>NC_133666.1:72444002-72744002 GCF_037893015.1 Macrotis lagotis
TCCCAATTACTTGCCCACAAGCAACTTAAATAATGCTTTAAATGCTAAGAAGGAATTTCTGTTCTCTCTCTGGTCATTCTGTCTCAGCAAAGTCCTGACCTGTTGGATGTGGTTCCTTTTGGAGGTGGCTCTCTCATTGTGATCTAGAGATGACCTTGGATGTCCTCCAAAGTTCTTTTAAGGAGCAAATGCCGAAAGGGATCCTCCACATTGGAAAGCCTGAATTCAGGAAAGGCCTGATGGGAAACGGAAGGGGAAATTCAGAGAGCCTTTGCGGAAGACAGTGGGACCACTCTTTTGGCCAGCACAACTCCATGAGATCCTAAGTTATAGAAGAGAGTGAATCTGTGTTTGGGGAAGGACTAAGGCCCAGGTTGACAAAATGATAGTTCCCTGAGATGTTGAAAGTTTTCCAAGATGAAACAGGTACAGGAAAGTGCTCTGTCCCCACTGGCCTCATTTAGCCTAGTTCTACTCTTCCTCCAACAGTCAATGAGGACCTGTCAATCCAGCTCAATCTTGGGAGGCGATAGCATGGGGCAGAGCAGATGCCTCCTTTCCACAGTTCTAGTCTGAGCTATCACTTACTAGCTGGGTGGTGACCTTGGAAATTTGCCCTCTATGAGGTTCCATTTCCTTCTCAAACGACCTAGCCCCTGGGCCTTGCCTTCTGCCTTTCTGTGGCCTCCTTAGAGAAGTTCCAGGCTTTTCATTCCATGCTGCATCTGAACCTGCTTTTCTGTGTCATCTCCCCAATTAGAGAGTGATATCCTCATGGACAGTCCTCTAAATTTTAGATTGCATCCACAGGACTTTCCATAATTCTTGGCACCTTATGAGAATGATTAATAATTGGGCATATTATGTACTGGGAGCCCCAAACCAATAAATGGAATAGTTTCTCCTCTCAAGGAGCCCACTCTTCACTAGGGAAGATAGCAAGGATGATGATCCCCACCCTGCTTCTCTCCTTGAATCTTGGGAGACCATCTAGGCGAAACAGAGGAGGCAGCCCTTAGTTAGATTGATGGAGCCAGAAATGATAGCAATAGTTCTGAAGAATGTCCTGAAATCATGCCAGAAAAATCATGGAGCTGTTCATGAAAGCCCCCCAATCAAGCACAGACAGCCCCCCCCCAAGGAGTCAGACAAAAGAAAAATGACTTATCTATGTCCATATGGTCAAAGCAACTAGAGACCAAGGCAAAGCTCATTCTTTGTGGCCTGACTTAAGGATTGTGGCTGGTTTCTTACTGGCATGTAAGGAACACTAAATGAACAACTAAGCAATCTTAGGGGAAGACACATATGAATTGATGCCACACAAAGTCTGGCCAACTGGAAGGACAGTTAAAGACCATTCAGCAATAATGCCAAAAAAACTAACACTTGAAACACCCAAGCTTAAACTAAAGGCAGCATCTGATATGGACCCCTGGGTCCAGATGAGCCCAGGGGGCATACACCTACAGACACACACACACACACACACAGACACTTGCAGGGGTTGGGGAAGAGAGGAAGCCTGTGTACCAGGCACAGATGTCCTCAAAGGAAGGAGGGGTGTCTGGAGGTCAACAGATAGCAGCTGTTTTGCTTGTTATTACTGAACTGGCTTTTCTAGTTACAAGGAGCCTGGTTTGGGGGTGGGGTAGAAAGGAATGAAGAGAAAAGATTGGGATGGTGAAGGAAAAAGATAAGCAATGTGGCTGTGCTTGGCGCAAGCTGTTGAGCAGAGCCCACCTGGGAGGCTGGGCTGTTGTGATGCAGTGTCTCTGCACTGGAGGATCTGGTCAAATGAGGGGCTGACTGGCAAGGCTCTAATGAGCTTCCATGTTTACGGTCACGATTATCAGACAGCTTGTGGCTCAGACTGCTCTGTTCCTGGAGAACAGTTATGCCCTCGGATTTATGTGTTATGTTCTTTGAAGCCCAACTTCCCTGCTCTAATTGAATACTTTTTATCTCCCAAGACCAGCTTTGTGACTCTTTCCAAACACCCCTATTTTCAGTGCTTTTAGATGAAGGTAACTCTAGTTTTTCCCATTTGAAGTTTGTCTGCCTTCTGGAGCTGAGAACGGACTGCTCTCTTAGTCACAAGCAAGTCCCATAAGGCAGACCCATAAAGAACCCTCTCCTGGCCCATATTATGGTTTCCCATGAAATGTAGGGCTTCAGAAAAGGCCACAAGAAAGCAAGGGATTCAACAGTTCAGGTGTTCAGAGTATTCACAAAATGCTAGTAGTAGTAGTGGTGGTGGTAGTAGCAGGCGTAGTAGCAGGCGTAGTAGTTGTTGTAGCAGTAGTAGTAGCAGTAGTTGTAGCAGTAGTTCACAAAATGCTAGTAGTAGTAGTAGTGGTAGTGGTAGTAGTCGTAGTAGCAGCGGTAGTAGCAGTGGCAGTAGCAGCGGCAGTAGCAGCGGTAGTAGCAGTAGTTGTAGCAGTAGTAGCAGTTGTAGTAGTAGTAGTAGTAATGATGGGGGTAGTAGTAGTGGTAGTAGTAGTAGTGGTAATGGTAGTAGTAGCAGAAGGATGTATAGTGTGAGGAGGAGGAGGAATAGTAGCAGCAGCAGCAGCAGCTGCTGAAATAGTTGTAGTAATAGTAGCAGCAGCTTGTATTATATAATGTTTTAACTTTTTACAATATACAAAACAACTAATAGCAGCTCATAGACAAAAAGGATGCAGCATGTGTTCATGAGGCGATGTGGTACAGTCCAAAGGGGACCCTAGATGAGGAAGTCAAGAGATTGGATTTGAGGCTGAGCTCTGCCTCTTTGTAACTTTGAAACCAAGGGCAAGTCAGTTCCTTTCCATGAGTTGCTGCTGCTGCCTTCTCAAATGGGAATCTCCCCCCATAGTTCTGTTCCCACACGGCATTATGGTCCAGAAGTACTTAGGACATGTAAGGGCTGGGCCAGCACTAACAGGTGCTTCAAACCCAGAAAGGCTATGAGGATGGATCTGCCTTCCAAAGACCATCCTGACTAAATATGCAGATTTACTGATTACTTGGTGATTGATTCTTTGGCCATGGCAGTCCATGACACAAAGAAAAATCCAAATCAGCCCTTCAATTCTGCAGTGCAATGACGTGATGGAAAAGGGGGCCAAAGGTGCTAAGAATCCCATACATTTTGGAACATGCCTCCACATTCTAGAGTATGGCCTAATGGATGGAGGGCCAACTATAGAGGCGGGAGGATCTAGCTGACCTCCTTAGTTCCCCAGCCAAGCCCTAGGCTAAGGCTATAAATTGTAGTTAATAGGTGCTCTGCATCCATGAAGGGAGTTTCCTAAACCAATGAAATCACAGATCTGGACTGTCTACTCCAAGGAATTTACTCAGATGTTGGTATTAGAAATGAGATCCTTGGTCAGGTCCCAGTGAGTCAGAAGAGTGCTTGCCATGTACTGTACTCTGGGATACAAAAAAAAAAACACAAAACAGTCTCTACTTTATAAGGGTTCACACTCTAATGGAGGAGCTAAATTGTAAATGAATGGGTACAAGCAAGGCCAGTCATGTAACGGGAGAAGTAGAAAACATCTGGGGTAAAGGCAGGAGTGGGGATGGGGGTCAGAAAGACCTCCTGAACAAAGTGATGCTGGATCTGAGTCATTAAAGAAGTTAGACTGTCAAAAGGAAAAGGTGAGGGAGAACATTCCAAGCATGAGTCACAGCCAATGCAAAGGCACAGAGATAGGACAGGGAGGGTCATATGACTGGATCTCTCACTGGACTGTGGGATAATAGGGGAGTAAAATGTGGCAAGACTGAAAAGGTAGAAAGAAGTCAAGTTCATTATCAAAGGGAGGACTTTACATTTGATCCTAGAGACTAGGGAGCCACTGGAGTTTGATGAACAGAGGTGACATAGGAGACGTAGGTTTAAGGAAAAAGGCTTTGGCAACCAAGAGGAGGCTAAAGTGCAAAGGGGAGACTCTAGAAACACAACAGAAGGCAATGCAGTAGTCCAGACAAGAGGCAATAAAGGCAGTGGCTATGCGAGTGAAGAGAAGGACAAGTATAAGACGTAAAAAACCAAAACAATAAAGAAACCCTGACATCCATGCTGTACACAAACCCAAACAGCAAAAGGAAAGTACCACTAAATAGGACCTCACAAATATTGCTCCAAAAGGCAAATCAGAGTTGACTATGTCCATGGGCCATTTGGTTGTCTTATATTTATGGTCATGCTAATCAATTATAGAAAACAAAACCTGGGGGCGGCTAGGTGGCGCAGTGGATAGAGCACCAGCCCTGGAGTCAGGAGTACCTGAGTTCAAATCTGACCTCACACACTTAATAATGACCTAGCTGTGTGGCCTTGGGCAAGCCACTTAACCCCACTGCCTTGCAAAAGATAAAAAAAAATGAAATAGACTAGAAAACAAAACCAAAAAAAATATTGTATTAACTGTGTCTCTGGATCAAAAAATGAACTAACCAAAAGCATGAACCCTGCATTGAAGCCGAACATAGCACCTATATCAGGAATGGGTTCCTTAACAAAAGGTGGAAAGATAGGACATCCTAAGGATCATCTAGCAGTCACCGAGATAAAGTTGACTGTCCCTTAAAATAAGAAACGGGTGACTAGGTCGCACAGTGGGTAGAGCTCCAACCCTAGAGTCAGAGTTCAAATCTGGTCTCAGACAATTAATAATTGCCTAGCTGTGTGGCCTTGGGCAAGTCACATAACCCCATTGCCTAAAATAAAATTTTAAAAAGTAATAAGAAACAACTGGCTACCAATGTGGGAGTAATTTCTGAATCAGCTGTCTGTGTACAGTCAGAATATCAATGTGTTAGAGTACAGATAAAAATCAACAACAAATTAGAAGAAAATAAAAATGAGAAGGAAAATATGGCACGCAGTGAAAATAGCTCCAAGCTGATCTATTTAAATGAACTTTTGAAACTGGAAAATAGAAAATAGATATGAGCAGACTCTCACCATTTCCTAGGGAAAGTGAACTGCATGGGTAAGTCAGTTATCACAACAAGGAGGCCAAAAGAACATAGAAATCACCTCAGCTGGCACACACTGGATTTCCTTGGAAAGCAGAGGAATATGGCAGCCAAAAGAAATACCAATTCAGAATGTAGACTCATTTATAAAAACTTATGAAAGATGATAACTGAACTTTATGGAGAATTTTAAGGGTTATATACATTATCTCATTTGAGCCTCATAACAGCTCTTTAAGGTAGGGGTGCTATTATCCATAATTTACAAATAAGGAAATTGAGGATCCAAGAGATTAAAGTACTTTGAAGTATTGGGATCAAGATTCAGTCTTGGGGGTAGCTATGTAGCACAGTGGATAGAGCAATGATCCTGGAATCTGGAGGACCTGAGTTCAAATTTTGCCTCATACATTTAATAATTTACTTAGCTGTGTGACCTGGGGCAAGTCACTTAACCCTATTGCCTTACCAAAAAAAAAGATTCCATCTTGGGTTTTCTTGACTCCAATATTCTTTAGCACTATTAACTCAGAAAACATTTAAGAGAGAAGGAAGGAAAAAACAAGTGTACAGAAAACTTGGCAAGAGATCTAATTAAGACAGAATATATCAAGAGCATTGAGGGATGGGACCAGAAAGAGAAAACAAACATTCAAAAAATGAAAAAAATATCTCAAAACTTTGAGTTTTTTAAGAATTTATTGATGGGTGGCTAGTTGGCACAGTGGATAGAGTACCGGCCCTGGAGTCAGGAGTACCTGAGTTCAAATCCAGCCTCAGACGCTTAATAATTACCTAGCTGTGTGGCCTTGGGCAAGCCACTTAATCCCATTTGCCTTGCAAAAAAACCCTAAAAATAAAAGAATTTATTGATATGGGGCAGCTAGGTGACACAGTGGATAGAGCACCGGCCCTGGAGTCAGAAGGACCTGAGTTCAAATGTGACCCTCAGACACTTAATAATAATTACCTAGCTGTGTGGCCTTGGGCAAACCACTTAACCCCATTGTCTTGAAAAAACCTTAAAAAAAGAATTTATTGATATATTTTGTTCAGGCATGTCAGACACCTTTCAACAAACCCCAAAATGACACCCTCATGCACAAAGTACATCCCATAAAACAATTAGTTTATTGATTATTTTGAAGTGTTGTATTTCTAAATATGACAACTAGGCCTTAAATTGGACCAGTTTCAATGCATTGTCTCTTAACATTATTTTAGTCATCAAGCATATCATCCTTTTCACTCTCCTTTCTTTAGTCTGCCTCACTTGCTTCTCTGAATTCTCCATATTTGTCATTTTTATGGTAAAGAGATATTCCATTATCTGTTATAATTTGTTCAATCATTCCTCATCATTAGGTACATGTTTTCTTTGCACCTTTTAAGTTATCATGAATAATGCTGTCACAAATATGTCTATACACATGGGTCTTTTTTGTTCTCAGTAACCTCTTTAAAGTATTGGCCCAGCAATAGAATTGGTGGGTCAAAGGATATGAACAATCTAGTCTTTTTCTCATACAGTTTCAAATTATGTTCCAGAATGATTAAACCAATTCTCAGCTCTACCAAAAGTGAATTAGCATGCTTATATTCTCACAGCCCATCTCAATAAGGAGTTTTCTCATCTTAGTTTGATGGTTAACAGATGACCTCAAGGTTGTTTTGTTTTGGATGCAGACATTTTAGATGATTATCAATAATTTGTATTTGTTATTTTGAAAACTTTTTGTTCATATGTTCCATCACCCAGCTGCCTTCCCCCACATCAGTGACCCTGCATCTTTGGTCACTATCTCTAGTGCTGGATGCACTTTCTCTCATGTCCCCAACACCGTGGGCCAGGAGAAAAAATAGGCAGATCCCTTTACCATGTCTACCTTCACTCCTCAATTTCTCTTCCTTTGAGGTTCATATTATCCAGACATATCACCCTGATAGAGCCTGATGGACATTACCTATTGCCCCCAAATTATTCTCCTTCCTTTCTCAAGAAATTCAGCACCTAGTTCCCAGTCTTCCTGTTTGCTTCTACTTTTCTCCTCTTACTTGGAGACTTCAATATTCCTTCTATTGTTCCCTCAAGTAGCCTGACCAATTCCACTATTCATACACTTTTTTAATTCCCCTGATCTGCACCTTCATCATTCTATCACCATCACACATAGGAATGGATCCATTGCTGATTGTATCATCATTCACAAGTGTTTTACTTTCTGCAATCCAGAATTCTGAAATGGTTCCTCTCTCTCTGACCATAATCTTCTGTTAGTGTTCTTCTCTCCCTTGAAATCTGCTGACACACACTTCAGTCTCTCTTTTTCCACTGACTCCCTCCCTGGTACTTATAAATATACCCAGATCTTTTCATCCTTAAAAAACCCTTCAGTTCACCTTGTCATTTCTTTATGCTCCCCTCCTAAATCTGTCTTCCATTTCATTGGTAAATGCCTAGAAAAAGCTGTCTTCATAAGTTGACTTCACTTCCTTGCACCCTACTCACTTCTCAGTGCCTTTTATTCTGACCTCTAATGCTGCCACTCAATTAAAGTTGCTCTCTTCAAACGATCTCTTCCCAACAATCTTTTCATTTTAATAAATAGCACCTCCCTCATAGAACAAAAATGAGATGACATTTGTACAGTGTTGGAGAGATGTGGCATATGTTACTGAGGTAGACTCAACAAGACCTGGAAACCAGAAAGGGTCAGTGATAGGAGAAACTGGGCAGCTGGAAAGATAGAGGTGACTTCAAGGGAAATAAAGAGGTTAAGACGAGGAATGGGTTTAGGAAGATGGCAGAGTTCAAGATCCATATCGAGATGTCCAGCAGGAAAGTGGTGGAGGTGAATGGTTAGAACAAAAATGAGTATTCTATATGAAATCCTGAAATTGTGTGTAGATTGGTTTTTGGAAAGTATTTTAACCTTGCTAAAATACCTAAATCTCCTTGTTTGTGCCCCATTCCACAATTGCTGTTATCTTCCAAATATGAAGTATTTCTAAATCTTCTCTTCATTTTGCATTTTCATTATTAATCAACTTGCTACTTAACTTCCCAATAAAAACACCCCCCCCCCCAACCAGATAAGTATGGTCAAGCAAACCCCAAGAATATATCAGCCACATGGGCAAATATATCTGATTCTGCAGCTCTGGCCCATCACATACCCTCCTTTTCAATCTGGAAAGTCATGCTTAGCCACTACATTGATCAAAGATCTGAAATCTTTCGAACTTGTTTTCTATCTGAAATGTGTAATATGAAGATTTTCCGAAACCATATTGTTGCTTCTGACTCTAACTACGTTGTTTTCCTTTCTGCCAAAAGTTCCTGTTTTCACATCATTAAGATGTCTCTCCTGTCCCTCATGATCTCTTCTATCCCAAGTGAAAAAAAAATCTACTCTCCAATTCTTTGGTATATGTCATCATTTTTATATTTAAATCATTTATTCCCTGGAAACCTATGATTTAAAACTATTTTTGCTAGTCAACTCTTCAGTTTTTTCCAGAAAGTTTTGGTGAGTAAAGAGTCACTGAGAAGGTTTAAGTTCTGCTTCTTATGCATACTGACTCTGTGGTCCTGGGCAAGCTCACTGCCCTCCCCATGATCCAAGGGAAACTCTCTAAGACTGAATACAAGATTAGTCATACAATAAACAATTATTTAGCACCAACTGTGTAGCATGTCTTGTAGATTCCCAAAAGTAGAGGGACTTTTCTCAGCAGAGGTTCCCTCTATCAAGAAGATCCTGGGTCCAGTTCTCCCTCCTGCCCTACAAAGAGAGAGACAGAGAGGCCTATGTTTGTAGCTTTATCCAGTATTGGCCAGTTGTGGACTTTTGGTCCTGCATTTTGCTTATCAAGTCTCTTCTATTGGTCCTTGTTAAAAATATTCCATCTAGGGACGGCTAGGTGGTACAGTGGATAAAGCACCAGCCCTGGAGTCAGAAGTACCTGGGTTCAAATCTGGTCTCAGACACTTAATAATTACCTAGCTGTGTGGCCTTGGGTAAGCCACTTAAACCCATTTGCCTTGTCAAAAAAAAAAAAAACTAAAAAATATTCCATCTATTACCAGTTTCTTTTGATGATTACTGATTTGTAGTAAAGTTTGAGTTCTGATAGCAATGCCATACTTGCTTTACTCTTCTTCATTTTATCCTTTTATATTCTTTACCTTTGATCCAAATAATTTTATTTTAATTTGTCTTGGCAATTTGGTCTATTTAGCCCTAAATCTGGAGCATCACCTTGGTTCTAGCATTACTTTTCCTCTATTGTTAGAGGGCGACCCTGGGCCTTGAGTATCTCTCCAATTATTTAGATAAAAATTGTTTTATAATTGTCTTCCTATAAATATGGCTGTTTCTCACTAGATTAATCTTAAATGAAATTCCCTTTTTTATCTCTTCCTTTTTCTGTTCTGCTAGTTATATATGTAGAAAAAGCTGCTGAATTTTGGAGATTTCCTTTGTATCCTATTTTACTGCAGCTGTTATCAGCCAATTTTCATGTTAATATTTAGGTTCTCCAAGTAAATCAACATAGCATCTGTAAATAAATTTGTCTCCTCTTTATTTATTCCCTCAATTTTTTTTTTACTTAGCACCTTGGAGAGTGTTTCCAGTAATATGTCCAGTAATTAATAGCAGAAAACAGAGAACATTCATTCTTTAACCCTTTTTATATTGGGAAAGATGCCAGGCTTCCTTCTTTCCAAATAATAGTAGATCATGGCAAAAGATGGAGATGTTTTAGCATTTTATGGGGAAGTTCCTTTTACTCTTGCTTCTTTTTAGCCCCAAAGTCATATATTTTGTCAGAGGCTTTTTCTGCCTCAAACATATTTTATTTTCCTTGCCATAAAGATGTTTAGAGTTTTGCTAATGAACCATTCTTTCACTGTGGCCCACCTGGCCACAGTGAATGTTTTGAATATGTTTGCAGGGACCCTCTTGATGGATGGGTTTTAAGAATTTTAGTATCCATGCCTTGTTTGTAATATTGTTCTGCAGTATTTGTTTTTCTCCTCTATCTTTTTCCTTTGGGAATCGTGTTTGTCTCCTAGACATTTCACAAGGGCCTTCTTTCAGTGCCATTTCTTTAGTTGCATTTGTCTATTAAGGTCCGCCTTTCAAACCTTCTGTCTAGGTCTGGTTTACAAGGAATTACCAGGCAATTTGAGGGATATGATTTTCTGACTTTTTGTTTAGGATGATTTTCTGGAAGCCAAATGATTCATGGATTGCCTCAGAGCCTTGTTTTTAGAGGCCAATTATCCTTGATTGTAGAGTCTTCACTAAGAGAGCCTGGGAGCTCCTTAAGAGCAGGAATAGTTGTTGTTTTTATTTGTCTCCCTACTGTCTAGAACAGTCTCTAGCATACAGCAGGTACTTTAGACATGTCTATCAATTGACGTAGCTTTCTTTTGTATTGGCTCTCATTATTCTTGTGTCATTGCAGTTTTGCTTTCTCGGTTCTTTCCAGAAAGTTCAGCCAGCTTCTGAGCTGAGCCATGGATTCTATTTATGAGGGTTGGACTGCTTTATTTTTTAATACAAAGCTCTATCTTCCTTCCTTATCACTTCCTTCCTTTATTGGCCTTTTCAACATCCCTTGATTCTCCTGATGATTTCCATTTTCCTTTCTGGAGTTTCAAGTGTCAAGATTTCAAATTCTTTTCTCTGACTGAGAAATTCTCCCAGAATTCTTTTGCCTCATAGGATTTCTTCATTGTATTAAGAACTTTTCTTTATTTCCTCATTTTGTCTGTCTCTGCTGGGTTTTCTGTGGGAGATTTCTCTGGGATGATTTTTCCCCTTGCCTCTTTTTTGCTGGTGGTCTTTTCCTTTGCTTGGTACATTTCTTGTTGTTTTGACGTGATGAAGGAGAGCTGGGTTGAGACAATCTCTCCCTCAGCCATCTTGCTGAAAGTCCCCTGCCAAGGCTTTTCTACCAAATGATGACAGTGGAGCCACCTGATTTGGACTCCGGCATGACTGTCTCTGTTGTGCTAGATGAGAAAATTGAGATGGCTCAAAGACAGGAAGAGCAGCTGTACCAGACCATATAGACACAGAGGAAGCCTGCACTGGAAGGGTCACAGTTCCCATGGCTTCAAAGGATTCATTCTCAAGATGTCTGAAAAAAAAGGTAGGATATTGCATCCTTGAAAAAAATAATCACAGATGCTATTTCTATCATGAGAAAAGAAAGACAATTGAGAAAATGGTCATAACTAGAAGCCCAGGTGGCCCCTTTCCTATCTCTCAAAAATCTTTGCATTTAATTTACTCATGTAGCAAGGGTATCTTTGAAGGTATTTGAGAAGGGCATCCACAGATTATATCCTAATGCAGAGCAAGTCTTTAGAATCATGCACTTGACTGAAAATACAGACCATAGAATTTCATTGTGCTTAGGGTCGGTTGGTTTTCTTTTTCCAAAAAAGCATTTGGTCCTCTTAAACAAAATGCTGCCTTCCAGGCTAACGCTCTAACAAGGTATTTCTTATACATATGTTAAGAACCATACAAGAGGCTTTTAAAAAGGCAAAATTAGGAACAATTTTTAGTCGCCTATTATCATTAAGCTGGGCGTGATATATGGATAGCTATACTTGCCAGAGTATACAGGATCCAAAGAAAAAAGGCAGTGCCCAGAGATGGCAGTATTTTCCAGATGCTCCTGCTTATAAGTTGCATTGGGATTACTTTTTTCCATTGTGATTATTTTATCAGGTCCTGGAATGTTACAAAATCTTCTAAGTGTGCTCCATAAATGCTTATAGGAATTGGGCCCAATCATCTCCATGATATAAGCTCAAGTGGAAGAGCAATTCCTGCTGTCTAACTTTGCTGTGCAATTTGATGGACGGCTGGACGATTGGTACATCTAGCTTGGATAGATATGGCAGGTACATAAGGACCTGAGCCCATAAGTATCAGTCTGGATTCTGACCCCGTCATTCAACGAATACTATCTTTTCTTAAGTTTTCAGTGATTACCAAATCTGATGGCCTTCTTTCAGTTCTCATTCTGTTTGACCTTCATGAAGCATTTGACACTATTGACTACCTTCATATCTTGTGTATTCCTTCCCACTGAATTTTCAAGGTACTGCTTTTGTCTTCCTTGTTCTCCTACTTGTCTGACTGCTTATCCTCAGTCACTTTGCTGTGTCCTCAGCTGTACTCTTTCCCACAACTATGATGATACACCAAGGCTCTTCCTGGACTTTCTTCCCTCCTGTGTACATTCTCTTACTTCATTGCCTTGTCAGTTTCCATGGTTTAAATGATCATCTCTATGCAGATGCCTCCCAAATGGACACATCTAGCCCTAGTCTCTCTCCTGTTTTCCAGTCCCCCATCACCAAATGTCTACTAGACATTTCCAAATGGATGTACTGTAGGCATCTCAAAGTTTAAACATCCCCAACAGTCTCCAAATCCACCTCTTGTCCAACCTTCCCAATTCCTAGTCGCTGCTTTCCTTTCAGTGACTCAGATACCAACCTCAGAATCATCCTCAACTCCTTACTTCCCCTCCCTGGGATAGATTCAGATAGTTGCCAACTTTTGTCAATTCTACCCCCACAACATTTCTTGCATGTACCTCCTTATTTCTACCCATCTGACTGCTACTCTACCAGGAAACCTTTTTCTTCTCAGGCTACTGCCTATGGGGATCCAATGACTAGCAATTCAAAGACAGCAAGTCAACAATTTTTTACCTGGTAGATCCAGACAAGGGTGTCAGGAGCCTGGTATGGCCCTGGAGGACAGAGAATCAATGGACACCTTCAAATTCATGTGTAAAGTGGTGGACTAGCAAAGAGCAGCCAAAGAGAAAAAGGAAACAAGGAGAGTTCTTAAGTCACTGACTTCTGGTTATAACCAAGTCTGAGCCATCCCCTCTCCCCCAGTTCTCTGGACTGGGCTTAATTAGAGGGCTTTATAGTATTGGAGAGTAACTATAGAGATGCTGACCATGAAAAAGGCAGTCAATGTTGGGTTTGTTAATCTTGCCCCAGTAAAATGTTACTTCTAATACACCTATGCTTTTTACATCCTCTTTTCTCTTGCCTTGAACTAAAGCCAAATTGGAAGGCCCTGGACCTGCCTTGTTTTCCTCTTGTGATTCTAATTCCAGAACAGTCTGGAATGATGGAAACCTTTACCTGGGCTCCTCTCAGCCCTGTGAAAATTGGGTACATCCTGTGAGATCAAAGGGAATGGAGAGAACTTAGTACCAGGGATTGTACTGCCTTCTGGGTTAGGCCAGAATAATTGGCATCTGGCACCAGACCGACTCAGCCTTTGCCTAGCCTGCATTTAACTGACCTGTCCAAGACTTTATACTCCTGCCACAGCTCATTGCTTCTCTTGCCCTTCAGACATGTCATCTGTATTCAGTTTGGGTTGCATGGCCAGCTGAGGTTGGTTCAGAATGTCAAGGTCTACCCAGACCAGAATCTCAAACAACTGGGACTTCCCTTACCAAACCCTCCCTCACCATACGGGGTTCATCATGTTTCACCTAGGCTACAGATACAGGTCTGACTCCTCATTGTCTGTGGAGTGACTCATTTGAGCAATGAACCAGGCCACTGAGATCATGGTTTGCCTTCTTATACTTATATAAGCCTGCTCTCTCTCTCTCTCTCTCGCTCTCGCTCTCGCTCTCTCTCGCTCTCTCTCTCGCTCTCTCACTCTCTCACTCTCTCGCTCTCTGCATCTTTCTCTGTATCTCTTCCCCCATAGTAGTTGTTTCATACATACAGCAGCCTAGGTGTTTGGATGAGTATGTCCAAATGCTCCTATTGGTTAGTAACTATCATAATGCAAGGAACTTCCAGGAGCCTACTTTGTGGGTCAGGTGGAGATGGGGGCTCAAAACAAGGATTCTTAGTCCTTTTGTGTTACAGATGTCTTGGGTAATCTGTTGAAGCCTAGGGACCCCTTTCTCTTCAGAGTAATGGTTTTAAATGCATAAAGTCAAATACAGAGTATGACAAAGGAAGCAATAATGTCAAATTACAGTTATTGATGTTTAAAGACCTGGGCCCCAGCTTTAGCATCTTTGCTCTAGAGAGTCTGCTCACAAAGGAAGATTAGACTACAGCTAAATGAGAACTGGAGGCCACTGAGTCAGACTCTCCATTTTGCAGAGGAGGAAAGGGACTCAGACAAGAGAGGAGTGGTGGTCAACATCATATAGGTAATGGGCAGCAGAGCTAGATCTAGAACCCAGGGCTGTTCTTTTCTCTTTCCACTGAACTACACAGTCTCAACTCTGGCAGACTTGCTCAAGACAAGATCTGGGCATTGGCAAGGTGCCTTCACAGAGATAGAAGGGAAGGAGGTGAGGGCAGGAGTCCAGCAGTCTGTCAGAAGAATGGAACCCTCAATTAGAGCCCAGCCTGAAAGGCAACCACAAGATACAAGAGGTCAGGGTCAGGTTGATGAGACTAGGAAGCATGTGAGATTCGAATCCATGAGGTTCAAGACAACAGATTGTTCAAGAGTTCCTGTACAATCAGTCCTCCATTTTGTTTGGTCCTGGAGAGGATAATTGAGACCCCCAGATAATCTCCCCCCCCCCAAACCCAGAGCAATCAACAATTTCCATCTTGTCTTGCAAAGCTTGCCCAATCCATCTAATCACCAGTCAGTCTCATTGGCTGAGAGAGGGGCTGGTGAGCAGAACTGGCCCCCTATACCAAGCCCAGAGCAGGCGAAGGAACGGAGGCCTGGCATGGGCACAAATGAGATAAACAGCCTCAGAAGAGTTGGCAATTGACTACAGCCTGGAGTGGGGAAAAGGCAACTTCAGTGTGCATATTGATTATCTGGCAGGAGAAAAAATTCTCCTCCAGGCCTGGGCCTCTGGAAACATGAACAATGAGAAGAAAACATTTTCAATAAATAACCTAAGCCAGCTTGACAGGATTCTAAATCAGACCAAGGCCTGACTTCCGAGATAAGTAGCATATTATGCAGCTGTACTTTTAAAAGCAGCAGTTGACAGAGTCAACGGAGATCATCACCAGGCAGGTCTCCTCCCTGAGGGTCCATTTGGATTTTTTCCTCCCTCAACACAAAGAAGCTTGCTCGTCTCATCACCCTGGTAATGCAGTGACTGTCTGTGCTGGAGGAGCAGCCTGTGGGGTTGAGATTGAGCCTTCACATGTCACCCAGGCAGCCCTTCCTTCCCCTCCCCTCTCTCTGTGGAGCTGCTTGGCAGATTAGAACTGAGGCACCAGGAGATCCCAAGTTCATTTATTGCCATAGCATGGGTTCTGCCCTGCTTGTATCTCTTAAAGAACCCCATCTCCTTCCAGGAGCCTAGAAGTTGGGGAGGCGGGTGTCATGCCTCAAGGAATCAGGACCTGGATCCAACCCTGGAACTGTCTTCCTCTTTACTTAAGACTGATGTCTAATATAAGACCTACTAAAGGCCTAGGGGAGGGAGAGACTGCATTCATTGCAGGAGTTTTTGCAAGTTTGGCTCCTTTAAGCTGTGAGTCCTTCTGGGACATTAGGAGACTGGGACAAGGCCATGCAGTAGCTTGGATAAGGAAACTCTACTCAAATATTTATGGAGATTCAGTTCTCTAGGATTGAGGAAGAGACAAAGTGTAGATAAAATATTGCCCCTGCCCTCATGGAGTTTACATGGAGTTAGAAGAATGAGAACTCTAGCTATACACAGATAACTATAATATCAAATATTACATGCCAAGTATATTAGAAAAGTGCAAAAAGCCATAGTGAGCTAATTTTCAAGGGGGGACATCAAGACCAGCTACCTGGAGGAAGAGGCACAGGAGTTGACTTTCAAGATTGAGAAGGGATTCTATAGGTGAAGAAGGGAGTGGGAGAAGGGGGGGGGCATGGAAACTGGAAGATGCAACTTGTGTTTAGAGAGAAAAGTTGGCTAGAGGGTAAAATACTAGGAGGGGAGCACTATGAGATCAGGGATTTGGGGATGTCCTCCCCAACCCCCTCCAACTTCTACCCAAGGTGACTGGAGAAGCAGCTTGCATTTGTTTAAGAGTTTAGGGCTTAATACAAAAGACACGTGAATTTAGAGCCAAAAGCTACTTTCAAGATCAGCTAGTCCTACTCCCTTATTTCACAGAGAAAGTAGAGGCCCCAAAATGGCAAATGACTTTTCAGAAGTCATTTACATCTGAGTCATGAACCCATTCCAAGCTTATCTTAGTATGTGGAGTGATCTATGGATCCATAACTAATTTATGTTAGACTGATTTCTCATTTTCACCATTGTTTTTCTTTTTTTTTCATTGTTTTTCTAGAACAGGGAGTTCTTCCCTCCAGTATCTAGGATCTTTGGATTTATCACACATTCTCACCACTGTACTCATTTGCTTTTGCATGTTATGGATCTAATCTGTTCTACTGGTCAAACTCTTATTTCTTAAGCAATACCAAATTGTTTTGATGATTATTGTTTTGTGGCATAAATTAGTCTAATACTGCTACGCTTCCTTTCTACTTTTTTTTTCATTTATCCCTTTTAGTTTCTTGACTTCTTGTTCCTCCAGATGAATTTTATTTTATTTTGCAGTACTACAAAGTAATTTTTTGGTAGTTTGATTGGCATGGCACTGAATAAGTAAATTCATTTATATATTTTTGTTATTTTTATCACATTGGCTTAACCTGTCCATTAACAATCAATATTTATCCACTTATTTAGATCTGTGTGGTATAAAGAATGTTTTATGGATGTTTTTATATAGTTGCTATAATACCAGGTGTGTATTAGAGGTAGACTCCCAAGTATTTTATGTTTTCTGTAGTCATTTGAAGCTAAATTTCTCTTTCTGTATCTTCTTACTGAATTTTGTTGTTAATAGATAAATAGAAATTCTAGAGAGCTGCTAGAGAGCAGTGGATAGAGCACTAGCCCTGGTGTCAGGAGGACCTGGATTCAAATTTGACCTCAGACACTTAATAATTGCCTAGCTGTGTGACTTGGGCAAGTCACTTAACCCCATTGCCTTAAATAAATAAATAAATATTTTTTTAAAAAAGAAATTCTAATGATTTACGTAGGTTTATTATATATTGTGCAAATTGACTGAAGTTGTTGATTATTTCAGTTACTTTTTTAGTTCTCTCTGGGTTCTCTAAATAAAACATCATATAATTTGCAAGAAGCAATAATTTTTTGTTTCCTCTTTGCCTATGTTTATTCCTCTAATTTTATTTTCTCATATTATTGCCATAAGTAGCATTTCTACATTATATTAAATAGTAATGATAATAGACAACCTTGCTTTATCTCACTCTTACTGGAAAGACCTCTAGGTTATCCCCATCACAAATAATCCCAAATCTTGGATTTAGAAAGATACTACTTCTCATATAAAGGAAAGTTGCATGTATTCTTATACTATCTAGTGTTTTATTTTTTTTTTAGTTTTATTTTTTTAGGTTTTTGCAAGGCAAACGGGGTTAAGTGGCTTGCTCAAGGCCACACAGCTAGGTAATTATTAAGTGTCTGAGACAGGATTTGAACCCAGTTACTCCTGACTCCAGAGTGTGGGCTTTATCCACTATACTACCTAGCCACCCCCTATCTAGTGTTTTAACAGGAATGGGTCTTTTATCTTGTCAAAGTTTTTTTGCATCTATTGAAATAATCATGATTTTTATGGTTTTTGTTATAAATCCTGACATAAATCCAAACTGCTCATAGTATATAATCTTCTTAGCATATTACTATAAGTGTCATTGCTACATTAGTATCCATTAGAAACATTGGTCTATAGTTTCTTTCTGCATTTGACTCTCTTTGCTTTGGTATCAAAACCAGATTTTGTCATTGAAGGAATTTGGTAAAATACCTTTTTCCTAATTTTTTCAAACACTTTATGTAATATAAGAATTAATTGTTCTTTAAACATTTGATACATTTCACTGACAAATCCGTCTGGTCTTGATATTTTTTCTTTGAGAATTCATTTGTGGCTTGTTTAACTTCATTTTCTAAGATTGAGTTATTTTTCATTGTCTTAATCATTTTATGTTTTGATAAATATTAATCCACTTCACTTAAATTGTTGGTTTTATAGGCATATAATTGGGTGAAATAGTAACAAATAATTTCTTTTATTTATCCAATGGTTGTGAATTTACCTTTTTCACCTTGGGACTAGTAATTTAATTTTCTTTATTTTTAAAATCAGGTTAGCTAATGGGTTTTTTAATTATGTTTTTAAGAAGCTCCTAGTTTTGTTGATTGATTCAGTGGTTATTTTGCTTTCAGCTTTGTTGATCTTTTCTTTGATTTCTAGGATATCTATTTTAATGTTTAATTGTGTGGGAGAGTAGGAAGTCATTGGGAAAAGGGGTAGGTAGTTTTTTAGTTATATGCCCAATCCACTGAACTCTTTTTTTTTTATTGCTGAGAAAGTTTAGAGAAATAAATTTTATCTTAAGAACTGCTTTAGTTGCATCTCAAAAATTTTGACATTTTGTCTCATTGTTGTCATCTTTAATGAAATTTTTGATGGATTCTATGATTTGTTTTTTGACCAACTCATATTTTAGGATGAAGTTGTTTTGTCTCCAGTTAATTTTTGTTTCTTATTTCTGCTACATTGTAGTCCATAAAAGAAGTATTTAATATTTCTGCTTTTCTGAATTCTTGTAAGGTTTCATTCCCTCATTTCATTGTCAATTATTACAAAGGTGCCCGAACAGCTGAGAAATATCTATACAGCTAGGTCCCAATTGCTACAAATAACAAATCTGTACAAGAGGTTTAAATTCAAGTTATTCAAGTAAATAATTGCATAGAATATGGTACTTGATTCTAGCCCAATGAAAATGTGCAGTGCAGATTCAGATAATGTGTCCTCTGGAGGAGCTCCATTATTCACACTAAGCAGAATCTAGCTATACTCCTTTCTATTCCCATTCAGTAATCTCTAGGGATCTAACTTTATGAAATTCTATTCACATCCTCCATTTTTTTGGTTAGATTTATCTAGGTTTGAAAGTGGTAAATTGAGACCCCTCCCCATTTATTATAATATTAGTATTGATTTTCCCCTGTAAATGAACTAATTTAACTATTAAGTATTTAGATGCTACACCATTTGGATCATAGTATTGATATTAATTCATTGTCTATGTACCTTTCAGCAAAATGTAGTTTTCCTTTTATCTCTTTTAATTAAGTTTATTTAATTAAGTCTATTTGCTGTTGCTTTGTCCAAGATCATGATTGCTATCCCTGCCCTTTCTACTTCAGCTGAAGCATAATAGATTTTGCTCCAGACTTTTTTTTAACTCTTTATGTTTCAAGTGTTTCATATAAACACTTATTGTTGGGTTCTGCTTTCTAATACATTCTGCTGTTTTCTTCCATCCTGTTCTCTTTATTTTTCCTTCTCTTTCTTTCCCACTCCTTTTATATAAAGCACAAGAAGGTGATGAGAGAAGAGTTAACTCAGCACCAGTATTTCAGATTTAGTGTAATCTGTTTCTGCTCCCCTGTCTCTTTTCTTTTTCTCTCACTCTAAGTCCAATAATAGATTTTTATCCTTTTTTTCCTTTTAAGCCCCTCTTTGAAATCTACCCTCCTTAGTTAGAATTTGTTTTGTTTAAAACTAATCTCTCCCTTAATCTTTCTTCTCTTATTCCACCCATTCCTTCTTCCCTCTTCCTCTTGTTTAGTTAGATATATTTCTGTACCCCCTAGGTGGGTATTCTTCCCTGCTTTAAGCAATTTAGATTAATGAGAATCAAATGTCATCTGCTCCTCCTTGTTTATATAGATTTCTACTTGCACTCCATTTATGAGAGACAATTATCCTCATCCTTCCTCTCCCCTTTCCCCCTCCCCTTGTATTCTTCTTCCCCTCCCTTTACATTCTTCTAAAAGGTTGCACAGTGGATAGAGCATCAGACCTAGAGTGAGAAAGATCTGACCTTAGATATTTACTAGCTGTGTGACCCTGGGCAAATCACTTAACATCTGTTTGCCTCAGTTTCCTCAGCTGTTTGAAAGAGATTATAATTGCACCTACCTGGCAGGTTGCTGTGAGGCTAAAATGAGATGATATTTGTAAAGTGTTTAGCCCAATGCCTCACACATGGTAAGCTCTATATAAATGTTATAGCTATTATT
Source organism: Macrotis lagotis (assembly GCF_037893015.1). NCBI lineage: Eukaryota > Metazoa > Chordata > Mammalia > Peramelemorphia > Peramelidae > Macrotis > Macrotis lagotis. The sequence goes on from NC_133666.1 coordinate 72,464,163, forward strand.
AAAATGAAGTCTTATTATATATATTTTATATATATATTATTTATATTATATATAATTTCACTCCCTCTATGACCTTTAATGATATGATAGAGTTCTTATTTTACAATGTAAACAGTTTATCTTTGTTTAGTTCCTTATGATTACTTACTCACGTTTACCTTTTTATGCCTTTCTTGGTTACTGTGTTTATGTTTCAAATTTTCTATTCATCTCTGGTCTTTTCATCAGGAATGCTTGGAAGTCCTCATTTCATTAAAGTTCCACTCCCCTACCCCAACCCCCAGTTTTGTTGGGTAAGTTATTCTTGGCTTTCTGAAATGCCATAGTCCAAGCTCTTCTCTTCTTTATGTGGTAGCTTCTCAATTTTCTGTGATTCTGACTGTGACTCCTCAGTCCTTGAAATTGTCTTCCTGGCTTATTGCAATTTTTTTTCCTTTGATCTGGAAGCTCTAGATTTTGCCTATGATATTTCATTTCAGAGTTTCTCTTAGGAGACCACCAGTGAATTCTTTTTCTCCTTTGCCTTCTTCTCCTAAGAGATATTGGGAAGGCTTTTTTGTGATTTCTTGAAAAAAAGCTGTTCAGGGGTTCTTCTTTTGTTGTATAGTGTTCAGACAGGCAAATGATTCTTAAATTGTCTCTCGTTGATCTGTTTTCTAGGTCAGTTGATTTTACTATGAGAAAGTTTGTATTTTCTTCTCTTTTCCAGTCTGACTTTGTTTTAATATTTCTTGATATTTTGTGGTAGTCATTAGCTTCAATTTTTGATCAATGTTAATTTTCATGGAGTTTGCTTCTTGTATAAGAGTTTGTACTTCTTGTTCCAAGCTGTTAATTGCCTTTCAAAATCTTTCTTTCTCATTTTTCTTTAATACTTTCATTTGATTTTTAGAATTATTTTTGTTTTTTTTAAATTCTTGCCTCATTTCTTCCAAAAATTCTAGTTGAACTTATGCCAATGCTGTTTTCCTTTGAGACTTTGCTTGCTATTATTTTGGAATCATTCTCTTCTTCAGGGTTTATGCCTTAAGCTTCACTGTCACCAGAATAACTCTTTTTGATAGACTTCCTTTTCTGTTGCTTATTCTTCTAAGCTACTTCCCTGACTTGTGACTTTATGTTAGGGCTATTCCCTGGTAGGAATATTTGAACTATGCTTTTTGTCTTTTTAGATCTTCCTGATGTTTTCTGTGTTATTTCAAAACCTGAAGTAATTCATCCTGGGCACCTGCAAGCTTCTGGGTGCTGTAATGGAGGCGCTCTCCTAGGTTTGGCTCTGCTTGGTGCTCCTCTTGCACTTGCCCCTGGTTGGAAGATTCAGTTGGCCCCTATCAGACTGTGGGAAAGCCCTGCAGGTTTAGAATTGCAGAACTGTAGGCTCCCCTTTGGTCTCCAATTTCTGCTCTAGGCATTAGACTAGAGGCTGGAACTGAGACCCTATTTATCTCCTGGATTAGAGTCATGCAACCATGGTTTGCTTCGAAACTTGTCCTTTGCTCAGTGTATAGCCAAGATCCTATCATCTGCTCCTCCCTCTGGAACTCCATCCCTTACTCAGATCTGAAGATCTGTGAACCAGAACTTGCTGGCTCAAAACAGCAGTTCACACCCATTTCCACATCTTGAACAAGTTGGGAGTCTCCCCTATGGAGGTAGCACCCCTTCTTTCTGTTTGCACAGCATTGATTATCTTTCAGTTCCTATTCCTATGTACAAGAATGCTCTATTCATCATCCTAGCTAGACTCTGTTCACAGCATCCTTAAGACCTCTCTATGCTGGCTTGGGATGAAAATATGGTTCATTGTAATTTTTTTAAAATTTCCAAATCAAGACTGGGTCTATTATATCTTCTAGATTTTTATGAGGGAATTGTATTGGGGAGCTCAGTTGTACTTTTTCCTGCTACCCTGCTGTCTTGGCTCTGCCCTAGAGTGTTTATTAAAACCTGACCCTCTAAAAGACATGGATGAAGTCTTTATGGCCACACAGGCTGTGAGGAGGATAAGATGAGCATTACTCATTTAAGTCCCTCTCTTGTCCTGTTAGTTGCCCTTTCTTAGTCAAGAAGGCATTGGCATATTCCAGGATGACACCAATCTCTCATTTGCTGTACTTTGGGAGGATATTCAATGGCTAGCGTTTTATTTGGTGTATAATAAGAAAGATTCCAGTTACTCTCATGCAGAATCAAAAAATACTAATCCTATCCTTTACCTCATTAGGGAGATCCTGGGAACCCAGAAATCCTTTCATCCTAGGAGTCAGGAGCACTGAAAAACAAAAGTCCCTCCTTCCCCAAGAACAACCCTTAAAGGTAAGTCAGATCATCCATCAGTAAACATTTATTAAGTAAAAAGATAAAAGTGAAGCAGTGCCTTCCTGAAAAGTGCTCACAGTCAAATGAGGGGAGATAACACATTCACAACACATACCACGAGATAATATGGTAACTTTTGAAAATAGGGAGCCAAAGTTTCTAGCAGCTGGATGGACTAGGAAAGGAGCCATACCACAGTTGGCCCTTGTAATGTGACAAAGAAAATCAGAGATTCCATGAAGGAAGAGCCAGAGGGGGCCTTTGTCAGAGGCGAGCCAGGTAAAAGATACAGAAATTGGAACTGATATGTCTTGTGTAAGAATCAGCAAGAACCATAAGAGAATGTGGGAGCAAATAATGTGTAATAGGTCAGGTCTAGTTTGTGGAAAACTTTAATCAGAGGCTTTGATATTTGATCCTAGAAGTCATAAAGGGAGTTGACTGAGTATCAGAGTGTCATGACCTAACCTCCACTTTAAGACTAAGCATTGGAGTATCTTGTAATGGAGAGAGACTGTATCTAAGGACTTTGCAGTAATGGGAGCCAGAGGTGTCGACAGCCTTTTCTTGGCTGGTAGCCCAAGGTGAGTAGAGAGGAGATATAGAAAAGCCATTGGAAAGATTGAATCAATAAGCTTTAGCAACTGATTGGATGGGGAAACAGAAGAATAAAGAATGACATCAAGATTTTGAGCCTAGGTGCTTGAAAAGATGGTCGTTCCCTTTCCAATGATAGTGAAATACTGAAGTGGGGGGGGGTACAGAGAAAGCTAATTAGTCCTGTTTTAGACATATTGAGGTTGAGATGCCTTTAGGATATCCAGTTCATGTCCAAGAGATATTTGGTGGTTGAGGAATGGAGCTCAGGAGAGAGGCCAAGGCTGATATGTAGATCTAGGAGTCATCTGCATAGAGATGATAATCAAATTCTTGGGAGAAGATGAGTTTATCAAGAGATCATGGAAAAAGAGGACTCAGGACAGAGCCTTGAGAGGAAACTCACAATAAATAGGTGTGACCTGGTTGAAGATCCAGAAAAGGAAACCCAGAAGGGGTGATCAGACAAATCGGAGAAGAGCCAAGTGACAAGGATGTCACAAAAACCTAGAAGGGAGAGCATTTCTAAGAGGAGAGGTTGGTCAACAATGTCCAATGCTGCAGAGAGGTCAGGAGGGATGAGGACTTAGGTTTGGAATAGGACAGGAGAAGGGTATCTATCCCAAAGGAGATGGCAGAAGCCAAAGGCTGGAGTAGGTACCCCCAGAAGATCCCTTCTAGTTCTGAAGGTTCTATATAAACAAATGATGGTAAAAATACCCTTGGAAGTGTTCCTCCTAACCTCAAATGAACTGTAGATGTGAGGAAGGCATCCTTTAGGAGGAAGGATGCCCAGGGTCACTTCCCTGCCTAATTTGACCCTTTCCCTTTAAAAATGTCAGCATCTCAAGTACTGGGCCAATGTCCTTTTCCTGCTCTTATCTATGCTATCCTTTGCTCTCCATCTGTATTCACTTACCATCTCCCAAAGCTTACCATCCTGTCTCTGCTTAAACTCAGGGTCTTACTCTGACTGGAGGTCCAGGACTCTGAGTGTAGATACTGTGTGAGGGCATACCCCCTTCAAACTCTGCCCTTCTGCTATAAGGACAAGAAATGGAACCCAGGTCTCCTCATATCTAGTCCAGGGTTGTTGTCCTGCCTCTCCTCCAGAACACAATGGTCTGAATAGTTCCCATCTGGCCTGAGTCTGAAACAAGAAAGGAAAGAAGGGGAGAGCAGATTAGAGAATGGTTAGAAGCATGTATCCCTGAGGAAAGATTCCAGCTAATAGAGTCCATGAGACCTTCTTAAAGACTTCTAAGAAGGGGCTTGCTTTTTCTCTCTGCTCTCTCTGACATCTGCTCCAAACTAATGGAGTCCAGTCCCTTTACCTGGATGAGTATAGCAAACCAAGACAAAGGCAGAGCACTGAGGCCCCTGATCAAAACTGCTTTAATATAGGACAAGGGTCATCATTGGCCAGGTGAGCTGGGACATCACTGTGTTGGCTGAGGCTGAAGAAAAAGCCGAGCCCAGCCTGAGGCCCTTACAGTGAGGCAGACTTGGAAAGAAATGTGCTGCTTCCTTTTTTTATCATCTTTCCCAATGGGGGCAGAAAGGACCAGGTCTGGAGAAGAGCCCAGGCAAGGGTTTGCTCATAAATTTGAGCATTAAACTCCTAATGGCCTAATGAAATCCCCAGACCAGTCCTAAGATTGCGATTAAACTTGATTTCTAAAGGCTTCGGGGATTGAACAAAGCTGGGCTGGCCACAGAGAGTGAGCAGGATCTTTGGGATAATAGGTTGGTTTTCCTCTTACTCATTGATGGCCCCTCTTCTTTAGGAACATCTCCATGGCTTCCTTATTCATGGTAATAGTTTTTGCCCTTGGCAGGTTAACCCTTTCTCGGCCCTGCCCTAGCACCTCATCAATGGTAGGGAGCCTGGATCATATTTAGAAGAGAGTTTTTACTCAGTGGGAGTGTGCAAAACCCTTAGGCCAAGGCAGGAGGCTCATCCATGGTGTTATCCATGAGGTGTATGGGGAACAAAGAGGCAGAAGCCTAGGCTGGGGTCATTGGCTACAAACGGGAACCTTTCATTTGCTTCCTCCTGGATTTGTGACTCTGAGGTGGTCATCTAATCTCTCTGGTGAATCTAGTGAGGTTAGAAGCAAGGGGAATTGGGGTCAGGAAATGGTGCAAGCAACCCCAGGGACTGAACCCTCAAGTGAAGATAGCACTATCCCCTCCCCATTCTTCTCCCCTGAATCCTCAGCCTTTCAGTGGCCTTGGCAGAGAAGCTTCCTCCTTTATCACTGCACCAGGCTGGCTTTTACCCCATTTCCATAAACTTGAGATTTTATAGGAGACTTAGGCTCTAACCTATCCTGTGACCTTGAGCAAGTCTTTGCTCCCTTTCTCTGGGCCTCAGTTTCCCTCCTACCCCACTCTAAAATGTAAGATGTTGAAGTGAGCTCTAAAGGCCCTCCCAGTTCTATGATTTATAGATCTGCTGGTCCTGGGGCCTACTGGTTTTCAAAAGGCATTGGAGAAAGAAAAATCTGAGGCAGATCTGTTCCTCCTCTTAAACACACTCTACAGGCCTCATTGCCAAACCCGAGCAAATACTAGCCATTACTACTGGAGGTGCCTTAATTACTAATGTGTGTCAAGTCCCCACCAGATCAAACAAAAGCCTGAAAAGGCCAGCTAATTGCCAGTTGAGTAATGACAGCCTTCACTTGTCTGTGGCATGCACAATCTTCTCTCTAGGTAGGAAGAGAGAGGTTGGGACTAGGAGTTGAGGCCTGGGCCAGGACCCAGGGCCACGGTTCACATCAGAGTCAGTAGGGTTGGGCCAGCCCCAGGCTGTTGGAGCTGGACCGTGCCCTCCAATTTGGCCCCAACCTTAATCCCTGATTGGGGCAGTCAAGCTTTCCTTGGAAATTTCAGGTGATTGAGATGCCAGAATCCCAGCATCTTGTTTGGAAGCTTTTCTTTCCCACTAGATGAAGCTCCTCCCATTGTATTCTTCCCCCTGGCCTAAGCATAATCAAAGTCATTTTTATTTCATGTGACAGTCTTTAAAGAATTTGAACACAGCTGTGATCTCTCTCACCACCCCCTGCCACCCGTGCCCAAGTCTTCTCTCCAGGATGAACATCCCCAGTTTCTTCAATGGGTCCCCAGAAGGAGTGGCCTTTCCTGATAAGAATTCAAGTAGCATAGTACCTGACATGGAGTCAGGTTGACAGGTACCATTTGGTGCCATTGGGGGAGTCACTTGGCTTCTACCATCCTCCTGGTTCTCTTTCTGTCATGTGACCCAGAGTCATGTTAGTTTTGTGGGCTTCTCGGGACATCCCCAGATCTCTTTTAGACAGTCTGTTAGCTAGCTGCAGCTGCCCCATTTGGTACTTAGGATGTGGATAAGATGTTCATTTATTCCCTATTCTGTTTCAGTTTATTAGATCTAACTCAATGCTCTAGCTTGCTGAAATGAATTGGGATCCAGATGCAATTAGACAATATGTTAACTCTCTCAAGGCCAGGCTTTGAGACATCTCCAGCAAATGCTCTAGCTTTCTCTCTGCCTTCATCCAAGGCCTTGATAAACATGGCAGACATGCCTCCCTCCTCTCAGCAAAGGCTTGGGCAGCCATGAGAGGAGGATATTACAGGTGCTGCCCACCATGATAGTTGGATCGGTCTGTCTCACACAGAGCCAAGCCCAGATAGCTAGGTCATTCTATCGGAGACCTTCTAAGGTGACATTGAAGCTTTAGTGACCACACTTGGACTTCAGCTATTCAAGCCTTTTCAAATTCACCAGATTGTCTTTTTGTCTTCCCCACATTTCTCCATCACATGGATGAGATTAGGTCTGAGGGACTTAGCCAAATGCTTTTCCAAGACTGATATAAACCATATCTAAGGCCTGCTCTCCTGATCCAACATAACCTAGCCTAAAAGGACAAAGTGTTAGTCTGGCATAACCTGTCCTTTTGAAAGCCAGTTTTTTATGCTTTTTGTTTTATATCATGATCACTTATTAATATACAACTTCCCCTCCCACAGCAGCCTTGGAAATGAAAGGAAAAATTGTACAACAAAAAATCAACTGATTGACCAAGCTTGCCTGGTGGCGCATTCAGCATTGTGCCTTTATGGGTCCCCACCTCTCTGTTTCCTTCCTGGTTCTCCAGGATCATTGTTGGTTTCCATTGCCCTGAATTCAGATGCCCTTTAATGAACTTGTCATTCCCATCCCTGTAGCTGTTGCATGTACAGTGCTGAAGGTGAGGTTTGGAAGCCAGCCCAGAAGATAAGAATTGCATGGCATTCAAATTGCCCTCTCACCACTGCAGATCTCCAATAGGAAGCTTCTGCTATAGTGGGGCAATGTGGCTAAAGGGCGTGGGCAAAGCGGACTTGTAACCCAAGGATGAGAACTGACTCCAAAGGGTAGTACAAACGCTAGTGGGAGAGGAGGGGAGCAGGGCACAAACACAACGGACTCCAATTTGACCAGGCAATGCCAACCCCTACATGGGGTCCTGGGGCCCACTCCTCCTTTTCTCATCCCTATGCCCTTTCCTCCACCGCCTTGTGAAGGGTTAGAGAATGGAAGATAGGCACATTTTGAAGGTTCCAGTTGAGAGCCTACTCTGGAACTATTGTCCTTCTGGAACTATTGTCCTTCCCCTAAAAGACCTGTCAGACTACTTAAATGGAAGAGCATTTGTAAAGGAGGTATTACAAGGGGATGGGGTACAGGGTTGGCCTGGGCTGGGTTGCAGATGACCAGAAAAGGCTGTGGAGCCTGGCTTCAGAGGAAGGGGAGTTAGAAGTCAGTTCCCTAGGAGCAGAGTCCAGTGGTCTGGCCAGGAATGTAAAAATAGTGGCCAGAATGCGGGCAGGCTGAGGTAGAGGTGGGAAGCCTTGTAGATACCTGGCATGGGACAAGATATGGCAAAAGATCACCAGGTAGAACTTAGCTTTCTTAGGGGGGATCTAGAGTTGCAGCCAAAGGAACCAGTAGAGGGGCATCTGCTTCAGAGACACCGCTCTCCCATATTTCCAAGAGTCCGATCACTTCTCAGACAATCGTGTATTTGAGATTGTTTTTGCACAAGTCCTCCAATGTTGACTATTTCCATTTTTTGCTATCTATGCCAATTTTCAGGGTGTGAAGTGAAGCCTCAGAATTAATTTGCATGTCTTATTATCATTGATTTAGAGCATGTTTTCATGATTCATTCAACCCAGCAAAGGAAAAACAGGAGAGAGCAATGGCAGAAAAACCAGAGGAGAGAAGACCCAGGAAGAGATGGTATTCAGTAGCATCAAAGGCTGTAGAGAAGGCAAGAATGAGAACTGGGAAAATAGCCATTCGATTTGGTAACTTTGGAAAGAGCAGTTTTAGTGGAATAATGAGGTCTGAAGCCAGAGTACAGAGAATTTAGGAGAAAAGAGGATAGGAAGTGTAGATAGTAGATAGTAGAGGGCCTTTTCACAGAAGGAAGGACAACTCCAGCTGGGGGACAGAGGATCCAGTAAAGGTTTTGTCTTAAGGGGGGGAAGACTTGGACAGGAACCAGTAAATAGAGGGATAGGGAGAGATCAAAACTTAGAGCAGGGAGAAAAGTAGGGGCAATCTGATGGAGAAGACTCAAAGGGACCAAATTAAGGGTACATGGTGATGATATCTAATTTTTTTGAAACCTTCTCATCTCCTTGGACCATGATCTGTTTTGAACAGAATCATGCTGTTTCTTTGTTATTATGGATTCCTTTGCTGAAGGTCTGCTAATGATGGGAGGGGATAAGGAAGGAAACAAACATTTGTCCGATGTCTACCATGCATTGGACTAACTACTTTTCACAAATATGATCTCATTTGCACCTCACAACACCCCTATGAGGTAGGAGCTATTATTATCTGTATTTTATAGTTGAGGAAACTGAGGCAAACAGAGGTGATGTGACTTGCTCAGGGTTACACAGCTAGTAAGAGTCAGATTGATTTGAGCTCCAGTCTTCCTGACTCCAAACCCAACCTCTAACCACTGTGTCACCAGTTGACCAATGATTTCTTTAATAATACTTTAAAATTTAGTAGGCAGTCCAAGTCAAGTACCAAGCTAGAGTTTGCAAACCTCACTCTCTTGGCTTTTTTAAATTGATACATTTACCATTCTTCAGTTTGCTTTTCCTCTTCCATTCTCCACGATCTTGCTAAGATCACTGACAGGGACCCCACAATCCCACCTTGTAGGTCTTGCAGTAACTTGGAAAGTAGTTCATTGGAGCCTAGTGACTAGGCTTACTTGCACCTTTTAATTTTTCAATATTCATGTTGGCCTCCCAGCTCCCTATTAGGCTCTTTGGATCTGCCCTTTCCAAACCATGCAGCACTTTCCTTGAAAGGGAAAGCAGAAACAGAATAAAAATTAAGCGAGTTTGCCTTCTTTCTGTTGTCTATTATGCCCCATCCATTCTGATCAGCAGCCCTGTCCTTTCTTTGACCTTCTTTTCCCCAGAATAGCTTTCAAAAAACCAATCCCCTTTGTGATGCCCCTGGTTTCCCTAGTCAGCTTTAACTCATTCTGAGCTATAATGCTCCTGTCATATTCCTCCTGGACCATGCCAGGCCATACCATGCTTTGTCCTTGCTTTCCTTTATTTACATCTTCTATGTCTCTTAAATCCATGCTGCTTAATGAGTTGCCTGTGCATCCACATCATGTTCTTTAGACAACTTCTTCCTTTGCAGAACGGCATCTCCTTTTCTTTCAAAGGCCATTCTTTAAATTTTCTGTCCTTAAACTTAGTTCTTTTCTAGAGTTCTAAGCCATGGATTTCTACCTATTTTTCTTTTGAAGTCTTTGAGAGAGAGACAGACAGACAGACAGACAGACACCGAGACCCCAGATGTCCAACTAACTGACACCCCCCTTCACTGCCTGGCTTGTGATCTCTTTTTCCTAACTCCTCATGTGTTTCCTCTTTCTGAGATAGTTTACATGGTACTCCCATGACAATATCAGTCCTGGCTCTGCCCTGGTTGGTCGTTACCTCAGCACCCCAGTGTTCTCAACTATGTGATCCCCTTCTCATTTCTTGATTTATGATGTCTCCATAATGAAAGGAAAAGGATACTTCAGTACTCATGCTATGCATTCTAAGAAAACATTGTGCAGTGGGCTTTATTTAACCAGCAAAAAGGACTCACAGCCAAACCCAATGAAGAACCCAAGAACACATTCCTTTCCCTTCTATGAATCCCTGCTCCTCCTAGACCCCAGGGACTTACACAGTTCTCCAGACTCATACTATTTCTGTGCATTTGAGGCCTCCCCCAAAGGGAGCACATCTGAATCCCTACAATCCAAAGAACTCACCCATAGAACCAATGAAGTATAAGAGCCAAGTTTATGTCTTGCTGGTGAATGGTTCTACCTCCTGCTTGGTTAAGGAACTCCTCCACTGGGGTCACTGGATTTGGGCCAGAACTTCCACTATCACTGCATCTCTGGTGCTTTGTTGTTTGGGGTTCCATGGTTACACAGACTCCCCTTCAGAGAATTGGAGCTTATATGTCTCACCTGCTAATGGTTGTGTTTTGTGTGTGTGTGTGCATGTGCCTCTATGTCTCAGTTTTCTCTTTAAAAGGTTGTGGCCCTGGTGCGCATAAACTGGTTCATCACCCTGAAAATAGTTATCAGTAAGATAATTCTGGATTGGCAAGGAATTCATACCTTGGTCAGGTGTTAAGGGAATTTCATAGGCTGTAGAGGAAGATGCTGTCAGTAGGGTACCAAGCCATTAGAGCTTGGAAGCTGAGAGAACCTTGAGGATTCCAGAAGATGCTTGGTAACCATTGCTCTGCTACTCCTCCCCACCCCCTTTGTTGAGACTTTTTTTTGAATAACACCTTTATAGAACCATATCCCAATCGTGCCTCCCATTTCCATTAATTCTCAGTGAGACCTCCAAGGTCACATTGGCCTCTTTGAGCTCAAATCTCCAGTTCACTAGTATGTTACTTCTACTTTTTGCTTTAGAATATAGCAGGCATTTTTAACTTTTGGTCTGTGGATCTCCTCAAGGGGTCCATGGTTTCAGGACATCTACAAACTTGAATGGGAAAAATGACAATTTTCTTTTCACTGTCCTTAAGTTGTAATTTAGCATTTCCTTCTACTGTGATTCTGAGGAAGAGTATATCTCTAGACTATACCAAATAGATCAGATAGGGGAAGCTAGGTGGCCCAGGGGATAGAGCACTGGTCTTGGAGTTTGAATCTGCCCTCAGATACTTGCCACTTAATACCTGTGTGACCTTGAGCACATCACTTAACCCCGATTGCTTCGCATCCAAGACCATTCTAGTCATCCTGATTCATATCTGACCACTGGACCCAGATGACTCCAGAGGAGAAAGTGAGGCTTAGCACATCACCTCCTCACTCCAGTCCAACTCATGTGCTTGTCATGGCATCACCTTCCTGATGGTCTTCTTCAAGAATGATGGCTAGGGGCAGCTAGGTGGCACAGTGGATAGAGCGCTGGCCCTGGAGTCAGGAGTATCTGGGTTCAAATCCGGCCTCAGACACTTCATAATTACCTAGCTGTGTGGCCTTGGGCAAGTCACTTAACCCCATTTGCCTTGCAAAAAAACCTAAAAAAGAATGATGGCTAGACAAAAACTACACCAGATAGATCTCCAAGGGGTCTGGGACCCAGACAAGGTGAACAAGTTCTGCCACCATTGGTCCTAGTGCCAGTGCCCTTGGTCTCTAGTGAAATTCTCCTAGTCTCTACTGCTGTCTTTCCTGTTTGAAGCTTTTAACTCTGCTACTTGACTTGGTGGAAATCTGGAGGTCATTATGTCCCTCCCATATTCCTTAGGGAATTTCTTTTGCCTTAGCATGGAGAAGCAGAGTGGGGACCTCCTTTCCTTGGGCAGTCAGCATAGTCTTGGGATCCTTCCCTTCACTTGCTCATCTGGACTTTCCTGCTTGTGCCTTGGCACCTTAAGGTCCTGGTGTTCCCTCCCTCTCCAAGGGCAGATCAGAGCATTTCTGTGATATAGAGGATAGCCTTCAAGAGTTGATACAGAGGGGCAAAGAAGAGAAGAAATGCTCCAGCCCATGACTGAATCATTCTGCGGCTGACCTAAAGCTGAGTCACCTTACTGCTTCACAGATGATATCCACTGGCCATCCTTAGATCCAGAGGTCATCTCCACACCAAGATGAGGCATCAAAGGAGGACTTGGACAGAGGCAAGAACAGAGCCTAGCTTCTTCAGGGACAGTCTCAAATTTAGCTCATTCCTTGGGTCTATCTTCTGCCCCTTCCCCAAAGTAAATAACAAAACAAAATCCCTGATCAGACCACGTGAGCTAACTTAGAACATGGATGCCAGGACCACCACAGGGACAAACCCCACTAGTTTAGGCCTTCATCACTACTTGGACAACCTCCTATTTGGATTCCCTACCTCCCATCCAATCTCTCCCCTTTCCAATCTGTCTTCTACCCAGTTGCCAAAGTGATTTTCCTAAAGCACTGTCACCCCTGTATTCAATAAATTGTGGCTCCCTATTGCCTGAAGAATCCAATGTGAACTCTCTTTAGCATTTATTGTCCAACAGAATCTGATCCCAGCTGACCTTTCCAGCCTTATTTTATGGCACCTTCCTTCCTTCCCCTAGGTCCACCACATGCTTTTTTTTTTTTAGGTTTTTTTTTTTTTGCAAGGCAAATGGGGTTAAGTGGCTTGCCCAAGGCCACACAGCTAGGTAATTATTAAGTGTCTGAGACCGGATTTGAACCCAGGTACTCCTGACTCCAAGGCCAGTGCTTTATCCACTATGTCACCTAGCCGCACCCTCACCACATGCTTTTGCACTGGTTCAGGTCCCTCATTTGGGGAATATTCTCCCTCCTCACTTTGATCTCAAAGTCCCCAAATTCTTTATGATGCAACTCAGCCATGACCTCCAATATGAAGTTTTTCCTGATCCCCAACCCCAGCTGAGAATGCTGTTCTCCTTCCACCCCTCATTTTCCTTCCATGTATTTTGTGATGCTTCTCCCCTCCTTGAAGGAGGGGCTTTCCCCTTGATCTGTGCCACCCCCAAATCTAACAAAGTGTCTGGCATATTGTAGGTACTACCTAAATGTGTCCATGCTATTTCCCTAATAGAATGTAAATATTGCAGGCAGGACCTGCTTTCATTTTTGTCTCCTGGGATGTCTGGAATCCAGGAGGGCCTTGATGGATGGATGGATGGATGGATGAATGGATGGATGAATGAATGGATGGATGGATGGATGAATTGAACATGAGAGGTTTTGATGGCAAAATCAGATGGGCTTATGTCAATGCCTTCTTCAAAGACCCCACAGAATGGAAATGCCTGAGTCCTCAAGGACCTTCCTCAAGCCTTAGGGAAATTTCCCGGATTTGAGGCATGGACAAAAGAAAGACACCTTCTTGTGCCCTTAGGAAATTTCTAATCTTACTAGAGAGACTAGATTTAACTTACCAGAAAAAGGGAACAATCATGGATGACCTCATGAGCTACCCCTGAGACTTGGAGCATCCAGGACTGGGACTGTGGCTAGTCTCCCTAACATTTCTTCCCATCACTCCCCTGGTTTCTCTGGTTTCTCTCCCCTCCCTGCTGGTAGCCAAGCTAGGTTATAGAAATTTGAAGCATCCCTGTGCTGCCTCTGGCCCAGTCCCTGCTGAGCACTCTCCTCAAGGCCCTGGGCCCTGGAAACTGACCTGGGCCAAGCAGATGATGCAAGTACTGCAAAATCTTGGACTAGACAGGTAACAATAGATCTGTTCTGCTGCTGTCAGCACAAGGGCAAGCTCTTTGACAGCTCCAACCTTTGCTAAGAGACAAAGAAAATCAAACTGTTTCCAAGCAGCATTGAATGAGACCCCCTGTGATCTTTTCATAGGAGAGCTATTTGTCTATCTCAGAGAGTCTTGGCATCTACCTTAGGGCAGCAACATTGGAGGCCCCCAGGGTCCTGAATACTGGCACGAGCAGAGTCAGCCAAAACAATTGGTTAGGCCCTGCTCAGTCAGAGAGGGTGGAGGCAAATGATTCTTGGGAGTAAATGGTTCCACTGTGAGCCAAAGTCCAGCTGTGGCCCTGTGCTTCCTCTGCTCCCTCTCTCATCTAAGGAATAGCTCCCTCAAAGAGAATCCATGAAGGCTTCCAATCTCTACAGATGGTGGCCTAGTTTGGAGCCTGTGCTTTGAAAGGTTCTAGTGAGTAAGAGCCCAGACAGTAGATTGACCCCTCAAAAAGCAGCCCACCCTTGGCTGTTCCCCCCTCCCAGACCTGAGTATTGCAATGGTCAGGGTGAAGGGGGGAGCAGAGAGGGCATCTAGTCTGAATCACTCCCTAACTCAGGGAGAACCATGGGAGGCCTCCCTTCATAGCCCACAGAAAGCAGGCATGGAGTAGAGTTGACTTTGTCTGTCACAGTAACAATACATCTGGAAGGGAGCAGATGAAATGTGGTCTGCCAGCAGGGAGATATCCAAGGGACCCCCAAAACCTAAGGGAATTCAGGCAGAGAGCAGCAGCCTCTAGGAGCCTTCCATGGCTTCCTAGCATGGCTTCCCAGGCCTCTTAGCATTAGTGTCTTTCCTTTGACATTCTCCCCAACTTATTCTTTAATGTTCTGGTTTTCGGTTGTCTCCCTCATTAGATTGGGAGCTCCTTGAGGGCAGGGCTAGGGTTTTGCTCTTTTTGCTATATCCCAAGCACTCATCACAGTCCCTGTCAATGGTAACATATCTATTCCCTTATCAAACTCCCTGGTCTCTATATATTTGCCTTCTTGGTTTTTCTTGTGCCTATCTGGCCAGGTACCTGGGTTCAAGAGCTCCCAGTTACCTCTGAGCACTATCTCTCCCTTTTCCCTCCACAGCCACAGTCAGTCAGTCATGAAATCCTCTGAAGTCTTCCTTCTAGCTATTTCCTTTCCATTCTCACTTCCTCCACAATTGTCCTCACTATCTCAGTGGAGATCAGACTGACCTCCCAAGTAGTTTTCCTTCCTTCTGGCTTATCTTGTCTACTTGGAACATGTCCATCTCCGCCCTGTTCAATTCATCACAAACAACCTTCATTAAGCATCAGCTACATATAAGACTTGAGCTTAACACTGAGGATACAAAGGAAAGTCCCTGCCTTTAGGGAGTCTGTATTCCACCACCCAGTCACAATGGGACTCAGGCCCCAGATATCATACAAGGAAGGGGGTGATCAGAGCAAAGGAGAGAAATCCAAGCACAAGGCTCTAGAAAGACTTGGAGAGGGACAGAACATTTAGTTGAGGACCAGAGAAGCCCCTCAAGCTATATCTTGAAGGGAGAAAAAGGCTTCTGAAAGGTGGAGTTGAGGAACTTGTGTATTCCACATTTGGGGTGTGTCCTGGACCTTTATACAAGTTTCTATTGGCTTCTCATTGTTTTAGGCTAAAGGATAAGACCCTCACCTCTCTACCAACTCCTATCATTCTCTACTCAATGCCCAAGTGATTTTCCTAAAGCACAGGTGTACACATGTCCCCTGTCCTGCCACCCAATAACCTCAATCTCTGGGTTAGTGTCCATCTCCCTGGAATCCCTGGGGAGGTGCTTCCCTTCCAAAGGGCCATGGCCTTGGGAACCATAATAAGACCATAGCATCATACCATGCTGTCAAATGGTGGAGCCAAGATTTAAACCAGAGTCCTCTCATTCTAAATCCATGGCACTGAAGGAATGAGGGACCAGAGTTGGAATCAGCAACTCTTCTTCCTCTCCCTTCCAAATTTCTATCCTGCTCACATTTTCCAGTGTCTTAAGGTTTATAAAACATTTCATATTTTATGATCTCAATCTGGCCTGTCAAGATTCCTGTGAGGCAGGGGCTAATAATGTATCCCCAATTTACAGATGAGAAAAGAGTAGAGGTGAAGTGACTAGTGTGGGGTCATACACCCGGGGTATATCTGAGATGAGATTGGAACCCAGGTCTTTTGACTCTTTCCTGGTATATATTGCTCCTATAGACTTCACTCTCCCTCTGTGGTCTGATAATTAATTTAAGCTAAGGTGCCAGTGAACGATATTGGCTAAATGTATGCCTCCTTGCTTCATATGTGTCTCTGTACTGTGTGCCAATGGAACTTGATTAAAAGGTAGGGTTGGCCTTTTAAGCCCTGAGACAGATGGTCAGAAGCAACTAGCTATCAAGAAGTCTAAGTTTCTAGGATCCTTAGGACAATGATGTGCACGGAGGATGTCTTTGGTGGGGAGGGGGACAGAAAAGATCTTGCTTTAACAGCCCTGTTGGCACTGATTCTCCCTCTGGGAGTCCCCATGGGACACTCCTGGTTACTCTGATTCAGAACTCAGACCTCTTGAATAACAAGCTGTGGTCCAGACAGACATTCAGATTGATGGCTTGGCCCCAACACTACTTACATGAAAACAAATGGGAGACTCCTTTAAAAGTGTGTGGTTCGGTCAGGCTTGGCAAGGGTTTTTCTGAGTTTCTGCAGCATCTGATAAACACCTTGTAAACACTCTAACAATCTTGGATCATTGCCCCACAGTCTCCTTGGGAGATGTTTTCCCTGATTCCTGGCCTAGAGTTTACAGATTCCATTCTCTTTCCTTTTGTGAAAATCAGGACAGCAGCTCTTGTCCTTCAGTTGACCCTAATCTTTCAAAGATGGCTGACAGTGACTCGACAGGATATAGTTCATTGAGACCTCATAATTTTAACTTCTTAAGGGCTGTTA
Source organism: Macrotis lagotis (assembly GCF_037893015.1). Classification (NCBI taxonomy): domain Eukaryota; kingdom Metazoa; phylum Chordata; class Mammalia; order Peramelemorphia; family Peramelidae; genus Macrotis; species Macrotis lagotis. The sequence continues at coordinate 72,480,854 of NC_133666.1, forward strand.
GGTCTGTCTTACTGTCTCCTCATTGCATTTCCACTCCCTTTAGACTATTCCTGTCCCGTCCTCCATAGTCCAAAGGTCATTCTCCTTAGCAGAGAAACCAGAAGCAAAACTAAGAGTTGAGAGCCTTTACACATCATCCCTCCAAGAAGTGCTCTCTGATGATCTTCTTTTCCTCCTCTCTGAGGGTATTCTCTCCACCCCTACATTGCTTCACCTACCCCCTCATCCCATGCAACTCTCATCCATGTTTTCCATGACTTCACCATAGGGCATCCAACCAAGATGAAGGGGTCTTTCCATCAGATCTCTTGCCAGGATCTGGATGCCAATGGTTTGGGCAGGAAGTCCACTGATCCTTCTTTGCTCTCACTGCGTCAAGATGAAGGGGTCTTTCCATCAGATCTCTTGCCAGGATCTGGATGCCAATGGTTTGGGCAGGAAGTCCACTGATCCTTCTTTGCTCTCACTGCGTGCCTGCTTCCCATCCTTTCCAGACATTCAGTTCTCTAATGACATCTTCCCTCCAATTTTCTTGTCTAGCTCTTCATTGGTAACCTGCTATAACATCTCATCACCCTGATGGAGATAATCCATCGACCTTTACATGACCCTCAATTTAATATTCAGGTGACTGACATTTTAAAACAACATTCAAGGGGTTCTTATCAAGGCTCTATCAGCTGAACTACTTGCCTTCTCCTCCCTTCATCATCATAATCATCATCATCATCATCTAACTTAAACTTATATAACATTTGAAGGTTTGCAAAACACTTTCTAGATATTACCTCACTAGATCCTTTCAATGAACCTGTTATTATCGCTACTTTTTTCAAATGAAAAAATGGAAGCAGTCAAATATTAAGTGACTTGTCCAGGATCACATAGCTAGTAAATGTATGTGCCAGGATTTGAACTCAGGTATTCCTGATTCTAGGTCCACTGATCTATCTTCACCACCTAGTTCACTTTGGAATATCTTTTTTCCCACCTGTAAAATACAGATATAATATTAAATCAATTTTCATTTAGGACTATGGCATCAGGCTTTCTGGGGGAGAGGGAATAGAAGCAGTCCCTGACCTGAGGACTTATATAAGCCTTTGTTGGGAAGAGTACCATCACTGTGATATCATTGCCAGTGATAGAGGAAAGAATTTTTGTACAGGTTGTGAGATTATATGATATATATATATATATATATATATAATATACATATATATTATATATATATATATATATATATATATATAAAACCACATACACACATATTTTCCATTTTCCTATCTCTTTGTTGGCCTTCTTCCAATTTTACCTTTGAATTCCCTCAGCGTGATTTTTTTTACCTTGAATCTCACACAAATGTTATTTCCCCTCTATTTCTCACCATTTATGAAGTTCTGCTGCTCATAATCTTCTCTCATCTTCCTTTTGTAAGATTTTAAAGGATTTGCATTCTAATCCTGGGTTGTCCTTGACTGTATATGCCTCTGTCTGACTAGGGAAATCACATATTTGATTGAGGTGCTTGCTAAACTCTTTTCTTTAACTTTTTTTTTAGGTTTTTGCAAGGCAATGGGGTTAAGTGACTTGCCCAAGGCCACACAGCTAGTTAATTATTAAGGGTCTGAGATCAGATTTGACCTCAGTTCCTCCTGATTCCAGGGCCAGTGTTCTATCCCCTGTGCCACCTAGCCATCCCTTTTCTTTAACTTTTTAAAAAAAAATTATTTAAGGCAGGGTGAAGTGACTTGCCCCAGGTCACACAGCTAGGCAATTATATTCTGGATTTGAACTCAGGTCCTCCTGTCTTCCGGGCTGGTGCTCTATCCACTGTGCCACCTAGCTGCCCCTTGCTAAACTTGTGATGATGATGTTTATCCTTCAATTCCAAAAAAGACCATGACATCAAGGAGGTGATGCTATGACAATCACATGCATTGGGTCTGAGTAGGGGGTGTTGTGCTAGCTAAGTCTCCAGCCTCACATTCTCCTCTGGAACCATCTGACTCCAGTGGCCAGATATGAATCAGGATGATTGAAGAGGACCCTGGATGTGAGGAATCAGGGTAAAGGTTGCCTAAGGTCACAAAGATAGTGTCAAGTATCTGAGGATGGGATTCAAATTCCTGTTCTTCTGACTCCAAGGCCAGTGGTCTATCCATTGCACCATCAAACCAGACCTTTTCTAAGCTTTCACCTGTACATTGTGGTGATGACTTTAATCAGTGTTAGACTGTCAGTGTGTATATACTTTTGTCCATTTCTCCCCCCATTTTTTGGCATCAACAGGTTGCTTAAATAGTTCAGATTCCTGGAACTGCTTCAATTACACACCAGAGCGCATTTTCATTCTTTCTTCTAAATTATCACTGATTTTGATCTTTGATCTGACAAGCTGATGGTGTGACAGTCCAGACAGCTGATCGAGAAATGACTTCCATGGTAGCAACCAAGTATTTATTTATAGGATATAGCCATTTTAAAACATTACTTGGTCTTCAACATGTCCAGTCTCTTCTGCCTCTCTTGGGAAATAAAAACATTATGAAAACAATAGTAAAGCTTGAATGTAGTCTCCAAGTCTTTGGCTTCTCGGGCTTCTTACTCCTGAAACTGGCCTTCCCACCAGCTTCCACTTGGCTTTTGTCCTCTGCTCCCCTTTACCTGGAAGTGAAAGACCAGCAAAGAGCAGGTTGACTTAATTAAGACGTTTAGAGTAAGTGCTTTGTAGCGTTTCTCTGCCTCATTCCCTGCCACAGATGTTGGCACCGAAGCAGCACTTGGATTCCTGGCAATCTTTTTGCAAATACTTATCATGAGCAATGCAGGATGAGGGAACCACGTGTCCCATGTGCCTAAGTTCCTTCTTGCCTTTAGATACACAAGAAAAACAACTCGGCCCACTCTTGACTTTGCCTCTGCAAATACAACTTGTGTCCTCCAATCTAGATGGCCCCTCCTTTTGTCATCTCGCTTCTTTAATAAGGACCTTCTCAAGATAGATAGGACTCGGCTCCTCCAGACCTGGCCACTTGTTAGCTACTGGACGAGGATCCCATGTCCATAGTTCCAACAGCTAAGCTAATATTAATCTAGGATCAAAAAACTGTATGATTATTAGTGCCCTCTGCTGTGGTGCAAGGTAGAATGATACAGGGGAAAGAGCAATGACTTGGAGTCAGAGGACTTCTGACCTCAGTTACGTACTAGTTATATGACCCAGGGCAAGCCACTTGACCTCTCTGAGCCTCGTTTCCTCCACTGTGGAATGAGGGGTTGGACTCAAGGTTGTCTAAGGTACTTTCTAGCCCTAACTCATTCTCTATCACATCCACCACAGAGGCTGGTCTGAACCCTCTCTTTTCTCCTTTCTTCAAAGGTCCTACAGTAGCCCCTCCTCCTCTCCTCTCAGCTGAGGAACCTTCCTAATGATTTACAGGGAACATAGAGTCCATTTGATGAGCACTCCCTCTTCTCCCTTCCTCATCTGCTTTTTCTTTGGTCTCTGATGAAGAAGTGACCCTTTTCTTTGTCAAAGCCCACCCCGCGACTTGAGTGTTTGATTCATCCCTTTCCTGTTTTCTCTAGCAGACTGTTCCCACTATTGTGTTCCCTGCCCCTATATCCAGTCTCTCCTTGTCTACTGCATCCTTTCTGGCTGCCTACAAACATACCCAAATCTTCTTAAAGATGCATCATCCCTGCTAGCTCTCATTCTCATCTCCCTCTTCCTTTCTTAGCCAAAATCTTTGAAAAAGCCATATATAACTAGTGCCTTTTCTTCCTCTCTATTCAGCCTTCTACAATCTAGCTTCCAACCTCATCACTCAACGGAAATTGCCCTCTCCAGAGTTACTAATGAGTTCTTAATTGTCAAATCTAAAGGCCTTTTTTCTCAGTCTTTGTCCTCCTCTCCCTCTCTGCAGTGTATGACGCTGGTAACCACCCTCTTCTCCTGGATACTTGATCTCTTTTGTTGAATCATTGTCTGTATCACTAACCCTCCCTGACTGGGGGGTGTCCCCTAAGGCTCTGTCCTGGGCCTTCTTTTCTTCTATGCTATTTCACTTAGTGACATCAGCTCCCATGGGTTCAATGATCTTCTCTGTGCAGTTGATTCCCAGATTTTGGTATCCAGTCCATCTTTCTCCTGTGCTCCAGTCCCCCATAACCAAGTGGATGTCCCATTGGCATCTCAGGTTCAGCATGTCCAGAAGAGACCTCCATATTTTCCCCAAAACTCTACCTCTTCCCAGCTTCCTCCTAATCTCCCATGCCCTTGACCTCAGTATTGTCCCTAACTCCTCACTCACACTCACCCCACATATTCAATCCATGCCAAACCTTCACAACTCTTTCCCTTTTTTATGTTCAAAACTGCCTTGTTAAAAGCTTTCCATCTCCCCCAGGCTGACTTCCCCAGGAAAATTTTAGGCCACGGCTTCTCCTCTATCTTGGAATCCTTTGAAATCTACTCGTTCACAAATCTAAGAGGCATCGGCCTGGATGTTTTCATCTTCACCATGATTTTTTGGCAAACAGTTCATAATTGTTGGTGAGCCTTAATCCAGCATAGAATTTCCTCCTTGTTAATTTCTCCATATTTTAAATAATGAAATTAGTATTTAGGCAAGCCAAGGAATTACTAGGTGTCAGTGGAGTTCTTCAGGAGCACATATTTGTGGCAAGGCTATGAACTACTTCTATTTGCTCCTTCTCTCCAGGCAGTATGTAGAGACACTGATTGGTTCTCTTCTTCCCTCTTTACCTTCACCCCAATGTTTTTTAACTTGTGTTGTCTATCTGATTCCTAGGTTTCCTCCCATGAGTATATATTTTAAAATATATGCAATTCCCCCATATCTTTTATCTTGTCTCTTCCTTCTGAGTGAGATGTGCAAATTAAGAGCCATCTCCACTCCAAATGTTCCTAGGGACTTTTAATGTTTGATCTGTGGTGGGGCCTCCTGACTTGTTTGGGGTTGATCAGCTATAGCCTGACCCTTGGGATACTGACCCTGATATTGTAGTGGCATTCTGGTCCTCTAAGTATGAAGGACAAAGAACAACATCCTTGGGAATAAGGTATATCCTCCAGGGTTCCATTCTGCAATGATTCAATACTATCACTGAAGATGAATTTGCCACCTTGACCCAGCCCTCAAGACCCTCCCTCCCTTGGCTCTCAGGTGCCTTTTGTCTTTTGTCCCCTTTGTTATAACCAAACTGGAATGATCATTGTTCCTCCAGTAGAATAGAAACATCTTGAGGGACTTATATGTCTGGGATGGGAAGGGGAGGTGTGTTTCTGCCCTACTGCCTTTATGTAGTTCTCCATATCTGTGTCTTTTCTCTGAATTGGGAGCCAAGATAATAAACACCAATTCCAGGCTCCAAAGTCACCAATGATCTCTCTCAACTATCCAATCATTAGTCTTCAACATAACTACTGCCCCTACCCACCCATCCTCTCAGTTATTCTTCCTTCCTTGGGTTTCTATGGTGCTGCTTTTTCCTGTTTGGTCCTTCTCAATTTCACTTACTAGATCATCATTAAGCTTCTTCCCTCTAATCATGTGTATTCTCCAGGGCTCTCTCCAAGATCCTCATCACTCATCATACCCCTTCCTTTAGTGATCTCATCAGCTCCCATTGGTACAATAATTAACTCTGCAAATGACTCCCAAATTCAACCCTTCTCATCCTTCTTGGACATAAGTCCTGTATCACCGCACTTGGATGTCCCTAAAATTCAGTATGTTCAATTGGACCTCATTCTCTTCCCCACTGCCCTGGATCCCCTCCTCCAACCATCTCTGCCATCCTTCTGACCCCCCCCCCCCATGTTTGCCTCCTTAGAGCCATCCTTGACTCTCTGCTCCCCCTCAGCCCCTCATATCCAGTCAGTTGACACAGCTGGTCAGTTTTGCCTCCGCAATATCTCTTGTCTTCAATATTCAATTTCGAGCCCTCATCACCTTGATCATGATAGTAACCTCCCAATTGATTCCCCCCCCTCCAAACCATCTCCTACTCAGTTTCCAAAATGATTTTTCTTACAGGACAAGTTTATGTCATTCTCCTACTGGATAAGTGGCAGCAGCAGCTGGCAGACTAGAACCCAACCTACAATCCAAACTGGCATTGCCAGCCCTCCAGCCTGCCCAGACTTCATAGCTGACCTTTAAGGCAGGAAGGACTGGATCTCCCTGGAGCCTCCCAACCAGCCGGGTGTCATTTTGGTTTTAACCATCTCATGATAAGGGTATTTCACCAGAAATGCTTTCCTTTATAGTCATTTTGTTCATTTTATACATTTAAAAACATTCAGAGAAGAAAAGGCTCCACCAGGCTGCTAGCAAGAGGGGCCTGGGACACAAAAATACTGACAAGAATAAGAGACTTACCTATAGTCACACAGTTCGAACATGCGGAAGCATCAAGCATTTATTAAGTGCTTATTCACTCAGTGTTTTACACATATCCTAACAAAAATTCTGTGAAAGAAGGGCTCTTACTACCCCCTTTCTATCAGTGAGGAAACAAAGACAGACAGAGATGAAGTGATTTGCCCTGGGTTACACTATTAGTGTCTGAGGCTAGATTTCAACTAGCCTCCAAGTCCAAAACTCTGTCCATCATCATGCTACCTTCTCTACATTTTTTTTCAGGTTACCTCCCTTCAGTTATTCTATGTTCCAGGCAATCAACTGTTTTCCAAACTTGTCATTGCATCTCTAGCCTCCATGCCTTTGCAGTGACTATCCCCCATGTCTGGAATATGCTCCCTTCTCTTCTCCATCTTTTAGAACCCTTATCTTCCTTCCAAGGTCAGCTCAGATGCTACCTCTGCCAGGAAGCCTTTCCCCATCTCCCTAGATATTATCTCTCCATTCTCAAAGTATTTTCTTTTTTCTTATCCATTGATTTATGTTATATCCTCTCTAGCATGAGTAGAAGCTCCTCAAGGGCAGTGACTGGATTTGGTTTTAGTTTTTGTATCTCCTAGCACTTAGTAGGAACTTAATTTTTGAAGAATTGAAGCACAGTGAGTCTTTTTACACCTTCCTTCATGACATGTCCTCTTTGATTCAGTGGCCCCAGCCTCTTGGCCACCCCATGAACAAAACCCTTTATCTCTCCACTCCATGCATTCTCTCTGGCCACCCTCCAGGCCTTGAATGCTCTCACTCCTCCAGTTAGCCTCCTGACCTCCTTGGCTTCCTTTGAACCCCAACTCAAATCCCCCTTTCTACAGGAACTCTTCCCCACGTCCTCTTCACGCTGTCACCCCCTTCTGTCTAGAGCCTGCTTTGTGTTTATTGTTGCTTTGTTGTCTCCCCATTAGAGTGCAAGCCCTTCAAGGGCAGAGACTGACTCTTAACTTATTTTTGTACCCCCCAGCACCTGGCGCACAGTAGGCTCTTCATCTGTGTTTATAGGATGAAGAGAATTGAGTGCCACGAGGGGAATGAAGCAGAACGGTGAATGGCAACCAAGAAGACTCACTCAAAACCCATCAGATAGTCTGTTTCTTTTCTTCTTATAAGCCACGTAAAGGAGGCAGCTCTTTAGCTTATGAATGGAAACCAAGCAATCTCTCTGGAGTCTGGCATACTGGCTTTGGGATTCATACCCTCCTGAAAAATCTTTCCATTAGCCCCTGGAGGGCCTATCAAGTCTGACAAAACTGGTGCAACTCAGAAGCAGGAATGCTCATTTCTTTATAAAAATAAACCCAGCCTATTTATATGATGAATGAGACCTGAAATAGATGAATTTTCTTCAAGTTTTTAGACAGTGGTACAAGGCAAACCAAGAGGCTTTCATTAACCAAGTCTACTTATCTACCTACCATATTCCTTCCCAGATCACTCCTTGTCTTGTTAGCCTAGGGTCCTCACTCTCAAAGGGTATGTCATGTCTGTGAATCACATCTCCCCCCACCCCTGGGCCTCTACTTAGAAACCAGAAATTTGGGAGTTTAGAACTAACAGTGCAGAGATAATACATCACACTAGAAAATTAGTATCAGAGCTCATGACTTGGACCTTAAGAAGCAGATGGTTTTTTTTAGGAATTTTGCAAGGCAAATGGGGTTAAGTAGCTTGCCCAAGGCCACACAGCTAGGTAATTATTAAGTGTCTGACACTGGATTTGAACCCAGGTACTCCTGACTCCAGGGCCGGTGCTTTATCCACTACACCACCTAGCCGCCCCTAGCAGATGGTTTTAGAATCAAAAAGAAGCCCTACAGCTCTGAAATGTCAGTTGTGCCCTTGTGTCTGAGCAGGAAGATGCCTGCTGACTAGAAACCCCAGATCTCGTCCAACTGCACTTTCCACTTTGGGAGATGCCCCAATTGGAGGATTCTTCTCTCTTTGAGTAGAATATTCCCCTCCTGGAGTTTCTCCCCAGATTCTCCCAGTTCTGTCCTCTGAGGCCACGATCAGTCTGGTCCACGACAGTCCTTTGTACATTAGAAGACCAAAGGCATGCCTAGCACCCCCCCCACACACACACACACATATCATACTTAAACCTTCTCTTCTCTAAGTACATATTCCCAGCTCCTGAAATGGATCATCCTATCTCCTTGTCTCTGCTCCCCTTGTCCTAACCTGCCTCCTGGATTCACTTCAACCTGTCTTTGATACCTAGAGCTGAAGCCCTCTGCCAAGAGCAGAGGGTAGCAGCACCATCGACTCCCAGACTTTATAGTCCAATGGGAAAGAGTACTAGATTTGGAGCCAGAAGACTTGAATTAGAGTTCCTGCTCTGCCACTTGGGGATTCCAGACAGACTAAGTAAACACCATCACTACCCCAGCCTCAGTTCCCTCCTCTTTAAAATGAATGGATTGGGCTGGATGATCTCTAAAGTCTTCTGTATCAGAAGATTCTATGATATGCCCTCAGTGGGCCCAACAGCTCATCAACCATGGGCAAAGTTGGTTGCCTGCTGTCAAGTTAGGTCAGGAGGTAGCTTCAGGGTGACTCTCTGCCACTTGTGTTCCCCTGATGCTTTGTCCCTTGTATTGCCCTCCCTGTGCCCCTGCACATGCTCATGTGGACATCCCTGGTGCTGGTTTGCCATTCATTATCTCACAGTCTAGCTGATCTTGTGTGTCCGCGAGGTCTTATCTATTTGTCAGTCTTTAGACAAGTTGCATCGCTGCCCTTCATCCTATTGATTGTAGCACTTTGTGCAAAATGGATCATTTGCTATTGCCCATTCTCTTTATCCTCCTCCCTCTCCTCCCTCTGTCTCTCAGCAACCTGGTCCCACAAACTCTCTCCGCTGAGAAAGAGACATCCCCTGGTTTCCAGGAGAAACATGCCATTTGGTTCAAGTCACCAAGGTTTTATGGAATGTGAACTCTGTACTCCTGGAAAGGAGCAGGGGATCATCATTGCTTTGGAGCAACAAGAGGAGTATTACAGCTACTCTAGATTAATATTTCACAGATGAGTAAACTGAGGCCCAAGATGGTTAAATGATTTCCCCACAAGGACAGCTACTAAACGGCAGGGTTCTATTTTGAGATTACACCTCCTGACTCCCCATTCAGTACCTTCTCTACTAACTGAAAGAATTTAGACTGGTCAGTCCAAAGAAGAGCAAGCTAGGGGCAGCTAGTGCTCAGCCCTGGAGTTAGGAGGACCTGAGTTCAAATCCGGCCTCAGATGCTTCATAATTACCTAGCTGTGTGACCTTGGGCAAGCCACTTAACCCCATTGCCTTACCAAAAAAGGCAAAAAAGAGTAAGCTGCAGGTTGCAGAGAATGAGAGGAAAATGATGGTTTCCACATACTTGAATGGACAATTAATTAGAAGCAAGATCTCAGACTTGTTCTTCTGGGCCCCAAGGAGTACAGCCCAAGCAATGAGTAAAAGCTGCAGAGAGGCAGACTGAGGTTCCATGTCCAGCAAAACTTGTTTAGGGGGTGAGAGCTGGGCCACGGTAACCAAGTTGCCCCCAGAGGTGGTATGAGAACCTCCTCCTCACTTGCAATGCCTGTCAATGATGATAGAGAAAAGCCATGGGCCCTTCCCCAAGGGACCTTTGCCAAGGGATGCACACAGTCACAATATGGGTGTTGAACTAGATCATCTCTGAGACCCTTTCTAGTGTGGAATCCTATGATCCTAAGTTGGGAAAGGGGAGGTGGGGAGGGAATAGGTTGCATTGGTTTGTTCTCAGCCACTTTTCATTTATTCATAGTCCAGCCTCCTTATAGTGACCTTTTCATTGAAGGTGGTCCTGCTTATTCCATGCTGTATCAATTGAAAATACTTTCCCCAGGTTTTCCTGACTCATTCATGTTTGTCATTTTGGTCAATATAATATTGCATTATGTTTATAAACCGTTGTGTTTTTTTTTAGCGATTCACCAATCTGAATCTCTTCCAAATGTAGAAAGAAAAGAATAGACACTGGCTGAATGGTGGGGCCTAGAGGTGGCTCTGTGGGAGAGGTCTTAAACAGCTATGAGGTAATGGGATGGCTCTGGGTACTTGGAAGAGAAAAGAGACTATGTAGGCCTTGAAGGCCAATCTCATTTCCCTCTCAACTGTACCCAGAACCAGGCTTGACCATTACAGCATAATTCCTGGCAATTCCCTGCTTTTCTGAGCTGTGAAGAAGGCCCTCTAGCAAATGCCAAGGCTGAGAGTTGGCTGAGCTGCCTCACTCTTTGGCAAACTTCCCAGCCCATCGATCTGTCTCTTTGAATTCCATCATTTCAACCCGCAAATGTCACAGACCAAGTTTGACAAACTCCTCTGGCCAGCGACAAGGAGGGGAGAGAATAAGTCAAAGCTTCTGGGCCAGCCTGGTGAATCATTCTTAATCATCTCCAAGGGCTGGGACTTGGCAGTAAAGGAGTGTAGCCAGCTACTTTCCTTCCTGTTGGTGGGGGGGGGGGGGGGCCTTGCCTCTGGAAGAATGAAGTTTCACTCACTACTCTTCTTGTTTTGCCTTTTTGAGTAGCCAGTTCCTGCCCATAAAGCTAGATTCTGGGTTGATCCTGCCCCTTTGGTGGGCTTTTCTGTCTTAGCTTCAGATACTGAATGCCAACAGGAGCCCAGCTGATGCCTTGGCCTTGTTAGGGGAACATTGCTGCGATGAGGCCTTGTTAGTATAGCATTCGCTAATGTGTCCAGTGTCTGAAGTCCTGCTTAGAGTTGGGGAGACCTAGGTGAATGTGCCCAGAAACAGATTGTTTCATTTCTCTGAGCCTTGGAGCGAGGGGCATATCAGGAGGCTGCACTTGAGTTGATGGTCATGGTCCAGAAATGGGCAGCAGCATTAAGAGCTCTAGGATAAGTAGAGGTAAGTTGGAGACACACGGAAGGCCAGAGACTTTGGTGTGGAGGAGCATAGTGCTCTAGGTGTCCATTAGTAAGCTCCCTCTGGCTTCACGAAGTTGTCCAAAGGCAGAACAGTCTCAAGGTGGAACGAGTCCCAAGTTCTGCTCTGGCCCAAGGGTACTTTATGATCTCACCTTCTCCAAATTCACTCTCCTGATTGGGAAAATGATGGACTTGGCCTACAAGAAGCTTTTACTGACCCATCCTCCTTCTCAGATGATCTCAGTGGAATATCACCTCAGTGAACTGTGCCATTGGAGGCCTTTTCTGATTCTCCTTATCCCTCTGCCAGTGCCTGGCACTGTCTCTCTCTTGGCATGACTTGGCATTTACTTGTGTGCATGTTGTTAGGCCTTTAGACAAAGCAGCAGATAGATCACTGGATCTGGAGTCAGGAAGACCCGAGTTCAAATCCCACCTAGCTGTGGGACTTAGGCAAGAACCTTCACCTTTGTTTACCTCAGTTTCTTCAACTGTAAGATAGGGAGAATAACAGTGCCGACATTGCAGAGTTGTTAGGATCAAAGAGGATATTTGTAAAGCATTGACACTGCCTGGCCTGACACCCAGTAGGTGTTTAATAGCCATTACCTGTCTGGAGGGCTGAAACTTGCCACTGCTTAGAGGGCACTGTCCAAGAAATGCCTTTGCAGTCAGCATGAAGGTCTCAGCCCTGAAACTGGATCTTCTTAGGGTAAGAGCTTCCTTGGGGGGTCGCAGAGACCAGGCCAGTTTCACAGCAGCAGAGACTGAGGGAAAGAAGCTGCCCAGGAGGGGCCTATACTCAACATGACTGGAGATGGGTAGTCATATGGAAGGAGCAAGGGCAAGGCCCTGAGCCCTTCTGATTAGCCAGGTGCTCGACTGTCCTTCCTGTCATCTACTAATGAACTCACATAATGCTCACAGGCAACCCCTACCATCTTGCCTACCCACCCTTTAGCATTGTCACCCCCCAGGGAAGAAGAGCGAGCATGCATGCATGCATGAATGAATGAATGAATGAATCTTGGCACACCACTGTACCAAAGTTGCCAATCTCCCCTCCCCCCACTCATCTAGAACTGGTGGCCATGTCTGCCTTGTAGACCCAGCTTCACATATAGACACATGTAGAAGAGAAATGGTGAGGTTTCTGCTCCTGACAGTGAGAGGCCCCTCAGGGGGCTCTGGTGGCCGAGTTACTGAGAAGGGAGGCCATCTGGTGCCACAGGTCCATTGCAGAACAATTATCTTAATCACCTAATTAGACAGTTCCCAGTGCCTCTCTGGCTGCCGGACAAAGCTGACTAGACTGAGGGGCAGCAGCTGCTCTACTCCCACCAGGACCCCAGGCCACAAAACAGGCCAGCCAGCTTGCCAAGAGAGCACCCTGGACCTTGGTCACAAACTAAAAATCAAGCCCATGGCTCCAGAGATATGACCTTCTTCCCCAAGCTACTTAGAGAATGGAGTCCAAGTCTGCCTTAGAGGGATGGCTTAAACCTCCTGCAGTGCTGAAGTTGTAACTCCCCAAAGATCAGACTTGTTCACCCAAAGTTTCCTGCCCCTAGATCCTCAAGATTCATTTCTTCCCAGGTGTCAGCCTCTGGTTCCTCCAGGCTGAGAAGTCCTCATTGGCTCCCAATGACTTCATTTGTCATTGCAATTTAGCAGGCCTTCTGGAGGCACAATGTCTTTATTCAAAGGGAAGACTTATTAATAGTAGAATTTCAATTCTTAGAGGATAGCCTGAGAGATGGTAAAGTGTTGTGTTTGAGACCCATCTGAACCAGGGGAAGTATGGCCACACAGCAGCTCCTAGAATGAATCTCGGGGGTTCTGAAGGGGGCTGGAAGCTTACCAGTGATGTGCTGGCTTGGCTTGTTCACAAGTCTCTCTTTGAGTAAAGATAATAACAGTTGCCCCAAAATTCCCCTGGAAAAGAAATTTGACCCAGGGCTTCATTAATGTAGCCAAAGAAAAAGGGGAGGGATTGTCCTTCAGTCAATCAATGTGTTTATTAAGGACCTACCAGGAATTGTAGTAGCTACTGAAGAAACAAGTTCAAAGAATGAAGTCATTTCTACTTGCAAAGGGTTTATATTCTGAGGAGGACAAGTAGATATCAAAATTAAATAATGGAAGTTAGTATGAACATATACAAAGTAGTTCAATCCAAGGTAGGTCAGGAGGGAGCATGGCCAACCTAAAGTGGAATGGATGGGTCCAGGGCATGGTGAGTTTTAAAATCAAAACCTGGGCATTTGGATTGAAAAAGTCATACTAGGACACTGGAGCTGAGTAAAGGAGATGTGAGGTCAGATCCATGTTTAAGAAAAAAATCACTTTGGAATAAGGAGAGACTTGTGGTAGGGAGACCAATAATTTAGGGAAGAAGTAAGGTGAGGGCCTCACGTAAGATGGGAACTGTGGGAGTAAAGAGAAGGATTCAGATGCAAGAGCTATAATGAAGGACTAGAGGTGGGTGAAGGAGAGGATTTACAATGAAGCTTGGATATAGGGAAGATGGCAGCCCCTTCAACAGAAAGAGGAAAGAACAGGGAAGAAAAAACTTAGGAGGGAAGAAATGAGTCTAGTTTTAGACATATTGAGTTTAAGAGATCTCCAGCACTCAGTTTGAGTTATCCAATAGGCCATTTGTGACCTGGGACTAGAGCTCAGAGGAGAGCCTAAGGCTGGATTTATAAGTCTGGGAATGATGTGCAAAGAGATGATCTTGATTTTTGATTCATTTTAATTGAGGGTATTGAAGACTTGATCTGGGGGTTGGGGGGGAGGGAGGACAGAAATAAGGGCAACACCAAGATTGGTGAGCTTGGGTAACTTGGAGCTGCTGTGTCCAAAGTATCACTGGATCCCCAGGGATCAGAACAAGGAGTGACATAGCAGACATTCAGGAAAACGTTCCAGTCTGATGGCTTTGACTAGCATCTGCCCGGTGGTTTTCCCATGAGTGCCCCTGTTCATTTACTGGGTCTACATCAAGCAGAGGCCCCAAGCCAGAGGTCCTTGCCTTACTGGTACCCTCACTTCAGTTACCTTCATTGGGGAAAGGAAACCTGGAGCTGCAATGACAGGATGCTATGTGTCTTTCTTACCTCACTCCTTTTTTTTAATGCATGGAAAGATTAGGTAGAGATTCTGTACTGAAAATATGTTTGAGATTTTTTCAATCAAGAGACCCTTTTTGTTTTTGTTTTTGATTTTTGGTTTGGTTTTTTTTTTTTTTTTTGATGAGACAGTCGAGGTTAAGTGACTTGCCCAGGGTCACACAGCTAGTGTCAAGTGTTTTGGGTGGATTTGAACTCAGGTCCCCCCTAACTGCAGGGCTGGAGTTCTATTGGCTGTGCCACCTAGCTGATCCTACATCTGCCACTTCCTTGTAGTGGGCCCTGGGTAAGTCCTAAGTTTTCTCCTCAGTAAAATGAGGGGAATGGCCCAGGTGGCCTCCTTTCACCTGTAACTCTGTGATCTTGTATGATCTTGGTGACCAGTTGACCCACAGATATGCCCTTCCCTCCTTGACCACTCCCATAGTCATTTGGGATCCTGAGGTTCTTTGACACATGCCCATTCTCCCTTTCTCTCCCTACCAGGTTTCAATGCCATTATGAACCATGGCCCAACTTTACTACAAAAAGGTGAACTACTCACCCTACCGAGACCGCATCCCACTGCAGATCGTGCGGGCAGAGGCTGAGCTCTCTGCAGAGGAAAAGGCCTTCCTCACTGCTGTGGAGAAGGGCGACTATGCCAGCGTGAAGCAGGTTCTGCATGAGGCTGAAATCTACTACAATGTCAACATCAATTGTATGGACCCCCTGGGCCGCAGTGCCCTACTCATCGCCATTGAAAATGAGAACCTAGAGATCATGGAGCTGCTGCTGAACCACAGTGTCTATGTGGGTGATGCCTTGCTCTACGCCATCCGCAAGGAGGTGGTTGGGGCTGTGGAACTGCTGCTCAGCTACCGGAAGCCCAGTGGTGAGAAACAGGTGAGGGCTGAATGGTAGGAGGAGGACCTGGCCATTCAGAGCCAGCCACCTGGCACCTGGCGGCCTTCCTCTTCTTTCCCCTATCGAGGTCTTGCAGACTTCTTACATTCCCATCTGCCCCAGAGTCTTTATACATCCTCAGGAGAAGGCTGCTGAGGTAGGAGGTGGTCACCAAGACTAGCTTAACCTCCTTCCCAGGAGGCTTGGCTAATCAACAGTGAGCAGGATCTGCAACTAAAGAAAGCAGGCCCAGGAAAAAGGCTGCAGGAGAGTGGGGAAGGGAAAGAGGCTGGGGCTGGGAGTCAGGTACAGTCCATTGTTCACCTGGGTAAAGTTCTGAATCCTTCTATAGTTTCCTGCTTGGTAAAACTAGGAGGAATTCTGTATGGAAAGCTGACCAATCAGTTACCAACCTATCTGCCCCATTCTACTCACTGACTTTAGGAGCTATTGATGGCACCTTATTTGGGGAGAGAGGGTTGGGTGGGCATTAGGGGGAAAAGCAATGGAGTCTAGGAGGTCTAGTTAGTGATGGGCTGAACTGGGCTAATTGTGGCACGTGAACTTGCCCAAAGTTACACGGTGACCTGGGATTCTCAGCATTTCTCACTGGGTTTAGTTTCTTACTGTGGGACTCCACTCAAGAAAGGGATAAAGAAGGAAGTCAACTGACCAGAGAGAGAAACAGAGAAAGAGGCAGACACAGACACAGTGAGACACAGAAAGAGGAAGACACACAGAGAGACATACACAGAAACAAAGGGGTTATAGAGATAAAGACATAGAAAGAGTTACAGAGATAGAGACAAAGGAAGACAGAGACACACAGAGTGACAAAGAGAGACTTAGACAGAGATATGGAGACAGAGAGAGGTAGGAAAAACAAACAGACCAAGAGAGAGAGAAAGAGACGAACAGAGAGAGGAGTGACAGACACACACACACACACACACACACACACACACACACACACATGCCCTTCTGCTCACTTGCTTTGTTCTTCCTGGTGCCACCCCTCCACCCTCTGCCTACCATGGCTGACTCCTTTATTTGACTAGAGACCTTAGTCTTCAGGGTCAACATGCAATGCATTAATTTGTACATTACATTATTCATTATGTAGCAAAGTTGTACTCCCCACCCTGGCAGACCAAGTAGATACAAACCCCAAAGCCTAGCGATCCCTGCCTTTCCAAAGCCTACATTCTTTTGTGTTTTCTGGAGCCCAGTAGCCTTCAAAGCCTTCTCTAAGGAGGCCATCCTTGCCTGCTTCTGCCTTCCCCCCTCCCTCTCCAGGCTCTCTGGAGTCTGCCATCCTTACATTTGTCCATGACAGATGGCTCCCAATCCACACTGACTCCCCTGATGTGCTAGCAAAGCTGTCTCAACACCTCCACTGAGTGAGGCTCTATTCTGTTTAGGAATGGTGGGGAGTTTGCCAAAGAACAGTGGGCTCTGGGGCTAAGTGGCTCAGGTATTGCTCTTGCCATAATCCTGAGACTCTGGTAGAGATGATGTGGCAGTTGGTCCGGCACAGTAAAGGATGGGCCCCTCAAGAGGCTGCTCTCAGCTGTGTGGATCCCAGAGGCAAAGTCTTCTTCCTTCCCCATGATTTGCAGGCTCTTGATTGACATCTAGAATGGAAGCGATGAGCTCTCTATTGTAGAGGAAACTCCCAGACTAGACTGGGGCCCAAATCCCCAAAGGCAAAGAGCTGGTCTTTATTTCAGAAAGATCTGGAGAAGGCCTTTGGTTCTCTGATTTTCTTTTACCCTGGCAACCTAGGTCTGGGCCTAAACACCTACTGAAGAAGGGCCAATTGGTTCTGAGGAGAGCCTCTCCAGTGGGGCTACACACCTGCTTAGTGTGGTGAACCAGGCACAGCTGTGGTGCTGATGAGAATGAGCCCTCCTATTGGGCCTTGGGCCTGGCCTGGCCACCAAGCACTTATCAGTGCCTGTGAGAGGCAGGGAGCCAACCCTGGAATCAGGAAACCCTTAATCCTGCCTCTGACAGATGCCTGTTAAGTGTGGGTTCACTCAGACCAGTCAACCAACCTCAAAGGGGCCTAGGCAACTTGAAGTTCCAGATTTGTTGCTGATAGGCAACAGTGGGGGGAATTTCCACACTGGGACATAAAGTCACAAGGTTCTGGACTCCCCTTTGCCAACTCCTTTGCCTCTCTCTCTCACAAAAAAAGAAAGATTGCAGAAGGATAATACCAAAATATGAGAAGTTCTTGGCCTCAAGGAAGTGTTCGTTTTCTATGGGGGGAAAATAGATTAGTAAATACGTATTCATTTCCTTATAACAACCCCATGGAGTAGGTAACTTAGGTCTAATTATTCCTGGTTTATAGATAAGGAAACTAAGACTCACTGACATTAGTGACTCAGCCATGTAGTGATTGTCCAAATCCGCTGGAGCCCTAGACTGACAAATGATAGCTCTTAGAGGCAGGATCCTCAACCGAAATCCTAATTCCAAGGCCAATGCTGCCCCAGTGACCCATGTCATTGCCAAAGAAAATCTTTAAAGGGGAACTTCTGTCTCCCTCAGTCAGTCTGTTGCTCCCCCAAAGCCAGCTTAGGACTGGACAATGAGAGTCCAGATGTGCTACGGGGAGGGAGATGTGCATTTTGCCATTTGGATATCAATGGGTCATTCACTGAGCAGGCTCTGCTTCATAGAAAACATGGCCATCCCCACTTGCATGGCCTGTCAAACCAATGAAGCCACTATATAGCTAACTGTCAATTTGGCTCTACGGGTCATTGAATAGAACTAAAGAGCCATACTTAACCAAAGGCTCTTGGCTGGTCTTTCTCAGGAGGGGCCTAGCTAATTGAAAATGGGTTGTTCTCATATGCTGATGGCCTGTGTGTTCACTACAACCCTTTCCCTATTGGTTCTTCACACCAGCCATCGACCCTTTGGACTAAGGCAGTGGCATTTAATGTGAACTCCTTAAGGACCACAGGGCCCAAGACCTGAGCAGATGCTTACCATAAATTGTGTGCATTGAATTGAGAGAAGCAAGGCATTGACATCTCCATCTAACAGATGAGGAAACGGAGGCTCTGAAAGATTGAAATCCACCCCACCCCCCAAAGTCACCCAGCTAACAACTCCAACTCATGGCCTCAGACTTCAAAACTAGTGTCTTTCCAGTATGTCTGGGTAGGCCCATGCATGGACTCATTTATTACAAAAACAGCAGTGGGAGGGATCTAGGAATAGCTCCAATGGAACCATGTCATTGACCTCTCTTTAGCCTCAGTACTATCACTCAAGCTCTCTTTTCTTTCCTCTAACTCTGGATTCAGGCCAAAGTATAGACCAAGTGTTGCCTCTTCTAGGAAGTTCTCTCTGATTGCACTAGCCTCTATGGATGACTTCTTCCTTTTGGTGCTCTTCAAGAGCTCATGGTCTCTCTGCATTACAAGACTGGATCATAGATTTAGACCTGGAAGGAAGCTTAGAGGCCATCAGATCTCACCATTCCATAATACAGAGGTGAAATGACTTGCCCAGGGTCACACAGCTAGGCAGTGTCGGAGGCCAAATTGAAGCCAGGTCTTCCTAACTCTGAGGCCAGTACTTTAGCCACCATTCCAAGTCAGAGTACTGACTTTGGACCCAGACAACTTCTTTCAGTTACCAGCTCTGCTAGCCTCAGGTGAGTCGCTGAACTTCTCTGGTCCTCAGTTCCTTCATCTGAACCAGGAACAGCGTTTCAACTTTGAAGGCCTACATAAATGTAAATTATGATTCTGTGAGGGATTCCACAGGGTGATCTCCAGGCCTCAACCAGGTTAAGATCTTCTCACTTAAAATGATCATTCATAGCAGATTAGTTTTTTCATGGATCCAATCCACCAAGCATTTATTAAGTTCCTAATTCTTGCCCACTCAGGCTCCAGTGATTCGAGGGGCGAATGGGGAGAACATATATACAGATATTTTAAAAAGTAGTACATAATTTGAAGGGTTGGGACACGGGGATCATCAAAGACCTTGTATAGGAGATAGCTGAGCCTTGAAGGGGAGGTAAGACAAAGGGGAGAACGTGGGACATTCCAAGCATGGGATGGGGGGTGGGAAGAGAGGGAAATCCGCCTTTGCAAAAGCCTGGTGGTGGGAACTGGAATATTTTATTAAGGACAAGGAGACCAGCTTGTCTATAGAACATAAAGTATCTGATGAGAAGGAATCTGGCGCCAGTTAGGAGCCAAGCGAGCTGAGGCTCTAAATACCAAACAGAGGATTTTGTATTGGTGTAGCTGGACAGGAGGGACCTCTGAAACCCGAAGAGGGAGTGTGGAATGGCCAGATGCTTCTCCTTGAGGGCAGGGCTCATGGATATCCTTCTGTACCCCCTGTGGGACCTTCCTTACCCCAGTGCTGCACATAATAAAGAGGACCAATAGTTGTGTCCATACTATGGTGCCATCATCCTTCTGGTAAGGACTTGGAAGTGCCCTGGAAGGTCAGAAGACCCAGGTCATAGGTAATAGGAAGGATGGGGGGGAATAGGGGACAAGAGAACAATACATGTGGAACTTGTGAGGACGAGGAGGAAGAGTCCATGCTTCCTGGAGCAGACAACAATGCTTAGCTTCGTGGAAATCTAGCTGCTATTTCAAATCTGAGAAATAAGTAGTATCCAAGGAAGGAAAATCATGTAGGGAAAACATGTTCCTTTGATTTTCTTTCCATTAGTTGGTGGAGGAGGAATATTTGAGTAAATGCTGGAGCTTTTTGAAACCTTCATGGCCCTTGCCTGGGAGTCAGTCCCCTGACCCGGGGCCTAGTGGGTCGGGGAAGAACCTGCCTCAACAGGGCGGTGTTGGGGGTAGTGGCAGCCACATGATGAGCAGTGAGCCTAGAGAGACGCTGAACCACAAATGCAACTTCAGCTCAGTTTTTGTCAACAGACTGTGCTTTTGAAAAACTTCTTTAGCCAACCCAGTGGCCATTATGTACTCCTCAAATAGCCAGCTCATCTCGGTGAGCCAAACAGAGACATGGTTGTGGCCTGAAGTCTCCTGCCAGCCCTATGGGGCTAGGAGGGCAAGAAATGTCAGTAGTCTAGTGGGCCATACTTAGCTTCAGGAGCAGAGATCAGGTCCCCAGTAAACCTGGAGCGGGGAGGAATGAGGCAGGATTCCAGGCCCTGAGACAAAGGTTTGAGAGATTGGACATGACAAGGCCCCTTCTAGCTCTGCCATTAGAGACAGCTTGGATTGTTGATCATTAATAATAGATAAGCATGATCTATTGTAATCATTGGCCAGATCAAATTTTCTTCCTTCCATATTTCCTCTCTCCTCATAATATTTGTTCACTCTTCTATAAGGAAAAGTTGGTGCCAGTCTCTGCAAAGCTCTTTCCATTCCTTCCCATCAGTTCCATCCTCCACGCAGTTGCCCAACTGGGGTTCTTACAACACAGGTCTGTTCCTGTTACTTCTCTGCCCACAAAGCATCAGGGGCTTCCTAGTGACTCCAGGAGAAAAGATAGAGGTCAACCACCCCAAAACTCTCTAGAATGTGGTGCTCAGTGTAGCAGGATAAAAGTTAATAAGGGTAATTGTAAAGTCTGAAATTCGGATTCCAAAAATGAACATGACCAGTACAAGCTGGGGACAATGTTGCTAGACAGTCAGTATTCGAAAAAGAAGATCTGGGGGTCTTACTGGACTGCAAGTTCAGTATGAGTCAGTGGAACTGCAAGCATTTCTCCGAGGCCAGACCTCAGTGCTCCCAATCCAATTGAATTGTCCACATAAGCACATGTCTAAAGGTAGGCAAGCTGCCTCCAAAGCAGACACCAGTCAGGTAGCTTGGAAGGAAAGGGACCAGCAGATGGGCAGGGGAGAGTGATGTGGCTGGCACAGTTCATTATGGCAATGAAATTGCTGCCTCCATTGAGTGACTCCAACTCCACATGTTGATCTGGTGGTTAGTCTCTTGCCTCTGGGGGCTCATGATCATGCCTTTGGTCATCCACTCTTTCTCATCACCATTCTTTTCCTTTCTGCTGCCTCCTTCCCTTCAAACATAGTCAAGCCTCCTCAACCCTGCCATCATCTCAAGCTGTCTCCTCGTCACAGTGGAGAAACTAGAAAAAGTCATCGGCTTGCTATGTCTCCACCTCCTCCTACACACTCACCCCCACTCCTCCCTCCTACTCCCTTGCAGGATGGCTTTGAACCCCAGCACACAGAACAGGAGAAGCAGATCACCAGAAATCCTTAACTCAGCCTTGGGCACACATACGCAGGTCCATTCCCCCCCACCCCAGCCTCCTCTCCCCTGGCTAAAGGGTGGATCCCTCAGTTCTATCCAGAACCTTCCCTTAGAAAGGACAGAGCCTAGACTTTGCATCTTACACTTGGTCTCGACTCTATACCCCACCACTACAAACCCCCCACATGCACACACCCAGCCTACTTCCAACTTCCTCTTGTGTATTATCTTCCCTGTTAGATTATTTGGGAAGCTCGTGGTACCAGAGAGTAAAGAGTGCTGGACTTGGAGTCAGGAAGACTTACCTGCCCGAGTTCAAATCCAGTCTCAGACACTTACTAGCTGTATGACCCTGGACAAGTTACTTCACCTTGTTTCCTCATCTGTAAAATAAGCTGGAGAAGAAAATGGAAAACCCCATTTGGGGGGGTCAAAGGGAATCAGACAGTACTGAACAACAACAGATTTGATTGTAAGGTCCTTGAGGGCAAGCATTGTTTTTCTTTGTCTGTATTCCTAATAGCACAGTGTCTGCCTGGCAAGTAGTAAATACTTAATATATGTTTATTGAATTAAAATTGACCAACTTAGTCCTATGGCCCCTTCTCCCTTAGCCACCATGACAATCCCAGTGCCCCAATCAACTCACTGGGAGGACTGTCAGTCACAGAGGAGTGGCTGATCTGTTCTGGTGGAGAGTTCCTTAAACCATGGCGACAAGCAGATCAGGACCAGGGGCAGCTCACATGGATCATCAGTCTTCATTCCCAAGGAAAAGTGTCAAGACTGACCGACCATGGTTTTTCCTTGTGGTGCTGCAGAACACTGCCCTTTGGCTTTATTGGGCGGTCTTGTGGGTGGAGAGGATGATGTCAGCCCCACTGCTCTGGCCAGCTGCCCATCGAGGCAGGCTAGGAAGAGAATCTTGAGAAGCACAAACCGGGTGGCAGTTGCATTGTGGGCGAGGGATGGGTGGGACTAACTGGTCTCTGATGGCCTATTTATTTGGGAAGAAGCTGACTTGGCAATCAGTCCATTCCACAACAGGATTTGGAACCTGGAGAATTCCAATTAAAAGCTTGGATTAGTAAATCACAATAACAATTGACTTAAAAACCTTTATATAATTTGCAAAGGGCTTTACATATTAACATCCTATGTGAACCTCACCACAGCCCTGTCAGGTGGGTATTATTAACATTGTTATGCCCATTTTGCAGATGAGAAAACTGAGGCAAACAAGTTGGTGACTTGCTCAGGGCCACACAGCGAGTAAGAATCTGAAGTGAAACTAGGTTAGGTCCAGCTGGCTAGTATTAGGACTACATATGAAAAGTGAAGGAGCAGCTAGGTAGCACAGTGGATAGAGCACCAGCCCTGGAGTCAGGAGGACTCGAGTTTACATCCAGCCTCAGAACCTCATTAATTAGCTAGATGCATGAGCTTGGGCAAGTCACTTAACTCCACTATCTTGCAAAAACCTTAAAAAAAAAGAAAGGAAAAAAAAGTGACCTTGGGAGAATTCTGGACAGTTTGTAGCAGTGGATGAAATGATATAATCATCCATCCCCATTTGTCACAAGAATTGAGCTAAGATCTAAGAGAATCTACCTCAAGCCTGAGCTTATTCTATCCAATATAGTGTGATACTATTGTCATGAATGCACTTGTCGCCCATCTGTAGGTATAGGGATGGAATGGTGTGAGTACAACTGCCCACACCTGACTTTGGTCACAACACCAAGCATTTATATGCCAGTCAGTCAACAATGTACTGGTCACTTATCAAGCCTGGGGAAACCAAAAGGGCAAAAGATGCTCCTTGCTCTCCAAGAACCACCAAGCTAATGATAGACAACTAGGTACCACCAAGCCACAGACAGGGCACTCTGGAGGGAGGCCAGGGGACAGGAAAGGCCTCTTGTGGAAGAGGGGATTTTAGCTGGGACTTGAAGGAATCCAGGGAGGGAAACCTGGTGGTAGACATGAGTACAGAGAGTGCCCCACTCTTGGGAGACAGCCAGGAAAAGTGCCCCAAATCAGGAAATGGGGCATCTTATTGGAGAAGCAGCCAGAGGTGACTGCTGGATCTCCAGGGGAGGTGAAAAAAGACAACAAAAGAGGAGGGGGAAGAGCAACTTCTGAAAACCTTTCAAGGTCAGGCAGAGATTGTTGCATTTGATCTGGAGGCCCAAGGGAACCTCTGGAGCTTATTGGATCGGGGACTATGAAGTTGAACCTTGTACTAGTTAGGAGTGGGGCACCAGGCCTGCCTTGCGATTGGAAGGCCCCTTTCAAATGCCCAGACCCCGGAGAGAAGCTGAAGAGCAAAGGCCCCCTTTCGTTTTCCCTCTCCATCCATTCTGCTGATCCGCCTGTGCTGAGCCCCAAAGTACTGTTGATCACAAGCAATGTTAAAGCCGTTGAATAGCTAAACCTATCGATCCCCCCTTCTCCCCTCCACACAATATTGTTGTTTCTTCTCAGAACTCAATTTCGAATGGGAGGCCAGGAGCAAATGGTGTGACTGCTGTCCTGAGAGAAAGCAACAAATGCATTAGAAAATAATCAAATCCAGTTCTCCAGCTGACCCCCAGCTGACCCCCAAATGAGCACTAGCGGTCACTGGCTTGGTCTTATGCATTGAGGGAGTAGACAGCCATCTCCTTGGCCTAACTGGAGAGATAGGCAAGGAGAGGGAAAGCATTAGGTCTTAAACAACAGTGGAGACATCAAGTCATGTTGACTTGATGGGCTCTCACTCTCCTACTGCCCTGGATTTGATCTCCTAATAATAGCTCATTGAACATCTGCTAGGTACCAAAACAGAAGAGCCTACTGGGGAGAGGTTTACTACTTGGGGTACCATAGTGACCCTGTGACAGTAGCAAGAAGTTGGTGTCATCATCTTCTCCTTCTTTGGGTGGAATAAACCAAGTCCCTGCCCTGACAGAGTCAAACTAAGGGGAGAACTGGCAAGGCTGCCTCTCTACTCCTGTACATTTGTGGTGGGAGAAGCCCAGAGAGTTCCCTCTGGAATCTGGCCTGCCAATAACTATTACCCGCCTAGAAACTCCAGCATTTGAACCAAGAGGACCTCAGTTCCAATCTCAACTCTGTACTTTACTCCTAGTATGACATTAGGCAAATTACTTCTCAGTTTGGGCCCAGATACCTTGACTATAAAATGATAGAACTAGACTAGATAACCTGAGAAGAACTAGACTAGATAACCTGAGATTCTACTCCACAAGGCCCTGCTTAATGCCACCTCTTTGTTGAGGCTTTGTTTATCTCCTGCAACCAGGTTGCCACCAGTTGTTACAGCCCTTCATTTGGTTTTGCTTTTCATCATGATATCATCATCCCTCATGTGACATGACATAGGAGTGCCATATTTGGTTGTGAAGACCAGGGTAGAAATCCTGGCTCTGGCTTTTGTTATGGGGCCCAGGGCAAGCCATGGCATCATTCAAAGATTCTTCTTCAGGCCAAAGTAAACAGTCACATCTGGTCTACCTCCCTCATAAAGCTGGTGAAAAGAAAAGTCTTTTCAGTCCTTCAGAATACCAAAGAAATAAAATGTTATTGAGGCCCTTCTTTCTCTGGCCTTAGAGTTGTGTCCTCTTCTTTGAAGGACATTGAAATGAGATGAGCCCTTCCACCTATGGAGCCTGTGATTTCTATGTATGGAGTAAGCTTCTCCTAGGATCACAGCCTATTTGAGAGATGGAAACCAAGGTGCCCAGAGAGATTAAGTACTTTCCTTAGGGTCATACCAATAACATAGCCAAACTAAGGCAGGGACTCTTAATGTGGCATCCACCATAGCAGCTGGTAAGGTGCTTTGATTATGGTAAGTGGCCAGAGAATGCTGGTTGGTTCATGTGGTTTGTATCCATTTTTCTGATGGCAGATATAAACACACACACACACATACACACACACCCTCTCAATGAACTTGTGCCTCTCTCATCATCTTGTTCTTAACTGTTGCTGCTTCTCCCATGTTTGTGTATCTTGACCTAGGTCCCCACTCTGATGATGGATGCCCAGTTCTCAGAGTTCACCCCAGACATCACGCCCATCATGCTGGCTGCCCACACCAACAACTATGAGATCATCAAATTGCTTGTCCAACGCCGGGTGACCATACCCCGGCCCCACCAGATTCGCTGCAATTGTGTGGAGTGTGTGTCCAGTTCAGAGGTGGATAGCCTGAGGCACTCCCGCTCACGCCTCAACATCTACAAGGCCCTGGCCAGCCCCTCACTCATAGCCCTGTCCAGTGAGGACCCCATCCTAACTGCCTTCCGTCTTGGATGGGAGCTCAAGGAGCTCAGCAAGGTGGAAAATGAGTTTAAGGCTGAGTATGAAGAGCTCTCCCAGCAGTGCAAACGCTTTGCCAAAGATCTCCTGGACCAGGCTCGCAGCTCCCGGGAGCTGGAGATTATCCTGAATCACCGGGATGACCACACTGAGGACCTTGACCCCCAGAAGTGCCATGACCTGGCCAAGCTAAAAGTAGCAATCAAGTATCACCAGAAAGAGGTAAGGAGCTCCCTCCTCCTTCAGAAGAGAGTACCCATTGGATTTTGGTTGACCTCAGTGTCCTGTGCACAGAAGGCTATGATGCCCAGGCACCATCTTGTTAAGGCCTTCCCAAAGGGTCCACATTGTAGCCTCTGAACTGCTTGGCTTGACCTTGCCAAGTAACTCATTTCCCAGTCCCCGTCCTCTGCTACTTACTCACTACCACTGCCACCACCACCACCCCAATAACCATCATTTATGTTAGGTTTATTAAACACTCTCCCTTGATTATCCCATTTATTCTATAAACAGCTCTGCCAACAGCTCACCTTGGAAGCCCCTAAGGTCACCCTTTGGCTTCACTTGGATTGGCTTTTTCCATGGGATGACTTTGACCTGGAGCATTTCTCAGACCCTGGACATATGCAGCTTGGTTCTTGCTGCCTGGTGCCACATTCACTTGGGGTGAGCACAGAGCTCCTTTGCCACCTGTCCTGATGCCTGCCCTCATTGTACAGCTCAGGACAAATCACCCCAAATTAGTCACACTTCTACACTTCCACACGTGTTTGTGTCCAAGTGAAGATGCATTCAAAATGACCATTTGCAAATGGCATCAAGGGGAAAGTCATAGATGGGCTGGGGTGGGGACTGGGCAGAGGGAAGGACATCAGGGCAAATAGTAACTTACGTTATGGGTATATTTGTTGATGGCTTAGAAGCTGGTTGTAGAGAGAAGAGTAAGTCTCTAAAAATATATGTGCTTTAGTGATGCCCTCTGGCCTTTCCTGGCACCTCTCCTGCCCTTCCATCTTGACCAAGGAAATGATTAAATACAAACATTTGTGAGCTGACTCCATCTGACAGCATATATAGCATTCACTGTCCCCCCCCCCCCCCCTTTTACAACCAGTGTTTTGTTTCTATCTTTGATTCCAGTGGCGTATTAACCCAGTTGTGGGATCCCTGACTTAAAGGATAGAGACAATTGAATCACTTTTCATTCATCATTCCAAGTTGATATCCCGATTGACTGGCTTAATTCACAGCTAAACCAACAGTGGAGTTGATGTATCTGTCTTCCCACAGCCTCATCAATAGCTGCAGTTCTTTGTTTTAATTTTTTTTATTTCAGGCAATGGGGTTAAGTGACTTGCCCAAGGTCACACAGCTAGGCAATTATTAAGTGTCTGAGGCTGGATTTGAACTCAGGTCCTCCTGACTCCAGGACCGCTATTCACTGCGCCACCTAGCTGCCCCATCCTTATTTTTTTTTTTTTTTGAATCTTCTTTGCCAGTTTGCAAAGTATGAGATCTCAGGTCATTTTTGTAACCCCAGTCTGGCAGACATGTATTTATTCATGGCTTCTGCCCAAACTTGCTGCCCATGACTTCACTAGGTTAGTGAACAACTTTAGCAGCATTAGTGCCCTTTAAAGAACAGGGTTCTGGTCAGTGGCCCTCTGTTTATTTCCATTCCCTGAGGACAGCCTTGGGTAACAAAAGGTGATGGAAAGTAGAGTCTGAGAGATTGGGCTTCGTCTCCAGTGTAGATTATCAACTCTCCTTCGCTTAGTGTAAGCAGATCCTGCATAACTACGCATACTCTTAGCAGAGCTAAAACATTTGACATCTAACCAAGCCCACTGGGCAGAATCGAGTCTGTTTTCCAGCTGATTACTAATTGGCCACAGGACCTCTCAGCCCCTCCTGACCTCCCAGTCTCCACTCATTGGAACCCTCTTGCTTGTTTCCATGTGCCACCAGGTCTCACCAGGTGATTCTGACTAATCCAGCCGTGTTCCTTTCCCTCCAACCATCAGTACCCTTTCCTGTTTGTCATTTTTCTTTCTCCCATTGGTGTCTCTCATATTCAAATGTACCTTAAGCTGAATTCCAACCCTTTTCATCCCTGTCTAGTATGGTTAAGAATCTTGCCTTCCTTACTCTTATGAGCACTGGTCTCTAAATTCAGTTTTCACAGCTTCCCAAGCTGGTCCTATTTCCCCTGTACCATGCCAATCAATAAATATCTAAGTTCTCCTTACAAAGCTTCATGAATCCTAGGGCTGTCTTCCCTCTAGTCCCAGAGACAATCCCTCAGGCTAAGAAAGTAACACCCTCTCACTGAGGTAGAGTGACTGAGTCAAAGGAGAAAGATGCTTCTTTTCCTGGATCATGCTGAAAATTAAAAAGATAATATATTCACTCTTATGAACATATGTACATATATAGTCAAAGCTTTTGTGCTATTGCTCCTAATGGTTTTTAACCACATGTTGCATATTTGCAACAATAGGCACTTGCCCCCAAGAGGCAGTTGTAATTGAAAATTTCAGAGATGCTCTGTTGCTGACAGATCCAGCCTTGCTCCTTAGCAAAGGGATCAGAGCCCCTGGCTGCTTCCCTCTACAGGGACCCCTCTTGGCTGGTCAGGCCAGTTCTTTCTGTACCTGGATCAGAGATCAGGCCTTGGGAATATTCCAAGCCACTGCTTCACTTTGGACTCCTGCTAGGATTCAGGGAGGAAAGTTGGGAGGAAGTACAGGCACTTTGGGGAGCAGCTTTGAAAGAGGCCTGACTCCAAGGCTCAGTGGGGATGGTCCAAGAGGATGGAGATGAGCCAACTCTTAGCTCCCCCTTTGTCCCAGGCTGTTCTTTCCATAGCTTTTGCCATGGCTTCTTATAGAACCTTTGCTCACTTGTGGCTGAGGCCTGGTGCGGAAAGTCACAGCTTGGGAGCAATCAAGATTTTTCAAGTCACTCAGTGGGTTGAGAGTTCCTTTACCATATTATTTGCCTGATGGCCCGTTCAGTTCAATGAAACCCTTAATATGTAGCAAGAATTCCGACTGTTCCTTCTTTGCAATCTTCAAGAACAAAGAAAGCACAGTAGCTGGAGGCTCCAGGTCCTCCCTTGCATTGCCAGAGAGAGGGCAGGGCACCTTTGGAAATACAGAGGACACAAAGCCACACACAGCCAGCACCCCCCACACACACACACACACCTGTCATCCTGAATTAACCCATCCAGAAGTTGAGCTAGAAAGGGGCCTCCAAGGTCATGTGACTTAGCCTGCACATTTTATAAGGGAATCAGTTGGGATTTGAACTCAGAGCTTCTGAATCCTGAGGAGGCAGCACTCTGCTTTTTACCCAATACTGAGTCAAGCATGTGTTTACTGACTTCTTGGAGGCTTCCCAGATTATGGCCACCTGATTTTCCACCTAAATGGAACAGAATGTTGCCCAGAGAGTGCTTTGGAGGACCCCTTTGGGCGCTCCTGTTGCTAACCTGGATTGGTATCAACAATTGCCAAGCCTCACAGCCTACTGTATCTAGCTGATCTGAGAACATGTTTCATATCCCATCTGTCTGGCTGCTCACCTTGGCTACCTCCTTCCCAAATGACTTATCACCTGTGGATTATTCTGGAAAAATAATGAAATCAATGGAGGCTGTTGCTAGCACAGTAGATAGAATGTCAGGCTAGGAGTCAGGATGACCTAAGTTCAAATCTGGCCTCAGATACTTATTAGCTGGGTGACCCCAGGCAGGTCACTTCACCTCTGTCTGCCTCAGTTTCCTCAACTGTAAAATGAGGGTAATAAAGGCGCCTGCCTCAAGGGGTTATTGAGAGGATTAAATGAGATCGTATATATGTAAAAAGCATTTAGCATCAAGTCCAGTGGAAATCCTCATCTTTTCCCCAGTTCCCTGCCACCTTGTCTCTCCTCACATCATCCTCTGTGCCTAGAATATACCATCTTTCAAACTCCATGTTCCACACCTGGTCTTCTCCAAAGTCCTCCCTGTTCTCCCCCCTGTCCCCTGCCAGGTTCTCTCATTCTTGTATTACCTCCTTTTCTATCAGCTCATACTTCTCTACCCCTTTGAAAGGTAGCCCCCAGATCAGCCTCCCAGCAGTCATTTCAGACAGGGTTTTCCAATCCTGCTCTCACCATCTGTCATTGACATCTCCTTGTGATTTCCCTTCTTCAGTGGCAGACTCTGAACTCAGGAAAACTATGCCTTTGGATTTGGGGTGCCTTGCCCCTAAGAAGTGCTTAGGAAATAGGAGTTGGAGCTAGATGGCCCTGAGCATCCTGGGATAGATTTACAAACAGTGAGAGAGTTACATTTCTCAGACTTTCCTCTAATACTTTGGGAGTATTCCGAGATGGAAGCATTATAGGGAATTGGAAGGGCCTTTCCTTTAACCTGTTCTCCAGATCATTCAGTTAGCTGGAATAAGTATGTCCTGCCAGCTCTCAAAATGATGGCAAGCTTTTTGTCCTATCTAGGGGTGTAGACTAAGGGAAGCAAGCTATGGCTTATTTCTGAAAAGAGGTGCCCTTAGGTTTGATTAGAATAATCCTATGGTTGCAAAACTAATATATTTGACAGTAATTATAGACAGAGAATACTTTCCTTTAATCTTGTTGGATCTTCTGGGAACTGATTCAGAGGGGGAACATACCCCAAAAGCTCTTCAGAATCCAAGGTTAGCCTTCAGTGGAGTAGAACCCATTAATTCTTAATTTGCAACTGAGGTCTAGGTAGCAAACAGGACCAACCAAGTTTCTTTTTTTATTTTTATTAAAGATATTATTTGAGTTTTAGTGTTCCCCCAATCTTGCTTCCCTCCCCCACCCCCACCCCACAGATAGCACTCCGTCAGTCTTTACTTTGTTTCCATGTTGTACCTCAATCCAAATTGGGTGTGATGAGAGAGAAATCATATCCTTAAAGAGAACAGAATTCTCAGAGGTAACCAGATCAAACCATAAGACATCTGGGTTTTTTTTATCTGAATTAAAGGGAATAGTCCTTGCACTTTGTTCAAACTCCACAGCTCCTTATCTGAATACAGATGGTACTCTCCTTTGCAGACAGCCAAAAATTGTTCCCTATTGTTGCGCTGATGGAAGTCCTTCAAGGTTGAACATCACTCCGACATTGCTGTTAGGGTGTACAGTGTTTTTCTGGTTCTGCTCATCTCACTCAGCATCAGTTCATGCACATCCCTCCAAGTTTCCCTGAAATCCCGTCCCTCCAGGTTTCTAATAGAACAATAGTGTTCCATGACATACATATACCACAGTTTGCTAAACCATTCCCCAATTGAAGGACATTTACTGGATTTCCAATTCTTTGCCACCACAAACAGGGCTGCTATAAATATTTTTGTACAAGTAATGTACAAGTAATGTTCCTCATCTCTTCAGGGTATATACCCAGTAGTGGTATTGCTGGGTCAAAGGGTATGCACATTTTTGTTGCCCTTTGGGCATAGTTCCAAATAGCTCTCCAGAAGGGTTGGATGAGTTCACAGCTCCACCAACAGTGTAATAGTGTCCCAGATTTCCCACATCCCTTCCACCAATGATCATTATCCTTCCTGGTCATACTGGCCAATCTGAGAGGTGTGAGGTGGTACCTCAGAGAAGCTTAAATTTGTATTTCTCTAATAATTAATGATTTAGAGCATTTTTTCATATGGCTATGGATTGCTTTGATCTCCTCATCTATAAATTGCCTTTGCATATCCTTTGACCATTTGTCAATTGGGGAATGGCTTTTTGTTTTAAAAATATGACTCAGTTCTCTGTATATTTTAGAAATGAGTCCTTTGTCAGAATCATTAGTTGTAAAGATTGTTTCCCAATTTACTACTTTTCTTTTGATCTTGATTACATTGGTTTTATCTGTGTAAAACCTTTTTAATTTAATGTAATCGAAATCATCGAATTGGTTTTTAGTGATGTTCTCCAACTCTTCCATAGTCATAAACTGTTCGCCTTTCCATAGATCTGACAGGTAGACTAGTCCTTGATCTTCTAATCTGCTTATAGTATTGTTTTTTATGTCTATGTCCTGTAACCATTTGGATCTTATTTTGGTAAAGGGTGTGAGGTGTTGGTCTAATCTAAGTTTCTTCCATACTAACTTCCAATTACCCCCAAAAGTTTTTTTCAAAGAGGGAGTTTTTATCCGGGTGGGCTGACTCTTTGGGTTTATCAAACAGCAGATTACTATAATCCTCTCCTGCTTTTACACCTAGTCTATTCCACTGGTCTACCACTCTATTTCTTAGCCAATACCAAACAGTTTTGATGACTGATGCTTTATAATATAATTTTAGATCGGGTAGTGCTAAGCCACCTTCGTTTGCATTTTTTTCATTAAGCTCCTGGCAATTCTTGACTTTTTATTTCTCCATATGAATTTACTTACAATTTTTTCTAGCTCATTAAAGTAATTTTTTGGAATTTGGATTGGTAGGGCACTAAACAGATAGTTTAGTTTTGGTAGAATTGTCATTTTTATTATATTAGCTCTACCTATCCATGAGCAGTTGATATTTGCCCAGTTATTTAAATCTGATTTAATTTGTGTGAGAAGTGTTTTATAATTGTTTTCAAAAAGATTCTGAGTCTGTCTTGGCAAATAGACTCCCAAGTATTTTACACTGTCTGAGGTTACTTTGAATGGAATTTCTCATTCTAGCTCTTCCTGCTGTTTCTTGCTAGTCATATATAGGAAAGTTGAGGATTTATGGGTGTTTATTTTATAAACTGCAACTTTGCTAAAATTGCTCATTGGTTCCAGTAATTCTTTAGATGATTTCTTGGGATTCTCTAGGTAGACCATCATGTCATCTGCCAATAGTGAGAGTTTTGTCTCTTCCTTCCCAGTTCTAATTCCTTTAATTTCTTTATCTTCTCTAATTGCTACTGCTAACATTTCTAATACAATATTGAATAGTAGTGGTGATAATGGGCACCCTTGTTTAACCCCTGACATTATTGGGAATGCCTCTAGCCTCTCCGCATTGAGTATAATGCTTGTTGATGGTTTCAGATAGATACTGCTAATTGTTTTAAGGAACAGTCCATTTATTCCTACACTCTCTAGGGTTTTTAATAGGAATGGATGCTGTATTTTGTCAAAAGCTTTTTCAGCATCTATTGATATGATCATATGGTTTCTGATAGGTTTGTTATTGATATAATTGAGTAAACTAACAGTTTTCCTAATATTGAACCAACCCTGCATTCCTGGAATAAATCCTACTTGATCATAATGTATTATCCTAGTGATGACTTGTTGTAGTCATTTTGCTAAGATTTTATTTAGGATTTTTGCATCTATATTCATCAGGGAAATAGGTCTATAATTTTCTTTCTCTGTTTTAACTCTTCCTGGTTTAGGTAGCAGTACCATATTGGTTTCATAGAAAGAGTTAGGCAGAGTTCCATCTTTCCCTATTTTTCCAAAGAGTTTATATAGGATTGGAACCAATTGTTCCTTAAATGTTTGGTAGAATTCACTTGTGAATCCATCAGGCCCTGGAGATTTTTTTTTAGAGAGTTCACTAATGGCTTGTTGAATTTCTTTTTCTGAGATAGGGTTGTTCAGGTATTTAATCTCTTCTTCATTTAACCTGAGCAACTTATATTTTTGTAAATATTCATCCATTTCACTTAGATTATCAAATTTATTGGCATAAAGTTGGGCAAAATAATTTCAAATTATTACTTTAATTTCCTCCTCATTGGTGGTGAGTAGACCTTTTTCATTTATAATACTAGCAATCTGGTTTTCTTCTTTCTTTTTTTTAATCAAATTGACCAGAGGTTTATCAATTTTATTGATTTTTTCGTAATACCAACTTTTGGTTTTGTGTATTAATTCAATAGTTTTTTTGCTTTCAATTTTATTAATTTCTCCTTTGATTTTTAAAATTTCTAATTTGGTATTTGATTGGGGATTTTTGATTTGTTTTCTCTAATTTTTTTAGTTGCATGTTTAGTTCATTGATTTCCTCTTTCTCCAATTTATTCATATAAGCATTTAGAGCTATAATATATCCCCTGAGAGTTGCTTTGAATGAATCCCATAGGTTTTGGTATGTTGTTTCATTATTATCATTATCTAGGATAAAATGGTTAATTCTTTCTATAATTTGTTTTTTGGTCCACTCATTTTTTAAGATGATGTTCTTCAGTTTCCAATTTGCTCTGGGTCTATATCTCCTTGGCCCAGTATTGCATATGACTTTTATTGCATTATGATCTGAGAAAGATGTATTCACTATCTCTGCCTTTCTGCAGTTGATTATTAGGTTTTCATGTCCTAGTACATGGTCAATTTTTGTATAAGTTCCATGTACTGCAGAGAAAAATGTATATTCCTTCCTATCCCCATTCAGTTTCCTCCATAAGTCTACCATATCTAATTTTTCCAACAATCTATTTACCTCCCTAATTTCTTTCTTGTTTGTTTTATGATTCGATTTATCTAGATCTGATAGCAGGAGGTTGAGGTCTCCCACTAGTAGAGTTTTGCTGTCTATGTCTTCCTGTAATTCTTTCAGCTTCTCCTCTAAGAATTTGGGTGCTGTCCCACTGGGTGCATATATATTCAATATTGAAATGACTTTATTGTCTATGGTACCTTTTAGGAGGATAAAGTTTCCTTCCTTCTCTTTTAACGCTATTTATTTTTGCTGCTGCTTTGTCTCTGATAAGGATTGCTACCCATGCTTTTTTTTACTTCAGCTGAAGCAAAATATATTTTGCTCCAACCTTTTACCTTTACTCTATATGTATCTCTCTGCTTCAAATGAGTTTCTTGTAAGCAACATTCCAAGCTCCCGTGCTCTTCAAAATATCTAGTTCCAGGCCCTGCGATCCCTGAAAGTTGATGTAGCCACGTCCTGCATGATCCTTACTGTGGCTCCTTGATATTTAAATTGTTTCTTTCTGGCTGCTTGCAGGATTTTCCCTTTTATCTGATAGTTCTGGAGTTTGGCCACAACATTCCTTGTTTTTTTCCTTTTAGGATCTTTTTCTGTGGGGATCGATGTACTCTTTCAATAACTACTTTGCCCTCTGATTCCATGATGTCAGGGCAGTTTTCCATCACTAGATCCTGTAATATTAAGTCCAGGCTTTTTTTCTCTTCAATGTTTTCAGGAAGTCCTATAATTTTCAGGTTTCCCCTCCTCGATCTATTCTCGAGGTCAGTGGTTTTGTTGATGAGGTATTTCACATTTGCTTCTATTTTTTCTATTTTTTGATTTTGTTTAACTGACTCTTGCTGTCTCGTGGAGTCATTAGTTTCTGTAGACTCCATTATTTTTTGCGGGGAGGAGTTTTCTTCATTTACCTTTTCCAATTGGTCAATTCTACTTTTGAAAGAGCTTTCCATTTGACCAATTGAGGTTTTGAGAGTATTAATTTCTTTTTGCATTTGCTCATTTGAGGATCTGAGAGAATTATTCTCATTTTGTAATTGTCTGATTGATGATCTGAGAGATTTATTCTCCTTTTGTGTTTGGCCAATTGTACTTTCTAAGGTTTTGTTTTCTTGTTGCAAAGTATAAATTGTCTCCCCCAAATTTTCCAGTTGATTTTTAAACTCCTTCCTTATTTCTTCAAGGAAGTCTTTCTGTGCTGGAGACCAGATTGTATTCTCCTCAGATGTTCCAGGTCTCTCTGGGTTGGGGTCTTTCCCTTCCAGGAATTTTTCTATGGATCCTCCTTTCCGCTGACCCTTCTTCATTATGCTAAGACCTTGAGTTGGGGGGGGGCTGGTTCACCTGGGCTTGGGATCTCTAAAGGCTTTACTGAGTGCAGTTTCTCTGGCTGGCCAGTAGGAGGTGCTGGTTGCCCTCTCTGGGGTGTCTGTGACTTTGGTTGCGGGGCCTTCTCCCTTTGCTTGAGGGAGGGAATTGGAGCTATTGAATTCTTTTGCCTTCAATCAATGGTGGGCTTTACCCTGGCCTGGGGTGATTCTTCAGCTGGGCTGGTTCTTTTGCTCACACACCTGGGCCTGAGGCAGAAATAATTTGCATTTGTTTGGGAGGAGGCCTCAGTGCAATGGAGGTGTGGGCTCAGAGTTTCTCAGACCTGAGGAGCCCAGGGATGGTGTCCACAGCTGTCCTGCACCAGACCTCTCCCTGCAGCCCTTTCCCCAAGCTCCAGGGGGACAGCACCAACACCAGTGCCTCTGCTTCCCCCCGGACCCAAGCCCCCTTTGTCCAGCCCCACCACTGATCCAGCAGGTCTGGCTCTCGGGCCCTCAAACTCCTGGTTCCAATTCAGCTGTTGGTCTGGCTGATCTTCCCTGGGAGCTCAGACTCACCTGCCGGTACTCAGCCAAGGCTGCTGCGGGAGACAAATCCTGAGGTAGATTTTCCTCTCCTGGCTTTTCTTTCTGCGTTTCCTGGTTCGGATTTCTTTTAAAAGGTTTGTTTCATGTGATAGATGGGGAAGAGATCAGGAGACTTTAGAACTGTGCCTGTCTTCTCTCCGCCATCTTGGCCGGAAGTCCACCAACGGAGTTTCAATGGCCTCCCTAACCCTCTGTCTCCTTGGAACCAATCATGTTCATGTCCCACACCCCAAGGACAGAAGGCCAGTGGATGGGACAAAGGCAATTCGGAGTTTGATCTAACTGGCCTCTCAGGAGATTTCTAGTACTAAGATTCCATGGTCCAGAGCCTAAACTGAGTGGGGTTAGGCTCTCTGAGTCAAAGGGGTCATGCTCTGCAAAGTATGTGAGGGTCAGGTGTATGGGGCAAGGGCCGGCCCACCAGGAGCTGCCAGTCCTCGCAAGGCTTCTGACAAGGGCTCCCTACCTGGGTAGCCCTGAGAGAGCTTGAGTCAGTGGTAGAGGCAGCCTCCTCCCAATTCCATGACCTTGCCCTTGGCCCAGCACACTCAGGCTAACAGTGGTGCTTCCATGAAACTAAAGGAGGGCAGGAAAGAAACAGAGCAGAGGACTCCGCTTCCTATGGCTTTGTGGGGCTATTCGCTAAGCTTTGCTCATAGCAGATGAGATGCAGGAGACAAATGGGTCTTTGCTGAACCTGCCTGCTCGTGTCCTTTCCCCAGGAAGGGAACCTGCCAGGCTCCCTCCACAGCCTTCTTGCTGCCCCCAACACTTGATGGCCTCTCTTGTCCCATTAGGAGAGAAGTTGTTCTGGCTTGGTGCCCACATCTCCAGGTCTACCCCCTGAAGGGTAGGGGTCTGGGTTTTCCCAAAGTCATTTAGGCCTTATGGGGGGGGGGGGGAGATAGCTCAGGAACAAACTGAGAATTTCCTTGAATCTTCCCTTCCCCTCTCAGCACCCACCCCATAAGGCAGCAAACAAACCTTTGCCTTGAGAAAAGTGTATGATATGACATTTGCCTGTTATAGGATGTGACATTTAAATTTTCATGACCAGTGTTTAAGCGATTGAAAGAAGGGAGGGAGCTGTATTGTTGAGCTGCTTCCCATGATTCCTAGGGAAGAAAGAGCCAGGAGACCCAAACTACTCAGCCTGAACCTCACTTTGCTTATAATGCTACCACAATCATGGGAGGTTCTTCCCAGAACTTTCAAAGAAACACATTGGACTCAGAAGACTGGAAAAAGAAAATCTGCTTACGAGAAGCCATCGCTTAGCCCTTTTCATAGTGGGTCCCTAACCTTACTCCCTGGGACCTCTGCAGAGGCTGGACTGGACCTTGACCTCAGCCAGAGAAGCAGTGAAGAAGCTGCTCTGTCTGGTATGAGCTGTTTCCCTGGACCTGAAGTCATGGGCCATGATGACAACGAGACAGAAAGCAGAGCTAGGAGGACAGACAATTGGCTAGTGGAGCTGATCACATACCCAGACCCTGAAGCCCAAGGTGCCCAGTGGACCATACGGGAGCAGAGGCCCAAAGGGGGAGAGAGACCAAACCTCTAGCCTCCAACACTGACCCCTAGTCAAGCATCAGAATAGCCTGGGTGTCATCATAGTTGTAAAGACACATCAGGCCTATTGTCAGAGCTCTGGCTTCAGGGAAAAGGTCTACACTTTCCTGGGGACAACGCTGGGGTTGCTGAGATGGAGCTACCAATGGACCTCCTCTGAGAGCTGGAGGACTAGGGGCATCATCCCCGGTGATGGCCACAATCCCCTGCCCCAGTCCTGGCCCTTCTTTTAGTTGTATCTGGAGGTTGGGGTGCTATGCCCTCCCAGGGCAACAGTCACAGCTGGGAGATGCCACATGTGCCAACATGACAACTGCTCTCCACAGCTCTAGTTGCCCCTAGGCCCTAATTACTACCAAGCTCAGCTGCCTGGCTGAGAAAGTCCCCAATTTGGTGTCATCCCAGGGTTTTCCAAGCTCTAGCAAAGAACAAAAGAGGGATTGGGTTTGTTCTGGTGAACCCAGGTCATAGGTGGCAGCTTCCAAGGTAGATTTCCAGCTCATGGCATCTCTAAACTGGGCGGGGGGAATGCACAAGTCATTTTGTGTAAACCCTAGTTTTCAGAATATGAGCAAAGGAGCACTTGGGACTTTCCATGATAGCCCATTGGACTTGGGGAGAGCTCATGTTTCCTTCTATCAAATTTGACTGTATCTCTCCATCACTGATCCATCATTCCTGGTTGGAGTAAGGAAGGCTGAATATAGTGAGTTTTATTTGTACTTGGACTTAAGAGGCCCACCAGACATGTAGTGAAGATGTCCAGAAGCCAGTTGGTAATATGGGAGACAGAGATCACCATCCAAATGCCATTTTCAATGTGCTAGCAATAGCACAGACTCCTCCTCCCTGAAGGGTTTTAGACAAAAGCCAAAGCAGCCATGGAGGTGTTGGAGTGGAGCTGCCTATTCAGGCAAAGGCTCTCTCATCAGGCACCTTCTACCTCGAAGATTCTTAGGAATCCTTCTTCTAAAGGAAAGATACCTTCTGAAGCTCCCAGATTCTTCCCCTATTGGAGCAGCAATGTGCCCATCACATCAGAAGCCCATTCGTCACCTGCTCCCAAGGTCAAAGGAGGCCTCCGCTCTCTGAATGTCAGAGAAAAGGATGCCATTCCCAAAGAGACACTCTCGCCAAGTGAAAAAGCCACATTTGAATACACCAGCTGCTCAGAGAAAGCTCTCATGTGCTAGTTGCAATGGAGCGTCATTGCACAGGAAGGAGTTTGTTTCAAATTAAAGCTGATCTTGGCCCAGGATTCAGAGAATTCTAATGATTTGACACGATGGTCCACAGTTGCAGTTGGCCTGCTGCCATAGGCTTTATTGAAGGATACAGAAAGACAGAGACAAATTAGCAGGCTCTTCTAGATGGTCCAAGCAGTCCTGGGCACCATATAGTCATCTCCCACCCCACCCTGCCCCTGGCTCAGATTCAGAACCCAAAGGCTGCCACTAGAAGTCTAGTCTACATAGACAGAGACTTCTATTTAGAGCCAAGAGACCTCTCCTTTGGTTGGGCAGGGCTGTAATTTAATTGATTTTTCTAGGCTTAGCTAGGTCTACGTGCTATTTATCCCTATAGAGTATTTTGTTAACCCTAGGATCAAGTCCCAGGCAAATTCTCAAGGCCCTGATCTCTAAGCAGACCTCGACATACTTTCCATATACGTCCCCTCCAGTAGTCCTCCCCACTAGGACTGAGGAAGCCTCAAAATCTGGATCTGGACGGGAGCTCAAAGGTGAGTCTCCATAGTTCCATGCACCCACCCACCTTGCATCTCTCCATTGCCTTTGGATGATCTTCCATTTGAATTCTCTCAACCATACAGAGCATTGGCAGAGTACTGCCATGGAAAGAACAGGTCATTTCAGCAAGTAGCTCATGTTCATTAAGAGAACTTTGCCATTTTCCGAAGAGCCTGCCACCCTGTCCCTGCTTGATTCTGGGCCTGGCTCATTGTTCCTTTACAGAGGCCAGACACTGAACTGTGTGTTGCTTGTGGCCTTCAATAGGGTTCTACATGCAGCAGCTGCATCCCCCAAGCCTCAGCCACAACTGCCTGTCCTCTCCCATTTGGCCTGACAAGGCTTCTACTTTTGAACACTTCAGTCCCTCAGGGAAACAGTAAGCCCACCCACACCCTCATGGCCAGCAAGAGAAGAACCGAACCAGCCACTTGGGAAGAGCCCATAACTAGCCTAGGACTTGGTGGAGCTAAAGTCATCACTGGCCCAGAGTTGGCGCATCCCCAAAGGGCATGATTATCATGTGCACCAGCTTTTAAATCCTGCTTTAAGACCTGTGGCCTGCTTTGGGACAGCTGTGGGAAGCAGGGAGACAGGTGCTATGAATACAACTTGTATTTTTAGAGAGGAAACTGAGGAAACTGAGGCTGAGAACTATTAAGAGACTCAGTTGTAAAGGACAAAATCTGACCTGTTCTATGAAGGCAGCCACCCTCTTTGGCACACAGGCCATGAGTGGCAGCTGGGCCTGAGATGCTGAACAGACACCAGCCACAAGGGAAAGCACAGGCTAGGGGAGGACATGGAGATCTCAGAGCACAGAAGCAGACAAGGAGGCCCAAATTTAAAGGCCACGCATGCCAGATGCCCAGCTGAGCCACAGGGACCTGGGGAATAGAGCGTCCCAGCTCCCTAAGTAAAGTGAGACCTTGATCGGGAGGCAGTGGACACCTCTGCCTTCTCATCATGCTAAGAACCAGTCTTAAAGGAGCTGGACAGCCTGGCCTGGTGGTTTCCTTCTGAGACCTGGAGCTGGTAACAAAGGTAAAATGCATGGGGCTTTCTGGACACTTCCTTCATGGAGAGAGAGGAAGAAATCATGGAGACAGCTAGATGGGGCTTGAGGAGCCATCTATTCTCATCCTCTTATTTTCCAGTGAAAGAAACTAAAGCCCAGAGAGGAAACTCAGGAATTAAGAGGCAAAGCTGAGTTTTTGACCCAGGTCTTCTGAATCCAATCAAAATTTCTCACTGGGTCATAGAAAGATGAATGAGACAGTCCCTGCTTGCAGGAAGCAGAGGAAGAGAGCAGACCCAGCAAGGGGAAGGATCACAGCTGGCTGGGGGGGGAGGAGGCCCAAAAGAGCAGCTGCCTCTCATCAGCATCCCCACCAAGAAATCCTTGGCACAAAGATTCCCCATTCCACTTGAGGATCACCCCCAGGGCCTCCCATCTCCCTTGGCCACAACACGAGCACCTGCTACCCTGTGCTCTTCTGGGACTCCAATGAGATAACTTCTGCAAAGGACTTAGTCCATTTGGAAGTGCCAGATTAAAAATAGCTTGGATTAGAATTGGGGCTAGTACTTTTATTGCATCATTCTATCACCACCACCCCCGGTCTGCTATGGGATAAACCTCCCCGTTTCCTTCATCCAATGCCCATGCATCCTCATCTCTTGTCTTTTCCACATCTCAGTGGCTCTTGTCTCATCATATTCCAGTTTCTCGCTGTTCTGCCTAAAATGTGGCTTCTAGAACTGGACCAGGCAGGCTTCCCGGAGGAGGAAGACTCTGAGACAGGCTTTGGAGGACCATGTAATATTGAGTCACGGTAACTGTTGATGGAAGAGATCAAAAGCATAGGCAATGTAGGAAACCAGTCCTGTGTCAGGGGCTCTGCCCTGCAGGCAGTGGGGGACCCAAGGCAGCAGCAGATAGGGACTGCAGCAGAGCTGAATTATAGGCAAGGGCTAAAGGTGGTTTTCACTGTAGACAGAGGAATCGAGGCAAGCCTTGTGGAGAGGAGCCAGGAGAGGCTTCAGGCTAGGGTAACTACATGCACTGTGCTGGGGGGATGGAGAGGGCCAGTGTCACCAGTTCTGAAAACCATCCGTCTGGAGTGGGCTTGTGGGGAGGGGAGGAACACAACTCTGGGCTGATGAACAAATCCAACAGTTTGTGGCAGAGAATTAGGGAAAACTATGGCAAGTCTGTAGCTCTCCAATTCTATAGTGAACTCTATGGCTTGGTCAGGAGAAATGAGGGAGTCTACTAATAATTATCATCACCATCATTATTATTTTAGTGTTTTTATGTAGCCCTTTAAGGCTATATGTAGCCATGTACTTTACATATGGCATCTCATTTGAACTTCCCAACAACTCTGTATCCCCATTTTATAGATGAGGAGACTGAGG
This sequence comes from Macrotis lagotis, assembly GCF_037893015.1. Classification (NCBI taxonomy): domain Eukaryota; kingdom Metazoa; phylum Chordata; class Mammalia; order Peramelemorphia; family Peramelidae; genus Macrotis; species Macrotis lagotis. The sequence goes on from NC_133666.1 coordinate 72,522,936, forward strand.
CAAACAGGTTAGGTAACTTGCTCAGGGTAACACAGCTGGTAAGTGTCTAAGGCAGGATTAGAACTCAGGTCTTCCTGAACTCCAAGGCCAAGGTTTTACCTACTGTGCTACCTCCACTAGGACAAAGCCTGCTAACAAGAGACTTCTCTGAGAACTCCAAGACTGACTCTGGTAGATTCCTGCAGCCTTTTTGTCCCAACCTAAGTCTCTGGAAAGATCTCACAGTCTCCAACACTCTGTAGCAGGGTTTAATCCATGGTCTCACCTGCCAAGAAGCCACCTGCATCAATAACATCAGCCACTACATCATATCTAGACTCTTTGGCTTGCATGGTATGGCTCTGCTCTCTAGTCTGCTTCCTCTCCTCCTCCCCCACAGATGGCCTGTAGACCAACCAGATCAGACACCCAATCTGTCTTCCCACTTCTTTTCATGCTTCTTTCTTTGATAAGAATGTTCCCCAACCCCATGCAGCAAGTTCCAATGAAAAGAGGAACTGGACTTGGCAGGATAAAAGCCACATTTCCAGTTTTGACCATGTGACCTTGAACAAATGCTCTCTCCCCTTCAGGCCTCCTTTTCTCCTTTGTCCTAATGAAATGTGATGGCTTCTAATGGCCCTAAATCTTCATATCCCTTGAGTCATTCGGCTCCAGGATTGGCAGAGCCCATACCTCAGACTTGGGAGTTCCACTAATAGTTGGTCTGGTTAACTTAGGAAACGAGCAAGCCAGACTTACTGGATGTTTCTTTGTGCCTCAGTATGCCTCACTGAAGGTTCATAGGATTTGTATTAGAAGGGCTTCAAGGTCCTTTAGTCCAACTTTCCCCCCTAATAAGTGGTCTTCTAAGCTGCTCTTAAAGACCTTCTGTGAGGAGGAAACTCCTACTGCTTCAGGATGACAAAGTTGGCCTCTGCCACCTCTGCTAAATGGCTTCTGCCATTGAAGATGACTTTCATTCCCCCACCCCCAAACTTTCTCTTCTCTTGATTCATTCAGTGGAGTCTCAGGCCATAGAGAATCCATTCCCTGTCATTGTCCTGTGAGTCCTTCTCTGAGAAAGACTTGAATTTGTCAGTTGCTCCCTATAATGTGGTGCTTTCCATTAAGAATGATCCCTGTATGAGGTCTGAGCAGGACACAGCTTGCAGAGGGAGAGCTCATCCCCTCACCCCCTCCTTTTGCTCTCTGTAAGATCTCCTGGCTGCCTCAGACTCTAGTGGTGTCCACCTGGGCCTACTTCAACATTGACCTGGCAAATTCTTTCACCACAGTTTTGTCTTTCTTTGTATTCCTATCACTTAACATGATAATCAATAAATGCTGTGACTGTGGGATCCCAAGTGTGTGTGTGGGGGGGGGGGTTGAATGGACTGTTCGAAGTTGGACATATGTCTGCCATTGAGTTGATATAAAACCAAAGGGAGAGAGGGAGAAGATCTTAAACCATCTTGGTTCTCAATACTAGTTGATAAGGGTCTAGATGGCTAGTCATTGACTTTGTAACTCACAGTCTCCCAGTTGTGTTCTCAGCCACACTGTGCAAAAATCCCATTTTGGGGACTGCCATATAAAGGAGAGTTTCTGCTGTTTCAGAAGCTCAGCCATATAGTTGTAACCCAAGATGGAACAGAATTCCAATCAGTTCTGCTCTTAGCCAAATGTCACAAGGCTCATAACCTGGCCATGCTTGTGAGGTGGTAACAAGGCCTGTCCTTGTCCCTCCTTTGTCTCTCTACATTCACCCTAGGGTCCTTATCTACTCCCATTATTTCACCTTTCACCTCTCTAAGCCATGAGCTAACCGCTGGATATTTGTTTACACTTGAACTGTGGTTCTGTCCTTCCATATATGGAATGCATTTTCGTCTAACTTCATCCTCTTCCTCTTCCTCTTGAAATAGCTCTCTCTCTCTCTCTGAGCTTCTTTGTTTATATCCATCCTGGTCACCCAGGTATAAATACTCCAAGGAATCTTTGACCCATTGATCTCCTTTATGACTTTCCTTCCAGTCCATAAATCACCAAGGTTTCTTTGTTCTCCTTTTTATAAGTTCTCTGGTACCATATCTTCCTTTTTCCACTTCTGCCTGCCCCCACTTCCTTAGCTTTTCTACCCTGAATTGCTGCACCATCCTCCATGCTGCCAGCCCTGTCCCAGGCTCCATCAGCCCATTCTGCACCCAGAAGACAGATTCTTCTGACAGGCGCATCCCATCACTCCCCTGTTGTTGAGCTTTCAATGGCTTTACCCATGGCCACAATTGACTTTGACTTCTTGCTCCAGCCTTCAGGCTCTTTTACAGGACTTGCCCCCATCTCAGTTTGATCACAAATGAATCCCATGGCTGAGAATGGGGTAACCATCTCCCTCTGAGCAGTATCACACAGGCCAAAAGCTCCTCCAAGAGAGCCAACCCCATCTCCTGGGGTTGGTTTTAATATCTTCTAATCTCCAGAGTCTTTCCTCCCCCATCTCATTCCAAATGCTGCTCTTGTCTTCTCCCCAAGCGAACAAACAGCTTGGTGTTCCCACCTGAGCCACTGTTACAGAATTCTTGCCAACACCCAGGCCTCCTGACCCTGAATAGCAAGGCAGATGTTCACCAGCCAAGGCAGAGAGGAAGCTAATTACCATAATGATTTGCAATTGCTCAGCTATGGTAATGAAAGTGTATATTAATTTGTTCATAAAATGCAACTCCTAGTTAATAATGCTTTTCCTCTTCAAAGCACTATACAAATATTAGCTCGTGAATCTTAAGTCTTGGCCAAATTCATTATCTTTGTTGTTATAGAGGAATAAGCCCAGATGATGAGTTGGGCAGAAGAGTGGAGGCTTTGTCAGAGGGGTCCACATGGAAGGCCCCCCCTCATTAGTTCTGCATGGGGTCCTCAAAGGGAAGCTTCTGTTGTGACCAGGGTCAGAACTGACCAACCTACAGGGAAAGGGAAGACTTGCAGGGGGTAAAATGCACCAAACTGCCTACTCTGAAATCTAACCACCCTTTGGAGGCTACTACCCATCCTATCTTGAGCCATTATGGTAAGGAGGAGAGAACACATGGATTCTCATTCTGTCCTGGTACCATTGCATTCCACGTGCTCAATCTCCCACCTCAGTGCCTTTGAACAGTGGGGTCTGTCACATGTGGACTGTGTTCCTTTCTAACCTTCACCTTCAAGAATCCCTAACTTAAAGGCAGCTAGGTGGCACGGTGGATAGAGCACCGGTCCTGGAGTCAGGAGGACCTGAGTTCAAATCTGGCCTCAGACACTTCCTAATTACCTAGCTGTGTGACCTTGGCCAAGTCACTTAACCCCACTGCCTTGCAAAAACCAAAAACTAAAAAAGAATCCCCAGCTCAGATGCCACTCTCAGCATGGACCCTTTTTATACTTGGCACATTTTTCATATTGTGTTATTGCACCTGTATGTTTTCTGCCCCTACCAAAACATCTAAGTTCCTTGAGGTCAATGACTGGTGTGCTACCATCTTTGGTTTCTCCATCCAAGCGCAGCCTCTACTGAGGGTTTTAAGTAAACACTTGTTGAAATTGAAAAACTGTCTTTTCAAGTTTCCAAGCCACTGAACAAGAGAGCCTTTAGCATCATGTATTGAGACCCGGTCAGTCACAGGCAGTGGCCAGTCTGAATTATTCCCTTCTATTCATCTCTGTGCCAAGAAGCCCAGATCTTCCTCAGCTGAGAGATCCTGAATATGGATCCTTGCTCAAACAGTAAGCATCTTTTATGAGTCATCTCTCTCTCCAATCTCCAGGCCTTTGTACTAGCTGTCTCCCTGTCCTGGGATGTTCTGCCCCCTTCCTTCTATAGCTTAGTTTTCCAGGCTTCCTTCAAAACTCAGCTCAGAGGTACTGCAGGGGGGCAACTTCATCTCCCAGATCTTAGTGCCTTCTCCTTTCAGACTGCCTTCTGTCTAATCTGTTTCTATCAACCAAAAGATTAAAGGAGGGACTATTGGACAGCCAGAAGCAGAGTAGTTGTTAATGGGGCAGGTGGTCTACTCTGGCCCTTGGTAGTTTACACTTGTTATCAATGAGCTTGATGAAGCCTTAATCAGTATGCTCCTCAAATTTGGAGATTATGGTAAAATTGAGGGGGAAAGTCAGTAGTGAGGAGGTGATGATGACCAATTCAGGATCCCCAAGGGTCTTTGCCAGCATCGGGCTATACCTCATAAGGTGAAATTCAGTAGGGATAAATGTAAACTCTTGACCTTGGAGACAAAAAAATCAATTCCAAGAATATTAAGTGAAGAAATCATGGATAGACAGCATTTGTACTGAAAGAGATTGGGGAGTTTGATTAAAGGTTAATGCTAACTGGGCCTCTAAGGATTCTAAGCACTTTATAAAACTCACAAATCCCCTGGGAGGTAGGTACTATTATTATCCTCATCCTATATATGAGAAAACTGAGACAAGTTTGTTTGAAGTTAAGTGACTTGACCAGGCTCACATAACTAGTAAATGGATGAGCTCATTTGTATTTGAATCTTCCTGACTCCAGATGCAGCATTCTATTTACTGCATTTCTGAGCTGCCCCAGAGGACCAGAAGAATAGGGAGGTAATGGGCCCACAGCATTCAGCCTTTGACAGAGCTCATCTAGAGATGAGCTCTCAGCAAAGTGGTTTAAGGAGGATATCGATGGGTGTAGATAGCCAGAGGAAATCAACCAACATAGTTGAAGGACTGGGATGAGCACTTTTTCATATAATGATAGTCATGATAGACCTTGCTTTTAGAATCTTATTGAAAAGACCTCTACTGAGGTCACTAGCTGGCACTAGACAGTCCACAAAGTGATGATCCTGGTGTCAGGAAGCCCTGAGTTCAAATTTGAATTCAAGACACGTACTAGCTCTGTGATTTTGGGCAAGTCACTTCTATCTGCCTCAGTTTCCTCAACTGTAAAATGGGGATAAATATAGCCCCTTCCTCCAAGGGTTATTGTGAGGTTCCAATTAGATAATCATTGAAAAGTATTTAACACAGTGCCTAGAAAATAGTAGATACTATTTATATGTTCAAGAAGGCTCTAAGATTTGGGTGATGGGGGGAAGACCCCCTACAGTACTTATGTTTGTGGTTCCTGCTGCTGCTGCTGCTAATGATGCCACTGGTGCTATTGTTGCTGAGGTTGCTACTGAGGATGCTGTTGTTGCTGGTGGTGGTGGTGTTGAGGTTGATGATGCTGTTTTTGATGTTGTTGCTCCTTAACTTCTTTTTTCTTTTATTTATCTGATTCAGAGAGGGGGAAGTTAAGATCCCCACTAGGATAATTTTATTATAAACTCCTGTAATTCATTTAACTTTTTCTTTAAGAATTTGGATGCACTGCTATTTGGTCCATATGTATTTATTAATGATATTATTACATTGTCTGTTACCAAGATCTAGTTTTTCTGCTTATCCCCAAATCATTCAGAGTATGATTTGAGGTGTTCCTTTAAAGTTGTTTGGAGAGTAATATTAGGACAGTTCAACTGAGCACTTTCTCTACTCCACCATCCTAGCTCCACCCCTCAGAAGCCCCTCACTGATCACTGTAAGGAGAAGCGTGAGCTCTGAGTTACCATAGGGTAACCTCTGACCTCCAGTTGTGCATTAGCACCAGCCTACTGGATATTTCGAAATGGATGTTCTGGAGACATCTTAAATTTAATATGTCCAAGACATAACCCATCATCATTCCCTTCAAGCCTTTGACTCTTGTGAATTTTTCTATTGTTATTGAGAGTATCACCATCCATGGACACAACCTTAGTGTTAGCCTTGCTTACTCCACGTTCCCAATCTATTGTCATGTCTTATCATTTACACCTTCATAATATCTCTTATACTGATCCCCTTTTCTTTCTCCACACACAACCACCATTCTGGATAGGCTCTTGGCTGCTCATTACTGGAAATGGCCTTTTATTTGGTCCTTGCCTCAAATACCTTTCTACTCCTCAGCCTTCCAAATGATCCCCCTAAAGGGCAGCTCTTACCATATCAGTGCTCCCTACACTTCAGTAAATTCCATCAGTAACCAGTTACCTCCAGGATAAGATATTATGTTTTGGGGGGATTTTAGTTTTGAAAGCCATTCTCAATTTTACCCCTTTATTCCCCTCCTATTGTACTCTGTGATTCAGTAACATTGCTTGGCTATTTTACTGTTCCTGGTATACAACACTCCATCTTCTGATGTGACTGTTCACTGGCAGTCTTTCATGTCTGCCACACTCTAACCTTCTCACATCTGGGAATTTTCCTGACTTCCTTCAAAAGTAAGGTCAAATATATATGTCTGTATGTGTCTATATCTTTTATGTACATAGTTGTTAGCATATTAAGTCCCTCATTAGACTGTGAGCTCTTTGAGGACAGGGATTGTGTTTTTACCTTTGTTTGTCTCCTCAGAGTATAGCACAGCGCCTGGCACACAGCAAATACTTAATCAGTACTTGCTGACAATGATTATGATGCTGCTCTGTCATTGGTGTTGATGTTCACCTTCATATTGACGATGTTGTTGATGTCCGTGTTGGTGTTCATGTTGCTGCTGTTGCTGCTCTCGTTGCTGCTGTTATCGCTGCTGCTGCTGCTGCTGTTTTTGTTATTGTTCTGTTTGTCTTCCTGATAGTGCCGATTGTTGATTCTTAATAGACACTATTTACTGTTGCTATTTGCACATTGAAAAAAGAGTTTTTGCTTCTTCTGCTTATTTTTAATTTAAACACGTACTACGCCTTGTTTGTGTTTATATGTTCTTTTCCCCATCTGCCCCAATTCTAAGGAAGTTCAATTTCTCCTTCTTTCTTCTCTCATATGTTTTCCCCTCATTTCACAGTCCCTCAATCTGTCCTCTGCACCCTCTCCTTTGCTCTAGAAGACATGGGGGTTTTGAAGGAAAAATGGTCTCTTTCCCCCATTAGGATTTAAGTCTTTGCTCATCATTGATTACTTTCAAATTGCTCTCATCATTAGACTTCTAGTTTTCTCTTGTCTCCTGAATTTGCATTTCAAAAATATTATACCCATAAACTGGTTTTCTCAGCAGAAATGGTTGTTGTAAAAGTCCATTTTTCCCATTATAGAATTATACTCACTCTTGCAGTTGGTTGAGCGTAGGTCTTTATTTTTTGAAGTACTGGTGTTTTCTCTCAAGTAGTGCATAATCTTGATTGGGTTTACTGGGGATTTGATCTTTTTTCTGGCTGCTTGCAATATTTTTATTTTGGCCTAAAACTCTAGCTTTATGTTCAATTTGAGGTGACTAGTGAGTCTATTTTCTCTTTGCCCTTGGGCCTTACTAGTTCTGGACAGTTTTCCTCAAGGATTTCTTGAGATTCTAGATCCAGATTGTTTTGTTTGGTCTTCTACTTGCTCTTCTACTTTTTCAGACTTTTGTAAAAGTGAGAGAGAAAGCTGAGGCAGTTAGTGTCTTTTTCTGCAAGGCCTTTAGCTGAGGAGAAGAGCAATCTGAGGCTAGAGCTAAGAGGCATGGTGGGACCTGGTGAGAGGGTTAAGTGTGGGGAATACTAGAATATGTTTGTAATAGCATGGAAGGAACAGCTAGTCTCCTTTCCCTTCAAATGGGCAAAAATAGGGCTCAGTCTCTAGCTACTGCCACCCCTGTCAAAAAGACTCATTGCTATAGGGCTGCAAGGGTTAAAGGTTTTCCCCTTAAGTCCCCTATGGTTCTTGTCCTTCCTTCCTTATTGAAGAAGACCAAAATCACTTATGTTAGAGACATTCCGATGTATCCAACTGCCCTTGCTCAGACCAATACATGCTCGAGATGCTCTACCATAGGTAGAACACAAATAGTTAGTGTGAACACCTGGGGTGAATATTCTAAACTTATGGATGTTGTGTTTCCTTAGAGTTGCGTCAATTCTGACTTGCTCGTAGAGCCCAGCACCCTCTCTGATGAGTGCACACCATAAAGTAATAATATAATAATAATAATACTCCCCTGTGAGTTACAAATTTAACCACCAGGGGGTGGTGCTGAGCAAGCAAGTGACCTTGTCCAGCAGTAAGGCGTAAGGGCTGTTGTTCACATACTTATCCCCAAAGTGGATGGTGCTGTGGGCTAACCTGGTGCTGGCTACCTGTCTTTCCTGGTCCCTAAGGGGCCATTGATGACCTAAGTCTAAGAAGTCCAAGTGGATTTATCCAGACTCTAGCTCAATCTCTACCTCCAATAACCACCACCTTTCAATGGAGTTTAATCATACAGAAATAGTATAATATTCAGAACAGCTAGGTGACACCATGGTGCACAGAATCTGGGCCTGGCGTCTGGAAGACTTGAGATCAACTCCAGCCTCAGACACCTCCCAGCTGGGAGACCCTGAGCAAATCAATTCACCCTATTTGTCTCAATTTCCTCATCTGACAAACAAACCAGAGAAGGAACCAGGATCTTTATAAAGAAAACCCCAAATGGGATCACCAAGAGTTGGACTCCACTAAAAAATGACTGAACAAAATAGCATAATATATTCAGATGGTGATTTTATAAAAGGAAAAAAGAAACTTCCATAAATAATCAGCAAAGATTGGGAGCCTATAAATACTTTTCACCCCAAACAGTTTTGGTCTGAAGAAGGTGGGCCAAAAGCCCAACAGTTCAGATGCTCAGATTTAAAACCACCCAAACACATGTGTCAAATGACAAGGAAGAGAAGAAGCCAACCAGTCAAGTGCTGGAGGATGGCCCTTACCACTCTAATGGCAGCAAGTACAAAGAATGTGTTAGGTGGGGAGGTAGAGAGAGGTGCTCATCATTAAGCTTAGCGGCATCCATAGTCTGTCCCTTGGAGGTATCTCCACAAGGCATGAGTGGCTCAGATCTCTTAGTCCCGATCCAGCAACCATAAGGGAGAATGTATGGGGAGCCTAGTCCATTGTGATCGTCTCCATTCCCTTTGTCCTTGAAAAGTTCACGCCCCAGCCACTTACTTCATTCCCTCCCCTGTGTGACCCCAAACATTACCCAATCTTTGGCTTTTTTCATCATTGATTTGACAATCAGAGTTTTGTGGGTCTACCCACCTGAAGCATGCCTACTGAATGAGCATTGTTCTTCCCATTTTACAAATTAGGAAACTGAGGTAACAGAGAAATGACTTGCCCAAGGTCACATCCCTAATAAGTCTTACAGCCCAGGCTCTTTCCATTACACCACAAAGTCCCTAGACACAGTCAGCTTGACTTAAGGTACACAAAAAGGTATCTGATTACCATGAAAATTCCCTCAAAAAATGGGAAAGCAAAGTTTTCTAAAGAAGGAGCTGAATGTTAATGTATGTCACAGTAATCTGCTTTCCTACAAATTGCTTTTTCTGTGCGTGCCCAATACCCAGTAATTCAGGCTTCTTCACAATGAGCAGCAAGGGTCTGGAAGGCGTCTGATTGGCTGAGGGGGGGGGGAGTTCTGATGTATTTTCCTTCCTGAGCCAGCCCAATTCCTTGCCACACTTTCTCACTTCTCCATGAGGGGCTTGTGGATCTACTGGGAGCTCAGGTCTCTGGCCTGCTTCATTACAGCAGGGACACCTTTAAACCCAATCATCTCCCTGCAAATCCCAGTGGAAGAACCATGTTTCTTGGGTCCTCTCCAAACTTGGGACCCATTCCCACTCTTCTGGGCACCAGTGACTCAACATATGGAACCAGGAACTAGATTGGGAGCTCCCAAAACATGGGTTCAAAACCTTCTCAGTCACTAAGTAGTTGTAGGAGCTGGGACTAGTAAATTATGTAACCTCTCAGTGACTCAGTGTCCTCCTATGTCTACTATAACAGTTGCAGTGGGGAGGCCCAGATGGACATACTGGGAAGCCTAGGAAGAGAGCACAGGGGAACTGTGGGACCAGCAGAGCTCTGCCCCATAGCTGAGTGACTGAAAACTGCCAAAATAGCAAGCTGTTTCTTGCAGGGAGCTCTGGTACTATGGAGGGCACCAAGGGCCTCCTGGCCTCTCCTGGTTTCCTAGATGGATGTCTGTGCAGACAGGAAATGAGCGATGATAATAGCTCACACTTCTAGAGCCTCCTAAGGTCATCCTCTTCTACTTGTAGCTCCTCACTGTGGGGGAACCTCCCACAGTGAAGCAGGCCACCCCACACTGGGCTTCATGGCTAGGATGGCTCCCACTTCTGGGACATATGAAAAGCCCCCAGATACTTGAAACCAGCATGCATGTTCCCCCAAAGACTTTTCCAGGCTGAACATTCAACCAATCCACATAGAATGATATCAGCCCAGGGCTCTTCACTACCATCTTTGTCCTCCTTTGGACACATCTAGTTTCCCTGGACCTTTCCCACAACATAGCACCCAGATAGGATCTGGTGAAGTCAGAGTTACCATGAGGTAACTGCATCTTTCAGCTTCTCTTAGAGCAGCCCATATCCCACTGACTTTTTTTGACTGTCCTAGCTCAATGGTAACTCAGATTATGGTCCACTCGAGTCCATGGATCTTTTTCTACCTCTACCTTCTCTGCTTCCCAGCATTCCTTTCATTACCCTATATAGCTTCCCCATTCTGATTTTAATGGATCTGTGATTTTATCAAGACAAGGAATTCCAGGTAATGAAATTCCTCTCACCCATGCTGAGTAGCCACCGATCTATTAACTTAAAATGGGTGTCAGGGTCCAACAAAGTTAAGTGACTTGCTCATGATCACGTAGCTAGTTTATGTCAGAGGCAGGACTTCCAAGTATAAAATATCCACTCCAGGAACCATATCTAGGCACCACACCATGCCCTGATGCATAAGCATTATGAGATGGCAAAGGCTCTCAGGCCTGATCCCCCCTGCTCAGTCCTTGGCTTTACTCATCTCCTAGCAGATTCTGCCTCTGCCCCAATTTTTGTGGCTCTGAATCCTCCTTGAGAGGAAATGGAAAGAGCACTGGCTTTTGAACCACAGACCCTGGTCTCTGGTGACCCTGTGTGTATAGATAGAGGTTAGTTCTTTTCTTCAGGGGCTGGCCATTCCCATGCAGCACCCCCAGGTCTCAGGAGGGCTTTGGCCTATCATAGAACTCTGGTAGTTGTGCCAAAGGTCTACTCTGCAGGCCATAGGAAGCTGTGGAGAACTGAAGCACTGCAGAAGGAAAAGAACCCCAGCAGCCCTCTCTCCTGGCCCCCTCTGGACCCCCTTCCCAGTCCCATCCCTCCAGACCTTCTGAGGTTTGTTAGACTAATTAGCTCCCTGACTAATCTCAGCAACTTCAGGCCTGCTGAGGACTAAAAGTGCCATTTCCTCCCCACTTCCCCACCCCCATCCCCATCCCTGAGGTCACAGCATTCATTTTTTTTAACACTTACTTAACCCTGAGGTATGAGGACATATCCAGCCTCCCACCAGCCTGAGCAGGGCCAGCTGTGGGGAGCTTTGGCTCCCCAAGCCATTGACCTAAGTCGAAACTGTGTGATCTGGAAGGGAGGTCTAAGGCAGGTTGTGCTTCCCCTCCATCCTCCCAGGGATTCACCAAGTTTCCTAGCCTGGGAATCGGAACCTCTTCCAGCTTCTGGGGCCATTCCTTGTGCTTGAGGTCCAAAGCTCTGGTCCTTGGGAAGTGTCACCCAATATCATGGGTGAATGAACTCTTCTGCCATTGTTCCTAATTCACTTTTTCAGGAGCCAAGTTGAAAAAGTCAAAAATTTCTTTCAGACAACAACTCTTTGAGTACTTAGGAGCCAAACACTGGAAGGGATTTCAGGGGCCATCAATCCATTGGCCACTTTTTATTACATTTTATTAAATGTTTACCATATGTCAGACACCCTGCTAGGCACTGGAGATACGGAGGCAAAGCAAAACCACTGGTTGCCCTCAAGGAGCTCCCATTCTTCTGGGGGATCCAAGACACACATAATTAGGTCCTTGCCAAACCCAATTTGAGATGGATCCCAGAGAATCCTCAAGGGGACTGGAGAAGGGAGCAGTCCCAAAGGATGAGGCTGGAAATGGACTTTAAGGAGAATCTAATAGGCAAAAGTAAGAAAGAAGAGCATTCCAGAGATAGAGGACAGTCCAGAGATGGAAAAGACAGGAGATGTGAAAGGAGCACATGAATAGCCCAACATGGTGAGATGATAGACTTCATAAAGACTAGAGCTTGGGAGAAGACCATGATGTGTAAGAATAGTGCAAAGGTAAGAAGGAGCCAGGTTCTCAAGATATTTAAATACCCCAAGAGGAATTGATAGGGGATCCTAGAAGTTATAGGGAGCCACTGCAGTGAATTGAGTAATGGGGGCAGAGGTAACATGGTCAGACCTGTGCTTTACAAAAATCACTTAGGCAAGTGAATAGACAATGGATCTGAATTGGAAGAGATTGGAATCAGGAAGAGCAGTTCAGAGGCCATTTGCAATAGTCCAGGCAAGAGAGGATGAGGAGGGCCTGCATCAGGATGCTAGCAGAGTCAGAGGAGAAGGGTGGACATGTGAGAAGAAGCAACAAGAACTGACTATTTCAGTTTGGTTCCTGAAAAGCAGAACTTGGAACTTCTGAGTTACTACCAAGAGTCCCTTTGACTTTGACTCAATGTCAGAAAGGCCTTCCTAACAATCACAACTGCCCCAATTAAAACAGGTTGCCAGGGGAGGTGCTGGGCTACCCTCCATTCAAGGTCATTGAGAAGAGAGAATTTAAGGGTGCTGGAGAAAGGATCTGGGGTCAGGAAGAGATTAAATAAGCTTCCTCAGAGGTTGGATAGCCCTCCCATCTTGTCTTCTCCTGTCCAGATCTGTGCCTCTCATGTTATATCATCTATTCTCCAATCTACTCTGCTTGCCTCTTTTTAAGGTAGTCCCATGCTTCCTAGTCCCAGTGGCCTAGTTGCTTGGAAGCTGTGAGACCAGCTGTTCATCTTCATAGCCCTTCATTCATCTCCTTTCCTTCCAAGCTATGGCTACACTGACTCAAGGCAAATTTGAGATGTTCCTGTTACTGTGTCTCTAGTCTTGTTTTCCCATTTTCAAAGGTCTTCTTGCCACCCTGCCCTCACCCCCATATACATCTGTACACCCTGGGTCACTCACCCATGTGATTCCAGGAATTCTCATGAATGTAAGATGTTCGTACTTGGGGGCCCCAGAAAAGTTGTGTGGCATACATCCAAATGAAGTGAGAAGAGACTACACCTCTTTTCCCATCAGTATCATTGGCTGACCTGCTGTTGATTGACAGTTCAGCTATCCACAGGAATTCTAGAAGGAGCTGGTATGGTTTCCTCCCTCTTCTTACCCATCTCAGCTATTCTATTTAAGATCTCAGACTATAGTCTGGAGCATGCCCAGTGAAGCAACTGCTGTAGAAGGTCCCTAGATACCCTTGCAGTTAGACTGATCCTGATGGGACTTCCTCACCACGAGACTGTTCTTCCCTCCAGTAAACAGTTCTACTTACATGGGTACACACACACACACACACACACACACACTCGCTTCCCACTTAGCACACTGTTGAAAAGTGAAGAGTAAGGTAGAAAGCTTTCTGGGTTCAAAAGTTAAGGAGCCAGAAGGCACCTCCATTGTCAGGGTTTCTAAGTGGATGAATGTTAACTCTAGGAGACAAGAGACAGTCATCAGCTTTTTGGTGCTTGCTCCAGGGCGAAGACTCTGAAAGAACCAAGTTACTATGTCTCCCCTCTTTTGGAAACCCTGACCTGCTACCTACTGGGATCTGGATGATCCTGGTCTTGTTGCTGTAAATTCTTCTTCTGAGGCATTATTGAGATCAGCTGTGGACTGATAAGAGAATCTGGGGGTGGCTAGGTTGCGCAGTGGATAGAGCACTGGCTCTGGAGTCAGGAGGACCTGAGCTCAAATCTGACCTCAGACAGTTAACAATCATCTAGCTGTGTGGCCTTTGGCAAGGCACTTAATCCCATTACCTTGCAAAAACCTAAAAGAGAAAAATAAGAGATAAGAGAATCTGACAAGTAAATAAGTAGGAATATGGTTGGAGAAGGCATGGTCAAGTAGCAGTTTATCTGAAAAAGTTCTGGGGCATTGCTGGACCACAAACTTAACAGGGTGTATGCACTGGTAAGGCCACAGCTGAAGGATTTTGCTCGGTTCTGGGCGCCATAATGTAAAGACATTGACAAGTGGCCTCTAGAGGAAGGCAACCAGAATACTAAAGGGTCTTTTGTTCATGCTATATGAGCATCTTTGGAAGGAAGTGGAAATATTTACCCTGGAGAAGAGAAGATTTAGAGGTAACTACAATAGCTTTTGAAGGACTGTCATGTGGAAGAGGGATTAGTCTGATTCTGTTGGACCCTAGAGAGCACAATCTGGAGTAGTGGGGAGGGGAAGGGTCATATTCAGTTTGATTTTGGGAAAACCCAACAATTCCATTGTCTCCAAATGGCCCAGGATGCCCTGGCAAGAGAGGCAAGCTAACCCATGGGTGGGGGATGCCCCCTTGTTGGAAATATTGGAGAGAGGACTCAGGTACGCATTATACTAGGTAACTGCTGGGCTGCCTTCCAGTATGGAGATGCTGTGGCTCTGTAACATCATTTCTGAGCTCCCAGACATTGTTATCTTAGCTCCCAGGCAGTGATCCAAATGACCTTTATTCATAATCTCAAGGCATCTTCATTATAGCAGAATGCCCACAGCCTAGCTCTGCTCCTGACAGAATGAACAGCAAAGATATAACCTCCCCCTCTTTTCCCAGCCCTGCTGCCAAAGCAGGATCAAGGCAAGAAAAGATGAATGCTGTAAGTTTAAATACTGGCCCCAGGGACTTGGTCAGGACCAGGATACATGGGAAATAAAAGAAACACCAGACCCAGAAATGTGCAGATAGCTCCCAAAATGTGTCTCCCAAACTCAGAAGGGAAGGATATGTAAATAAAAGGTGCTATCTTCCAGTCACTACACTTATATTCTCATTTGATCCTCACAACAGCCCTTTCAAGCAAGGTTCTATTATTATCCCCATTTTACAGCTGAGAAAAATTGAAGCAGAGAGATTAAGTGACTTGCCCAGGGTCACACGGCAAGTAGGTATCTGAGGCCAAATCTAAATTCAGATCTTCCTTACCCCAGACCCTATCCTCTATCCATTTTGCTAGCAAACTGCTTCAAGAGTTAGTAGCTTTCAGGATTCAAACTGTTAGCAGCCATGTTGGAGAAGTGAAATAGTTACTTATCTAAGGGGGGGGGGGGATATATGAGTCTCTGTTTCTTAGCCTGAGGTCAGGGTTTGAAGGTTTGAAGGAACTGCAAAACAATTTAGTCAATGCTCTCATTTTAGTTTGGGGAAAACTGAGACCCAGAGCATGGAAAGGACTTGTCCAAGGTCACAGAGCAAGTTAGTACCAAAGCTGAGACTGAAACTCAAGCCTTCTACTTGCACTCATATTTTGATGTTCTTTCCTCTGAACCAAAATGACCACTTTCACACTGGAACTCTCTTCACCTCAGGATCAGAGGGATGAAAGCTGGAAAGGACCTGAAGAAGCATTTAGTCCTATTCCCCCCCCCTTATTGAAAAGATGCAGAAATGGAGACCCAGAGAGTAGGAAAGATTTGTCCAAGATCAATGCCAAAACAAGGACTAAAACACAGGCCCTCTTTTGCCAAATCCTATAGCCTCCCCAGCAAATCTAGTTCTTCCATCTTAGTGAGGCTTGAATGGGCATACTGCCAGATTCCTTTAAAATCTGCTCCTTTACCCAGAAAAAAGGAGGGGCTGGTTGTGTGCTGAAATGATGTGAGGATATAAAGGGAAGGCAAGGAAAGCCAAGGGTGTGGGGTGGGGAGATCAATGGGCAAAATTATGAGTGAGTGCTCCAGTCAGATGCACGCGGTTCAGGACCATGGACAGCTGCAATCATTCCAGTTCCATGGATGGTGACACTGAAACTTCCATTATCCTCCCAGAACCCATACTCTTGTAATTCACTGGGCGGGGGGGGGGGGGGGGGGGGGGGTTCAACTCAGCCTAGTTGGGGAGCCAAGAGTGGGACAGTTTCCTGGGCTTTAAACTAAGAGCAGGAGGGGTCGTGCATGCTCGTTTAGACTGCTTGGTGGCTGGCCGGGAGCTCATGTGTGTGGGAAGCAGGATGTAGGCATGATCGCAGTTCAATGGTAGACATTGCAGTTTCCATTTGAGCCACTTGCTAGGAAGGAGCAGCTGGAGGATCCCCCGTGAAGCCAATGAGTCTTTAATTATTAATCACTGACATTTTGTAGACTGCCTTTAAATAAAATCTCACTGAGTTTCCTCCAGGCTATTATCATTTTGGCCCCAAACATTTTCTGCCCCTCTTTGTCATTTGTCTAGACTAGAGAGGATATGGAATAGAAGGCAGGCTGCAAGGGAGTTGAATTTCACTGACTTCCGCCCAAAGAGATTTTTCAGAATCCTATTGGAAACTAAGGGAGAAGGTGGCTAGAGGTTGAGCCACCAGCACTGGCTTGTTCCAGCCCTGGAGTGTGCTTTTTCTCAGCATGTGGCTTTGGAAAGGCAGCCTTGCTGCCCAGTAGCTGATGGATATCCACAAGGAATGTCTGAAGAATGACCTAAGATGAATAACTACAAAGGAGAAATTAGGAACCGTTCACTTTTCCCTCCTGGTTCATCTCTTATATGGACTATGTCCCTGTTTATTAGGACCCTGGAGAAGCACTCTGAAAGTGGTAGCAAAAGTTGGAGTCTTCACTGACCTGGTGATGGTCTCCATGGTCCTTGATACAAGAATTGTAGCCTGGACAGTCAGGGGGAAGGGAGGGAGGAACCTCCCATGGTGTCCTTGACACGTAATTCTGCCTCTTCTCTTTTCAGTTTGTTGCTCAGCCAAACTGTCAGCAGCTTCTGGCCACACTGTGGTATGATGGCTTCCCAGGCTGGCGACGGAGACACTGGGGAGTCAAGATGTTGACCTGCATCACTATTGGCCTCCTGTTCCCCATGCTGTCTATAGCCTACTTAGTGGCCCCCAGGAGCAACCTTGGGCTCTTCATCAAAAAACCGTTTATCAAGTTTATCTGTCACACGGCCTCCTACCTAACCTTCCTCTTCATGCTGCTTCTGGCATCTCAGCACATAGTCCGGACAGACCTGCATGTGCAGGGGCCACCGCCCACTGTGGTAGAGTGGATGATACTGCCTTGGGTTCTAGGTAAGTGACTGAGGTAGCAGACTGCCAGTTCATGCCTGCTAAGACTTTCATTGGCCTGGGCTGTACATTTCAGCCTCCAGGCATAGCCATGCCAGAACAGAGCTGACAGGCTCCTTCTGACCAAGTTCAGCAGGAGGTTGAAGGAAATGTTTATCCTTAAAAAAGAGAATTGTGTACTAGGGGTGGACAGCAAGGGGTGGACATGCTAACTGTCTTCAGTTATTTGAAGGCTCATTGTGTGGAGGAGGGATTGTTCTTTTGGTCCCCTGAAGGCAGAAATAGGAGCATGGCAGGGGCTGGGGAGGGGTAGAGTTGCAGAAAGATAGTTGTAAGCTGGACGGCAATCAAAGCAGTTTCAAGGTGGAATGGGCTAAAGGTTCATTTCAGGGATATTGTGGAGGGAATTGTTCAGAATAGGTTAGCGGAAATGGCCCCCAAGGTTCCTTCCAGCTCTGAGATTCTATACGTGAAGCTCAGCAAAGGGCCTGCCATCCCACCCCAGTGAAAAGGAAGGCTGGCTAACATGAGTGATATATGACCATGGGCAGTTAAGCTGGCATCCTGGCATTGGTAACTGACTGATTTTCAGTAGCTTCATTCACACTCAGAGGCTGTCCAGGAGTTAAGAGCCCACCAGGGAGTATGTCACAAATGGACTCAAGCACTAATAGGAGACTTTCTGGCATCAGTCAATGGGGAGAGAAGAGCAGGTGGTCTCAGAAATTCACCTCAGAAACTCCACTGACTGGAAATTAGTGAAAATTAGAAATAGAAATTCCTCTGCCTGGGCTGACCTGGCCTATTCACCTACTATTTTCCTTTCCTCTGGGTACCTTAAGGGAATCCCATCTCTAGTGGGGTTCCAACGGGAGCCATCAATGGGATTGTTGCCCATGGAGGTCATATAAAGTCTAGATCCTGCCTGCCATTAGCTGAATGGAGCTTTCCAGTCTGGTTCGACAGCCCCAAGGGAAATCTCAGCTTTTCACAAATCATCCATTTCGTTTACCTCATCTGTCTTCCTCTTGGGAAGATTTTATTTGGATCAATGGCTGCTACTTTAGCACTAATACCTTTTTTCCACCTTTCCCTCAGGCTTCATTTGGGGAGAAATAAAAGAGATGTGGGATGGCGGCTTCAATGAGTATATCCATGACTGGTGGAACCTGATGGATTTTGCCATGAATTCGCTCTATCTGGCAACAATCTCCTTGAAAATTGTTGCCTACGTCAAGGTATTTTGGCATCTCAGTCTCTTAACAAATGTGTGAGGCAAGGTGACTTTGAATACTTCCATTAAGCTTAAGTCCTTGGTAAGGGGCAGGGAACACAAGTTGGGGAGGGGAGAAGCAGGGGCCAGGTCCCATAGAAAATGCATCAGCAACTTCATAAGCCACAGCCATCAGCTCCTCATAAGGGCAGTTCAATTTATTTTTCATCTATGCCAAGCACTGGGAACAGAAAGACAAACCCAAAGATTCCCTGCCCTCCAGAGTTTATATTCTGGGTTGTAGCCAGTTGTTTGGGCAAGACCTTTCCTGGCAAATGGATGGACTAGGGAAGCCTGTGATGAATTCCCATATTTGGGTAGCCAGTTTTGTGAAGTCATTTAGGACAACTCCCCAGCCCCAGCTTGAGCTGCCTCAGTTTCTCTAACAACAAATTCTGGGAGTCAGATTCTATGAGAAATAGTCTCAGCCATGTCCTTCCCTTTTGTTGCAGAAACAGGACCTGGTGGGCCACATGGGTTTTGTCAAACAGGGTTAACAATGAGGTCATATCTTTAGAGCCCCTTGTAAACTTTTGAGAGCTATGTGTCAGTTGTTGGTAATGCTTCCATGGGGGAATAGTAGCCGGCGATAGTTGTTACATAGCACAGATGGAATCAGTGATGGAGACTGAGAGGCAGTATGATGTCCAGGACAGAGCTAGACTTGGAGTCAGAAAGACTTGAGTGCAAATCCTGCCCTCCAATACCTAAGAGTCTCCAATAAGCACATGAGAAACTACCTTCACGGGCTTTTTAGGAGGCTTTCCCCGAGATCCTACCCAAACCAATAAGCACGGAGCCCTGGGCCAACATGAAGTCCTAAGCCAGTAAGAGGTGGAA
Source organism: Macrotis lagotis (assembly GCF_037893015.1). NCBI lineage: Eukaryota > Metazoa > Chordata > Mammalia > Peramelemorphia > Peramelidae > Macrotis > Macrotis lagotis. The sequence goes on from NC_133666.1 coordinate 72,542,238, forward strand.
ATATAGTGGGACCACTCATGGTTGAAGAAATTCCTCAGAGCAAATAAAATGGCTGACAGCTGACAAATACTCCTGCCTTGAGAGGTACTTTCCCAGAAGCCCCAGTGTGAACTGAAGTAAAGGAGCAAGTGACCTTACACCCAGAATTTTGATCTTCCAGGGATGGCACGTGACCTCACTGGACACAGAGAAGCCCCCATTAGCAAATTCTCTGAAAGCCAGGACACAAAAGCCACTGCTTCCCTTGCTACTGGAAGAGTTTTGCTTCCCCTCCATCCTCCCAGAGCAGCAGCCCATTGCTGTTTGCTCCTGAGGTAGTCTCTGAAAGTCCTCCCCAACCCTCAGAGCCTTCCCTTCTTCCCTAGAAGAATATTCATCCTCAAGAGCCATCCTTACTTTCACTGGAGCCTTCTGCATCCCCCAGAGCCATCCCTCCCATACCTCTATTTGCATTTTGCCCATACTCTGCTGATTGTTGAGGTTCCTGTCCTGTCTCCGGCCAGAGCTTGCCTGGCTGCCTCCTGCTCTTTGCATATCATTTGTGGGGGAATAAAGAATTCAGTGCCATCAAAGAATGTGACTGAATATTAAGAAAGTCAGGGTACAAAGCTCTGGTGGAGCACCCTAGTTATAACTCTGAATACATGCCCTGAGAAGGTTTGCCAAAGGTGGAGCTAGGTAGCACAGTGGATAGAGTCAGAAGGACCTGAGTTCAAATCTAGCCTCAGACACTTAAAACTTAACTATGTGACCTTGGGCAAGTCACTTAACCCCACTGCCTTGCAAAAACTCCAAAAAAGAGAAAGAGTTGACACTTAGCCCCTTATTTTCTTCCCTCTGACTGGCTCACCCAACCAGACCTGCCACCAGACAGACAGAAAGACATTCCCTCGTGCCCACAGCCTTGATATACTTTCTAGTTTACAGCATAGACCTAGAAGGAACTGATTGGAATATGTGGTAGGCTGAGTTACCTGCCTATCAGTACTTCTCTACCCACCACAGAATGCATTTCAGTGTGAAACTGGTCGTGTAGAGGTCTGTGAGTTAAAAGAAAGGCAGTGCAGCACGGAATCTCCAGGGGCCCCAGAATCCTCAAATTTTAATCACTGCACTTTGGACAAGTCTCCTTAGGAAGAAGCTTTTGCTGCAATTCAGCCTCAGTTGGCTTTCCGTCCATCTGGTTCTCCCCTCTGGGGCCCGATTCCTTTTCCATTGGAGGTGACTGGCCCATCCTCTCTGGACTAGACTTCAGGCCCTTCCCCACCCTTTTGGCCCCCAGTTGATCACTGATCTTACTCCACAAACCGATTCCTCTGTCTCTCACTTGCTAAGCTACAGCTTCCTCTCCTATCAACTGGGCCTAATGCTCCTGTCCTCCTACCTTATAACATTGCTCCACCTAACCAAGCGTCTGTTCCATGCTGTGGTCAGAACACAAGTTGATCCTTGCCTTCCCAGTCAACTAAGGCTTGACCCATGAATGTGTGGAAAATGGCTAGACTTTGGAGAAAGTTACCCCATTGCTATTATTCTTGGCATGGCCTTGGGCAGGTTCCTGCCTTCTGGGTGCCTTTCCTGATCTGTGAAGTCTCCCTGGCACAACTGGCATGATCCCAATGAACACTTGGCCACCTTGTACCATTTCCCAGACTGATCCTTGAATGAGAGTGAAGGCAGCTCCCTTGGGACCACAAAGCGCAAGGGAAGGAGCAAGTGGCCAGATGCAGCTGAGTCAGGGCAGCAGTGGTCTGTCCTCTGTGACTTGGAAGTTTCAGATTTGGAAAGAGCTTCAAGCAACACCTGCCCCAGAATGCCTCTTTCCATCAAGGTGGTGAACTAGATCTCATCATTCTACAGCAGCTTTCTTCTTCCCCTTTGTAGTGTCCTGAACCCCCTTGGCCATGTCTGACCCCTTTTCCCCATTATCTGCTTAAATATATAAAATAAAATACAGAGGATGAGAGAAGAAACCAATTCTGTCCGAATACTGTGATCATAGATGAAAACAAATTCTCAGATCCCAGATTTAGCATCCTGCCCTTCCTAGAGACTCCAGAAATCTCCAAGGAGTATGGTGCCTTGTGAACTTGGAAGGTAGAAAGGGGAAGACATTAGTTGCCTTCACTGAGAAGCTAAGGGACTCCCCTAGAAACACAACACAACAAAAGCCAGACCTGGATCACCAACAACTGCTATCCCTTTGGTCTTTCAAAGGTCATGATGCAAAATAGGACCATAGTTAACGAAGTGGGAGGGAGAGGGGGGCAGACCTGTGACATCCACCATCATTGTGGGTAATTTTGTGTGTGGGGTCTCCCTGCACTGTTGTGGATTGGCATTCTGCCATCTGCTCTAGAGAGGTTCTGGAGTACTGGGAGAATCATTGATTTGTAACTGGGAGAGACCTTAAAGTTGAGGCCCAGGAAAGGGAAAACACTTCTTTGCCCTAAGTCTCAACAGAAGGGCTGGGGCTGGAGCAGACCTTAGCCTTCTGACTCCTGATATGGAGTTCCTTCCATTGGTCCACACTCCTTCTGAGAAGTGAAATGACTTAACCACAGTCATACCCCACCCCCCGGGAAGTGGCAGGATAGAATTCAAACTAGGGTCACCCTTCTACCCCGGAATAATCAGGATACCCATTTCTCAAGCACTTTGAGCTTTACAATGTTTTCCTTATAATACACTGGGAAGTTAGGAAATACAAGTACTGTTGCCCGCATTTTACAGTTGAGAAAACTGAGGCCCAAAGAGAAACGTCTTGTCCAAGTCAAAGAGCAGAATGAGGATTTGAACCCATCTCATCATTTCCAAGTCCAACATTCTTTCCATATTGCCTCTAGTAACACCTCCCTACGATACTTTGAAGTTGGTCTGGTGCTTTCCTGCCAAAATTTTGAGATTGAAGTTGCCATGGTTTTGGGGGCAGAATCTGGTTAGGGCTGTGCACATGGGCACGCACTTTGCCAAAAGTATCCAGGTGACTCCCTCTCCCTGGTAAACAGAATGGGTAGGATTAGGTGGATGTCAACCCTGGAATTTTGAGTGACTTCACAGCAAATAAAAGCATTTGAGCCTCAATTGGAACCCAAAACTTGCTGACTCCACCACCAGTGTAAGCATAAGTTTAAGGATGGAATCCTAGAATAGGAAGTCAAAACTCCAAGTTCCAGCCCCCTGGCATGCATTTCTCCAAGCACATCTTGCTTAGGCTCCCTAGGTCTTGTCTTTTAAATGGATGTTTTCAGCTGGGAAGTCTCTCCTTGAGGACAGGGAATATATTTGGTGGTTTTTTTCTATTTCCAGTGCTCAGCATAGTGCCCTCCTACATAGTAGGCACTTATTGTATTTTGATTGATTGACTGGAGGTCAACAGTCAGTTTCCAAGGTCAGGTGGCAGCTACTAGCGCATGAGGCTTCTTGGGTTGGGGCTGCCAGGCCTGATTCCTGCCCTTTCAGAATGAACTCTAGTTAACAAAGCCTAGCTTTGCTGAGTACATTTTCCCATTGAAGTGAAGGCCTCTACCTCCAGTGGTTGGGGGGAAATACTTGTGGCTAGGCTATTACTATTGCTGAAACCCTTCCATTTCAGACCATTGGCCCTGGGGAGAGGATTAGTGACGGCCTCCTTTGTTGAGATGGCAGGCAGAGTGTCTATGCCATTGACTGTCAGGGCATTAACTGTGTCGTGGGCTGCCTGATTCATGCATGGACATTAATTAGCTTTGGGGAGGGGAGTTGGGTGACCACACAAATGCTCACTGTCTGCATTTATTATTTCTTTCAGTACAATGGTTCTCGTCCCAGGGAGGAATGGGAAATGTGGCACCCAACCCTGATTGCAGAAGCCCTCTTTGCAATCTCCAACATTTTAAGTTCCTTGCGTCTCATATCCCTGTTCACAGCCAACTCCCACCTGGGGCCTTTGCAGATCTCCTTGGGACGTATGTTGCTTGACATCCTCAAATTCCTCTTTATCTATTGCCTGGTCCTGCTGGCTTTCGCCAATGGACTGAACCAGCTTTACTTTTATTATGAGACCAGAGCCTCTGATGAGCCTGATAACTGCAAGGGGATCCGCTGTGAGAAACAGAACAACGCCTTTTCCACGTAAGAGCTGCAGGCCCCAAGCCCTGCCTCTCTCCCTATCCTGTCCTCTTTCTTAGCCTTTTCTTCTTAGCCCTGGTGGGAGCTTCAAGATGACTCTTGGTCAACCCTTGTTTTATTACTGATTGAATGAAATTGAGCCCTAAGGAACAGCCCCACGTTTGTAGGGAAGCTGGAGGGGGGGGGAGGGATAAGGGGAGAGTGGAGGAAAGAGCTGGGGTCAGAGTGCCAGATAGGTTCCAAAGAATAATGTATGGACAAGCCGGCCATTATTGGAAGCAAGTAGCAGGAATGAGGAGAGAAAGGCACAAGCATAGCCAACAAACTGATACCTTGGGAGAGATACCACCAGGGAACCTTGGCCAAGATGTCAGCAAGAGAGTCCTCAATGGTTTAGGACTTGTAGGTTGCTCAAGACTGTTCCAGGACCAGGGTAGCTTGCTCTCTTAGTATTCATGGCAGCTCCAAGGAGGCAAACAGCTGAGAGACTTGATGAGGAGAACAGAGAACCTCTTGTAGATTTGTCTACTTGATTTCCCACCCCTAAGGTCAAGGCAAGGGATATAGCTATCAGCTAGGAAATTGGATCTTTCTAGCCTAGAAAAGAAAATTCTAGTTATCAGAGGTTCCAGAAAAAGCAGAAAAATTTTCAGACTATAATCAGTCTCTCTCTCCTCTCTCTTCTGTCTGTCTCTCTTTTCTCTCTTCTCTCTCCTCTCCATCTCTGTTGTCCTCTCTTCTCTGTCTCTCTAACTCTGTCTCCCTCCCTCTGCTCTTTTGTTTCTCTCTTCTCTCTTCTATGTCTCTTCTCTGTCTCTCTCTCCCCCTCCCTCCCTCTCCTCAAGAGCTGGATCTAGACTATGTTAGCCATTTCCTTTGTCTTTGAAGGAAATGAATGTACTACTGGGGGCTGAATTATTTCTATGACTCAAAAAGGCAGCCCACTGAGTGAAATTGCAGCTGAGGCCATCCTGCTTCTTTGAACATGTTTCTAGCAGAGCCAGCTTCCCCATTCAGAATTTAACCACTAGATGAAGTAGGGCAACCCAAGCTTAGTGCCTTTAACCCATAGACAAGGGAGGTTGTAACCCAGGAATAGAGAGGGGTGGTAGCTGAGAATTCTCCCTCTCTGGGCCTAGGGAAGGGGAGAAGCAGAGCCTCTGGCACCCAGGCTTATTCCTATATCTGACCTTCCAGGCATCCAAGGCACACCCAACCCCTCTACCACTTTCGAGATCTAGTGTCCAAAAACACACCCAGCCCTTCTGCTAATCTCAATATACCTTGCCAACCTCTGCCTTCTTGGGCCCTCTGGCTGCCAGGACAATAGCTGTCTCTCTGTACTCTAGTTTGACAAATACAATTCCAGGCAAGCAACAAGAAAAGAATCCCAAGTCAAGTAAGCAGTGAAGACAGAGAGCCAAATCTAAGCATGATCTTGTCTTCTCAGCAATTATTGATCCCTTCCTGAGGCCTAGGAATCTTCATGAGTCCTGAGAGGAGGTGGGGGGAGACTGGAGGAGCAGGGTTACCTCTCAGCTCTTTAGCCAAGACAAGACAATCCTTTGAAGGCAGTAGCCCCAGATAAGAGGGCTCCTGAGATTTAAGGACCTTGGAGAGATCCTTAACAGGCAGCAGAATAGAGCAGAGATGGCTTTGGAAGCAGAGACCTGAACCTAGCACACAATGTGTGACAGTGGGCAAGTCACTGCCTCCTGAGGCCTCCGTTTCCTCATGTGTAAGGTAAGTTCCTTGAAATCTGGGACTATTTCCCTTTCTGTATTTGTTAGAGCTTTGCGCACTTCCAACTCTCAGTCTATAATGTAGCTCAATGCCAACTTCAGAGAGTGCAAATTACTCACCCAAGTTCCACAGTACATAGGTGATTTAGTGACATGACTATCTGTGTTGGATAAAATCATGTACATCATGTTGGTTGAATTCAATTGGGAAGAACAGAGACCAAAGTGAAAGCCCCTGTCCTCAAGGCTCTTACCTCTATGGGGGGGGGGGGGGACAGATCAGGAAGGAAAGGGTTCTAGATAAGGAAGTACAAAATATAAGCAAAATAATTGAGTATGAGGCATCAGCAATAACTGGGGGTCTTCATATGCCATCTTCTCCTCCCCACCTGAATTGGACCCAGTGATCATCCAGGGAAGTTCTTGGGGTTATGCTCACCCTGGTACCATCTTGCCCCTAGCCCAGCCCTTTCAAGCCACAGGACAGCCTTGGCTCTAGGAACCAAAGGTATAGACCAAACAGGATTACAAGAAAGGGAGTAAAGCTTGTGTTAATCCCCTCACCCAAGAACAGCTGCCTCAAGCAAATTAGTGCTAGGCACTGCCATGGAATCAAAGCTGCCACAGTGACTGTGAGGTCACACCTCCTTCCCTCAGCTTGGGCTCACACCCCAGGCCGTGCCATTTGTTCCCATCAAGGCACTAGCTGGAGGGGAACACGTGAATGGGAGGCTTCTCCAGGAGGTTTGCCCCCCTGCCTAACTGCCCTTTTCTACAGCCCACACTTAGGAAGTTTATTCAGTGTCCAAGGAGAGGTTGGCTCAGTGATTTGTAACAGCCCTGACACCGGTTGCCATTGTGTGCCCATCACATGCCCAGTGGGACCACTGACAACAATGGGCACCTGTCACACAGGAAATTACAGCTTGGAGCCTGAGAGCAGGAGCTGCTGCCACCCAGCACCAGGGCCAAGCTAGACGCCCCTTTCCTTGCATTGGCCTCAATTAATTAAATTAATTTTTTGTGCACAAAAAATATTGGAACATGATTTCCTTCCCCCTCCCATCCTCCAACTGACTGCATATTTTTAATCCATCTCCTGACTGTGCTACTAAGCAGTGGCTGCAGAAAAGGCCTTGGTTTGGGGGCAGGAAAATAGAGAAAGGTCTTAGGATCCTCTGAGAATGGAGAGCTAGCCTGAGTCCTACCTCTTTCCAGAGGAGCAACCTGAAGCCCAGAGATGAGATTTGAATCCAAGTCCCTGGTTCCACATTTGGTACTCCTCTCCACCCTTTAGCCTTACTATTTTTCCTAGCATTCATCTAGTGCTTTTGAATTGGCTTAATCTCACCATTAGAGCTGAGTGTTTTCACTCCTAAAAAGTCCGGGTTTTTATGAAGCAAAAGGCTGTCTGACCCAGCTCCTGGGTGAGCAGTGGCCCTGCCAAGTTGCTCTCCCTCCTGTGCTTGAGCATCTCCAGCAATGAAACCAAATGGATGCTTCCCGTGGCTACCCATTCCTCTCTGGGGCATTATCTGTCACAAGTTCCCTAGGAGGAGCACTCTGAAGGCTGCTGGTAGCCTGCCATGGAGAGCTGAGTTTGAAGCTGGCTTCCACCCTAGGCCCTGTGTGAGCCTCTGGGCCTCAGACTCCTCATCTAGAAAATGAGGGGGCCACAGCAAGGCAGCCTCTAAGGTCCCTTCAGATCTTTCCAAGTTTGCATTCAAGGCCTTTCACCAATGCTGGACCTTAGCAACACCCTGATCTTTTCCATCTCCATGGCACTGATCTAGTACCACTTGCCAGCTCTGCCAGGCCTCCCTGAAAGCATCAAGGGCAGGAAAGAGTGCTTGTCCTCAGACTTCTCTTGTTCTGAACATTATATGGCAAGGGCCAGTGAAAAGAACACTGGCTATGGAGTCACTCTGTATCTCTGGGATCTTGGATAAGACACTTATCCTCCTTGGGCATCAGTTTCCTCATTTGCAAAATGAGGGGCTTTGATCAAATGGCTTCTAAGGTCTCTTGAATTCTATCTCATCTTTCTAAACGGCAGAGGCCTGATCATTGAGATTCATCCTCAGAAGCAAAGGGCCCTGAGATCTGGGGGCCACGATGGCACATTTTGTGTTTCTGCTTTGAGTACTCTTCCCAATCCTTTAGGTATCTGATGCAATCCAGTGTTTTCCCATGTTCCGGGTTTCCCTGAGGGATGATCTAATAGCTGGATCCAGGCCCAAAAGAAAACCCCAGGGCAACATCCAAGAAGGGTTTATTCACTCCCTTTGGAAACCTCCAATGGACAAGAATGTATCACCTCCAAGGCAACCCCTCTCCCTTTGAGTGGTTCTAATTACTAGGCATGTGGCCTTTGGGTCATTTGGGTTCTGCCCTCAGGGGTCAAGAAAAGTAAATTTAATTCCTCTCCCACAGCTAAGACATTAATTAATAACAGCTAGGGCACACCACAGTGCACAGAGTGCTAGGTCTGGAGCCAGGAAGACTTGAGTTTAAATCCAGTCCCAGACACTTTCTACCCATGTGACCCTGGGCGACTCACTTCATCTCTGCCTTAGTTTTCTCATCTGTAAAATGGGAAAAATAAAAGCACCTATCTATCTCAGGATCTTTATAAAGATCGAGTCAGATAATATTTCTAAAATACTTATCCTAAGTTGCCTGGCACATAGTAATTCATATTTCTCTAATAATGATAGAACATTTTTTCACCTGACCATAGAGAACTTTCATTTCTTCAGATGAAAACTGCCTGTTCATAGCCTTTGCCCATTTATCAACTGGGGAATGACTTGTATTCTTAGAAATTTGACTCATATTCTCTATATTTCAGAAAATGCGTCCTTTCAGAAATACTTGCTGAGAAAATTGTTTCCCAGCTTTCTGGGTTCCTTCTAAATTGTGACTGCATTGGTTTTGTATGTGCAAAACCTTTTTTAATTTAATGTAATCAAAATTCTCCATTTTGCACTTCATAGTGTTCTCCAGATTGTGTTTGATCCAAAATTCTGCCCTTCTCCATACTCCTCGATTCCTTGATCTATTTGGACCTGTTGACCTACGGTAACGCTCTTTCAAAAACCAATCTTCTAAATCCTGAGCTGCTGCAATTGAAGAGATGCTGCTGAGGCTAACAAACTTTCTGCCTACATCTCCCCCTCTATCCTTGCTGTCCTAATGCCTTAAAGTCCACCAAATGGGCTTCATTTCTTGGGTTCTAAACAATATTCCTCCTTACAGTGCAACAGCCCTAGGAAGAAGCCCTTAAGCCAGTCGTATATGAAGGAGCTTTCCCTGAAATCAAATCCTTCCCTGAAAGAAAGTCTGGATGGGACCCAAGCACACTGGGAGTCCTGTATGTGGGACTGCTTGGCTAGGTGGTGCTGTAGATAGAGCACTGACCCTGGAGTCAGGAGGACCTGAGTTCAAATCCTGTCTCAGACACTTAATAATTATCTAGCTGTGTGACCTTGGGTAAGTCACTTAACTTCATTGTCTTGGAGAGAACTAGTAGCAATGGGTGCAAGCTAAAGAGGGCCCAGAGACATGGGCTGCTGAGTCAGGATCAGGGGTGGGAGGGAAGGGCCTGCCCTCACTGGAAAGCTTTGAATACAAGTTATCCCTTGTAGCCCTGGAGCTTAGGAAGTGCAGTGAGTTGCGTGGTGCCGGCAGCAGGTTGAAACCCGCCCCCCCCCCCCACTGAGTGAGTGATGACAGTGCTAGTGTCACTGGTTTGTCCCTGCTGGCTCAGTCTCCTCCAGTGCCATGCCCTAGATAGAACAGCTCCCACCAGAGTGGAGCCAGGAAGAAAAGGAAGAAGCAGTGTTGAGATTGGGCACCTCTAACCAGGCCATCCATCCAATAATCAGAAACCTGCCAGGAGCCCAGATCAGAAGATCTTTGTTTTCTCCCCTTAAGCCAGACCCTCATCTTTGGAGTTAGGGCTCTTCATCTACCTTGGTGTCTTGCCTTCCCCCATTCCTGCACTGGAATGACTCTCACTAGATCTGCTGTGGTCCTCTTTCCATTCTTCACTTGGGTTAGCACAAAATCACTTCTTCCCTTCTCACCTCTCTCCCCACTGAGCAGCTTCTAGCTTGCATTTGCTGGAGCCAAAGAGGAAGAAAGGTATGGGAGCAAAGGTATGGCAGGGCAAGGTGGACCTACTCCAGGGAGGAGTGAAGGAAGAGGACAGCCCTTGGAGCCCTAGGATGACTTGCTTCCCTTCCCCTTGGGTGTGGGGAGGGTAGGGGAAGGGCTGGGGATCAGACAGCAGACAATTTTAAGAACCAAAGGAGCTCAAGCTGGTCAATCTTTAACCACTCACCAAGTATTGTTGAATCACATCCTGTGCACCACCATTGTTCCAGGCTCTGTCGATTAGTATAAAGAAGTGCCTGCTTTCAAGGAGCTTGCGTTCTAATCAGGGAGACAACCAGGCCAAATCCTAAGTATGTCCAGCCCAACACAATGTGATTAATCCAAATGTATACGAGGTAGTTTGGGGGAGGGGTGATATGGCAGATAATCTATAATGACTGAGAATCAATACATTATTAGCAAGACAGCACACTCCCTGAATACCCTGAATACAGAGTAGAACAGTTTTATCTATTAGAATCATTAAAAAAAGGAGAGAGAATTACGTCAGGTCATGTGATTTCTAATTAGAGGAAAGATTAGGAGTTTTGCAAGTTGGGAGGGGGAAAGAATGAGTTTTGATCAAATTCGGAGGGCAGTAGGTTTTGATTTCAAGGTCTTTTCCCAGAGTGGGGTCAGGACTGCCTTCGTGGAAGGTCAGACCTGAACTGTACCCCATAGAAAAGAGGGGTTCTTTGAGGCAGAGGGAAGGAGAGGAAGAGGGAAGAGGGAATGCATTCCAGATCAAAGGGCATAGATATATCCCTCCCTGGTAGGAATGGCAGTAGATTGTGCCTAGTCTCTTCCCCTAATGCTTTTTTTTTCTCCTTCAGGCTTTTTGAAACCCTCCAGTCACTTTTCTGGTCAGTATTTGGACTTCTGAATCTCTATGTCACCAACGTCAAAGCTCGGCACGAGTTCACTGAATTTGTGGGTGCGACGATGTTTGGGACGTACAATGTCATCTCCCTGGTGGTGCTGCTGAACATGCTCATTGCCATGATGAACAACTCCTACCAGCTCATTGCTGTGAGTATGCTGCCTTAGTCAGAAGTACTTCAAAATGCCTCAGTTGGACTGGTTGGCATCACCCATCTTTGTGATCAGTGTCTGGTACCAAAGAGGCACATGTTTGACACCACAGTCACATTGGTGCCTAGGGCTGTACGAAGGGTGGGACATCAAAGGGCACCTTCTCCTCTGGTTGCCACAACTGAGGGAGGGAAAAACAGTGAAAATTGCTAGTGATAACCCTTTACTCATCAAGACAGGAGGTGCAGTATGGTGGGACCAGTCCTGGATTTGGAAAGGGGACATGGGTTGAAATCTTGCCTTCAGTCACTTATTACTTGGGTGATCTCAGCCAAGTCCAGGACTTCTTGGTCTCAGTCTCCTCCTCTGCAACATGATCCAGTTGGACTAGATTTCTTCTCAGATCCCTTCCAGCTCCAAACCTATGTCAGGCAAATCCAGTTCATCCAGGCTCGGGTCAATCACTTTAACTAGGAGATTGAGGAGCAATTGCCTTGAATCCAGGTTTGTGGGAAGCTCCGAGTCCAAGGCTATTGGAGTCTTCCCAGACTAAAAGGGTTTCTGTAGGGTTTGGGTGGCTCCTATCTCCTCCTAGCTTGTATGTATGTCTCTGCTGGGACTACCAGCTAGCTAACATGCTTGGAGAGTGGGCTGCTTCTGCTCTGTCTCTGGTAAAAACCCTGCTGGAACCTGCTCCCAGGTGGCCAGTTGCTTCCACAGGCTGTAGTTTAGGTCTGGCTACTTACCTAATTTTGAATCTAGCCAACTATGTAATTTTCCCATATTTTCCCCAGTAATAATGACAAAAATGTGTGACTTGCTAAAATCTAAGTAATCTCTATGTAGCTGAACAGCCAAAGCTGGGGAGGTTCTCTGCTCCATCTTCCATCCCTGTCTGAGGCATACAGCAACCATCATGGTCAGTATGAACCCTCCTTGGCCTCTTTGGAAAGGGCCTCCCATCAACTACTTAGTCTCAAGACTTCAGTGGTCCTCTGGCTCTTTCCTTTTCTCCTCTCCTCCATGTTAGGAATCCCATCTGCCACTTCACATCCCTTTCCTCCTTCACATTCATGCTGATCCACTGTACTACCTAGCTGTCCTTTTTATACATAACCCTCTCCTGAGTTTTTCCCTATTGCTCTGACTGCCCTTCCTCAGTCTCCTCCATTGCTTTTTTGTTTTTTCTTTAGATTTTTCAAGGCAATGGTGTTAAGTGACTTGCCCAAGGCCACACAGCTAGGTAATTATTAAGTGTCTGAGGCCTGATTTGAACTTAGGTACTCCTGACTCCAAGGCCAGTGCTCTATCCACTGTGCCACCTAGCTGCCCCCTCCATTGCTTCTTTATCCAGGTAATAACCACTCATTGTGGGTTTGTCTTTGGCCTATGTTCTCTTCTCTTTTTGCTCTATCCAGTCTTTCTTGAAGATCATATTAGGTCCCATGAAGTCAACTATCATTTCTCTGATCACCTGTCGGGGGTCCTAGTTTTTCCTTAAGCGTCCATCTATATCAGCAACTGCCTCTCGGAAATCCCAAGCTAAATGTCCTCGAGGCATCATCATTATCTCTCCCCAAAACCCTCCCCTCTTCTCACCCCCCCCAATTATTGTTGGGGCTGAGGGCACCACCATCATCCTATTCACTCAGGTTCCCAACCTCAGTTATTCTCTAGCCCTCTCTCCCACTACCCCCAATTGTCCAACCAGCATCTAAATCTCATCCTTTCATTTGTCCAATACCTCCCTAACTCTCCACTCATAGAGCACCTCACCACTGTACTATGCTTACCTCCTAGGCCATCTTCTTGCCTCAAGTCTCTCCTCACTCGTTATAACTCACAACTCAGTTACCAAAATGACTTCTTAAAGCATAGGCCTATGTCCCGCACCCGTACACACAGACACACACATACCACACACACTCAATAACCTCCAAGATCAAATATAAGCTCTTTCATTTGGCATCAAAGGTTTTCATAAACCGACTTCATTCTGCCTTCCCATTCTCCTTATCCTTGACTCCAACACTCCAAGGTCTTGATTCCCTTGGCTTCCTTCAAGTCTCACCTTTCCTGACCTCCCTAGCTTTGAGACAGCCTTCCATCTCCTCTGGCTCTGTCTTATTATTGACATATTGTCTTCACCATTTGAGTGTGAACTCCCTGAGGGCAGGGTTCTTATGTTTGCCTTTCTTAGCATAGTACCCAACACACAGTAAACCCTTCATGAATACATTTTGATTGATTAACAAGTCAACTAAGTGCTCCATTTAGAAGAGTTCAGAATTGAGCGCAGTGTTGAGGCAGCTGACTGCCAGGTGCTGCTGATAACCACTGCCATAGCAAAGACCCTGTGCTAAGACTATGCTGGCCACTGAGGTCTCCAGAGCTCACTACTTGAGTCTGTTGTTTCATGGGAAGCTCATAGCCAAATTCCATTCTCTCACTTAATTCTGCTGTGGATGAAAGGGAAGAAAATCCAAGAGAACAGCAGGTAATCCAAAACACTCTTTCTCTTCTTGCTATTTCTTCCCTCCCAGTTCTTTGTCCTTCTCTGGACTAATATTCCTCTGGCTTTTCTTGACTGTTGAAAACTAAGGAAGGGAGTGAGATAATGAAATTGTGATTTTGATCAGGAGACAAGGAGGTTGGTCAGGACTGCATCTGTCCCAAAGGATTATAAGCTCCTCCTTAGAGCTACAAGAGGCCTTCTGGGACCATGATCCAGTGGAAAGTATTGCCTTTGGTATCAGCAGGGTCACCTGAGGTCAAGTCCTAGCTCTTTCACTTAATAGTTGTGTGACCTTGGGCAAGTCACCTCCCTTCTCTGGCCAACAATTTCTTCATCTGGAAAATTAGGTGGTTGAACTCAATAAAGTCCCTTCTGCCTCTCCATGGAACCACAGATTTCAGAATTGGAAGGGATCTTTTAGTGGCCAGCCAATTCAACTTATAGCTGAAAAAAGAATCATTACTACAACCTACCCAACACGTGATCATCCAGCCTTTCCTTGAAGACTTTCAATGAATGGGAAAGCCACTGTCTCTCCAGAATGGGCTACAATTAACATCTGATTTATAACTCAGTTAACTGAGGCACAGAGATCTTAAGTGACTTGCTGGTGGTCACACAGTCAATAAGTGTCAAGGATGGGCTTTCTAATTCTAGGCTAGCAAATATATTTAAGTGCATAATTGAGAAAGAGACACATACAGAGACAGTCAGAGAGAGAGACAGAGAGGAGGGAGATAATTTCGTTTTTCAAAATGCAGTTAAATTTTATATTAGATCTGAACCTCATTTACAGGGAGAAATCTGTTGCTGGGGTAGAAATATTAGAACCCTTGGGATGAAGTGACTATTTCCTCCTAAATCATGACAGAGGCGAGGAAAGACAAGCATACTTTAATATGCATCATAGATTTGAGGAATTCTGATTTCCAAAGATTCAGAGGTATACTATGTAGGATCCCGAGGATGAAAATCTACAGGGCAATTCAATCTTGGAGAGATGGAAAAACTTCAAGAATACACTAAGATAAACAGTTATAATGAGGAGTAAAAATGAGAGATGCTTGAAGAGATTATTGTGGATGCACAAGGACCTCTCACCAACTGAGATTTTTTTAAAAAAATATGTACAGATGAAAGTAAAGTAATAGAGGCTGACTATAAAAGCATGGTAAAGTCCTGGAAAACTAGTGCTGAGAGCACTAAATGGACAGGTAATGTCCACAAAAAGACCAAAAATAACATTTGAGTAACATTGGGGAAAATAGTATTTGGACCCCTGATACAGGTGAATAATAATTGACTAGAAAGAGAAGGCAAAGATACTTAATTTTTATTCTGCTTCTGTTTTTTATGCCAAGGAGAATTGATTTTTTCTTTATAAAACTGTATTAATATCTTTTGTTTTCTCATCTTCATTTCCAAATATGTACAATTTCCAAATATATGGTACATAAGTGGTACAGTGGATAGAGAACTAGGCCTGAAGTCAAGCAATAGCTGTAGACCTCTGATCAGGTCACTTAGCCTCTGCTTGCCTCAATTTCTTCATATGTAAGATGGGGATAATAATCCTATATTCTAGAGTTGTTCTGAAGGAGCTATATTTTTAAAAATAAATTTATTGTTTATTTTTAATGTTATTTTTTAAAAAGCTTGAATTCTGAGTTCTCTCCCTCCCTCCTGTCCTCATTGAATAGGCAAGAAATGTGATATCAGTTATACATGTAAAATAATGCACATTTCCATATTAGCCATGTTACAAAAAAATTTGAAAGGAAAAAAAAATTATCCTTCAATCTGCATTCAGCCTCCACCAATTCTCTCTCTGGAGACGGACAGCATTTTTCATCATGAATCCGTCAGAATTGTATTGTTTATATGACTGAGGATAGCTAAATCAGTCACAGCTGATCATGTTACAGAGCTGCTATTACTATATATAGTGTTCTCCTGGTTCTGTTCAATTCACTTTGTATCAGTTCATATTAGTCTTACAGGTTTATCTGAAATCATTCTATCCACTCTTATAGAACAGTGGTATTCCAGCATAATCATATACTTCAACATGAACAATGGTTGAGGTTATGCATGACACCCTTCAGTCCAGCAATACCACTATTAGATCTGTATATCAAAGAGATCATAAGAAGGGGTAAAGATCAACGTGTACCAAAAATATATATCAGCTCTTTTTGTAGTGACAAAGAACTGGAAATTGAGGGGATGCCCATCAGTTGGGAAATGGATGAACAAGTTGTGGTACATGAATGTAACAGTACTACTGTTTTGTAAGAAATCATGAGCAAGTGTATTTCAGAGAAATCTGAAAAGACTTGCATGAACTGATGCTGAGTGAAGTGAGCAGCACCAGGAGAACACTGTACACATTAATTTGTTGTGCTTATCAGTTATAATAGATTTAGCAGTTCACTGATCAAAGGGTTCTGAAAGTCTTGTGATGGAAAATGCCATCCACATTCAGAGAAAAAACTATGGAGTCTGAATGCAAATCAAGATATATATTATTTTCACTTTTTAAAATTGAAATTTTTTTTTCTTTTGCATGATTTTTCCCCTTTAGTTCTGATTCTTCTTTTACAACATGACTAATACAGAAATGTTAAACATGATTGTGCATGTATGACCTATATCGGATTACTTGTTGTCATGGGAAAGGAGGAATGAATGATAGAAAATGTGGAACTCAAAATCTTACAAAAAGATGAATGTTGAAAACTATCATTGCCTGTTACTGAAAAAAAATAACATAACACAAAATAAAAGTTTATGCACAGTTTTATATCCCTTTGGACATAGTTCCAAATTGCTCTCCAAAATGGCTGAAATAGCTCACAACTCCACCAACACATCCCCTCCAACATTTGTCATTTTCCTGTTTTTGTCATATTAGTCAATAATCTGATAGGTGTGAGGTGGTAACTCAGACTTGCTTTAAGTTGCACTTCTCTAATTAGTAATTGCATCCTTGCTTCAAGACCCTAGATCTACTTTGGTAAGCCACTAACATACCCATTACAGATAATGATAACTGATGGTTTAAAAAAGATACTACTTAGCACTTTTAAAAGTCTCCATTTACTCCTATGATTTCTAGTATTTTTTTTTTAGTTTTTGCAAGGCAATTGGGGTTAAGTGACTTGCCGAAGGTCACACAGCTAGGTAATTGTTAGGTAATTGCTATGTGTCTGAGGTTGAATTTGAACTCTCAGGTCCTCCTGACTCCAGGGCCGGTACTCTAGGTGCCACCTAGCTGCCCCTGATTTCTAGTATTTTTTAATAGGAATGAGTATTGTATTTTGTTAGGGTTTTTTCCTGCACCTAGTAAGAGAATCATGTGATTTTTGTTATTGCTATTATCAGTTATACTGATGTTGTTACTGAGCTGTTTCAGTCATGTCCAATCCTTTGTGATCCCATTTGGGATTTTCTTGGCAAAGATACTACAGTGGTTCGAAATTTCCTCCTCCAGCTAATTTTACAGATAAGGGACCTGAGGCAAACAGATCAAGTGACTCGCCCAGAATCACACAGCTAGTATTTGTTTGAAACCATATTTGAATTCAGGTCCTCCTGACTCTGATGCCAATGTTCTATTCACTGAGTTACCTCACTGCTCAGTTTTCCTAACATTTTTGGTATAAATTCCACCTGGTCATAGTGTACAATCTTTGTGAATATTGCTGCAATCTCCTTGTTGCTGTTTTATTTAAAATTTTTATTCTGATATACATTAGGGAAATTGATCTGTACCTTTCTTTAATTTTGCTCATTATGGTTTAGGTATCAGAATCACATTTGTGTTGTAAAAGGAATTTTGAAGGACTCCTCCTTTGCCTATTTTTCTAAATAGTTTATTCAGTCTTGGGATTAATTGTTCTTTAAATGTTTGGTAGAATTCACTTGCAAATCCATCTGGTTCTGGGAATTTTTTCTTAAGGAGCTCACTGATAGCTTTTCTAAGTTAGTTATTTAAGTATTCTATTTCCTCTTCTGGCACATGGCTCATAATAATTGCTTTAATTTCATCTTCCTTAGCAATGGTACATTTACCCTTTTCATTTTGATACTGGTAACTTATTTGCTTTTTTCTTTTATTATTCAAATTAACCAATATTTTACCTATCTTTCCCTTGTATTTCCAGGATTTCCATTTTGATGTTTAATTGGGGGTTTTTAATTTGTTCCTTTGTAGTTTTTTTTATTTTGTGCCCAATTCCCTGATCTGCTCTTTCTCCATTTTATTGATGTAGGCATTTAGAGATAGAAATTTTTCCCTAATTACTACTTTGACACATCCCATAAATTTTTGGTATGTTGTTTCATTGTTGCCATTGTCTTTAATGAAATTATTGTTTCTATCATTTGCTCTGACTCCCTCAATCTTTACAATTAGATTTGGTTTCTAATGAACTTTAAATCTATGTTTACATGTAATTTCTAATAATTTTGCATTCATTTGTGAGGTTTTATGCCTCAATATACTGTCGGTTTTTGTGAAGGTACCACGTATACTCCTTTCTATTCCCACTCAGTTTTCTCCAGAAGTCTATTGTAGCTAACTTTTCTAAAATTCCATTTATCTCTTTAACTTCTTAAACTATGGTTGGGTTTATCAGAACCACATTTGTCTAATAACAGAGACTGGGAAGACTCATTCTTTGCCTTTATTCCCCAAATAGTTTATAGAGTATTGGGGTTCTTTTTACATGGTTGGTGTGGTTCACTCGAGAATCCATTTAGTCCAGGAGAGTTTTACTTAAGGAGCTCATTGATGGCTTGTTCAATGTCTTTTTCTAAGGTAGAGTTATTTCAGTATTCAAAGGGGAAAGTATAATTTTATTACCTATTTACTCCTGTAACTCATTTAACTCCTTTAAGAATTGAAATGTTATGCTGTTTGGTGTACTGACATGATTTCATTGTCAATGGTACCTTTTTGCGAAATGTAGTGTCCCTAACAGTTATCACTGTTAATTAGGTCCATTTTTCCTTGTCCGAGACCAAGTTTGCCATCTCTACCTTTTTTTACCTTCACTGAAGTATATTAGATTCCACTCCAGCCCCTTATTTTTCCCATGTCTGGTGTTTCAAGTGTGTTTCCTCTTAACAACAGCATTAGATTCTGGTTTCTAATCCATTCTGCTCTCCATTGCTATTCCACTTGTAGATATTACAGTATTTCCCTTCATTCTATTTTCATCCATTTATTCCCTCCTTGATACAATGAGGAGGTACAATAATCATCTCTCCACTCAAAAGCTCTTTCTTGCATGCCCCATATCTCCCCCTTTTCCCATGTTCCCCTCTTTTGAGATCATCCCAACTTAACTCAGCCTATACCCTATAGAGAGATTCCTCTTGATGCCCTCATGATAAAGATTTTAGGTATTTTACACATCTTTCCAGGTAAGTGTATAAATAGCTTTATTGAGTCCTGTAGGATTTCTCTTTTGTGCTTAAATGTCAACTTTCCGATTTGGCTCTGGTCTCTTCCATCAGGAATGCTTACAAATCATCTACTTCACTAAATGGCTATTTTTCTCAAAGATTATAGTCAACTTGGCTGGGTAGGTGACTCTTGGTTGAAATCCTAACTCCTTTGTTTTCCAGAATATCACAAGTTGCATCTCATTCAGCTCTCTGGTTCTTAGGATACCATCAGATGAAGTTCTCTCATCTCTGATGCAGTATGGTCTCAGCACAATTCTTCTTCGGCTCAGGTCACCTGTAGAAGTTCTCTTCTCTGTTGAAAAGAGAGTGAGAAAGGGAGGAGAGAGGGAGACACAGGAGGGGGAGAAAGGAGAAAAATTGAGAGAGAAGTGGGGAGGTGATAAGCGGAAGAGAGGAGGGAAAAGAGATGGAAGGGTTAGGAAGAAGGGAAAGATGGGGGAGATATATAGAGGAATAGGATAGATGAGGGGAAGGAAGGAGAGGGAGATGTAAAGGAGAATAAGAGATAGAAAGTAGATAAGGGGAGGGAGGGAGATATATAACTTCCTTCTCTCTTATTTCCCCTTCTATAAGGGGGAGGATAAAGAAGAGAGAGGGAGAGATGAGAGGGAAGAGAGGAGAGAGATTGGGGAGGGGGAAGATAGGGAGATTTATAGGGGAATAAGAGAGAAAAGGAAGATAGAAAGGGGAGGAGGGAAAAAAGGAAAACGAGGAGAAAGATATGGGAAGAGAGATAGGAAGGATAGAGAAATTGTGAAAGGAAAGAGATATGGAGATATATAGGGGAGTAAGGGATATTGGAAAGGGGAAGAAAGGAAGATAGATGAGAGGAGAAAGATATGGGAAGGAAGAGATGTGGGGACTAAGGAAGGACAGAAAGAAAGTGAAGGGGGAGAGATGGGAGGAGAAATATGTGGAAAGAAAGAGGGGGAGGGAGGGGAGAGATGAGAGGGAAGAAATGGAAAAGAGGAGATATGGGGAGAAATTTGGGGGAGTAAGAAATAGATTAAGGGGGAGGGGGAGAAATCGAGGAAGGGTAGAAGTGAGAGATAGAAGGGAAGAAGATAAGGGAGGGAGGGGAGAAAGAAATAGATAAGGGGGGCAGAAGTGAGAGAGGGGAGATATGTAGAGGAGATACAGGGGAGTAGGAGATAGAAGGGAGGTAGAGATGAGGGGAGGTAAAGGGGAGTAGGAGATAGAATGGAGGAAATTAAGGGAGGGAGGGGAAAGAGATAAGAGGAGGAGATGAGAGGAGAAAGAAATAGATAAGGGGGAGAAAGTGAGGAAAGAGAGTGAGGCAGAAGTGAGAAATAGATATGGGAAGTGAGAGAGGGGAGATATATAGAGGAGGGGGAGTGGGAGAGAGGAGGAGATGAGAGATGAGGAGATAGAATGGAGGAAGATAAGGGAGGGAGGGCAAAGAGATACGAGGAAGAGATGAGGGGAAAAAGAAGTGAAGAGAAAGAAAAGAAGGGAAAGAGATGAGGGAGATTAAGAGGGAAAAGGAAAAGATGGAAGCCAGAGTGGGGAGAGGAAATATACCAGACATATGCACACATGTACATACTCAGATATCTAAATCCCTGATTCTTCTCTTTATTACTTTTACATCGGACAGCTCTAAGAAGTTACACGTCTAACAGTATTTCTAATACAGTCTAATGCAGGCATTATCTTTATATACATTACAAATTGCATAACAGGCATGACTTGGCTTAAAACAACAAGTTTCCTTATATAGTATATTAGTAATAATAAATTGAGACCAAATAAATTCTCTGATAACAGGATCTCATTTTCAAATATTACCAAACAGAACCTCAATTTCTAATTTCAGTGATTCCACACTATATTTTATACAAGATCTATTTATTTTAAGCATTTCATATTATGGAATTCATTACTTTCAGCGAATCTACCACAAAAGATTTTCCAAATGGTAGTATAGAACAGCTTTTAATTTTAATAAATTCTATCCCACGTAGGAACAAGTGCTTATCAGAATTCTCCTTCCCCCTAAAATAGAAAACTGCCAAGTGGAACAAGACGGGTCTTAGAACACGTGGGGTCCTCCATTTTGTCTCCTTGACAGAAACATTTTTCCAGATTCCTAGTCATCCTTACCCTCCTTTTTTCCCACTTCTCTTTTCCTTCTAGAAGCTGGAGAGTTAATATTGAAATCATTTTACAGATCCAGAGAGCTGCATCTTGCCTCATTTTCCCCAACATTACTTAGAAAAAAACAGGTCTTACAATGTTAATTTATATTTTAAACAAATTCCTAAAGCGATTGCATTTAAGACCATGGTTTATACAAAGCCCTGATTAAGATGGCTTGCAAGGCAAAAAGTTTATTTTTTTTTCGGTTTTAAGTATGGTCCTGGTGGCAGATATAAGGGAGAGGTGGGGAGGGCAAAGTCAAAGACAGTCACCTAGATTTAATTTCAACATGCTCCAAGTGGCTTGAAGTGGCTCATTAATTAACCCCACTTGAGCTGCTGCTTTGCTCTGAGAATTAGGCCTCACCGGCTCCAACCAAGCCACAGGCTGTGTGGTCTAGGGTGGGAGTTAATGGGCCTGGAGCTGCAGTTAAAGCCCCACCAAAGGGAAAAAAAGATGCCTTCTCTGACTCCACCTCCTAACCTACCCCAGGGAGAGTCTCACTCTGCTTTTTTCAGTTCCCTTATTCAACAAGTTACTCTTGCCACAGAGACAAACCAAATAGGCCTTAGCACCCCAGAAATCAAAAGCCAAGATGATAATGTTCTTGGGAACACTTCCGCGCCTGCTTTTTAAACTTATGCGTTTGCCTCCTGCTTCATCCTACCCTTAGCCTAATTCCTTCCATTGCTCCACCTCAGTCAGAAAACGGGCAGAATTTCCACCTCATTTGCTCATTTTTCCAAGAGTTGGTACACTCACAGCTCACCCTCTGATCCAGGGCTCTTAATGAAACTTTACCAATCAGAAATTCCAGGCTACACCTGCTTCCCAACTCTTTAAAATTAATAAGACTGGAATGGCCAGGCTTCCAACCCCAAAGTGGAGCCCCAAACTCCTCAGGTGGTTCCCCACATCTCTGCCACACCACAAAAACTCAATGTAAAAAGATGACGACTTGTTTTCAAAGGCCTCTGGCAGGGATCGTCCCTGGAAGCCTGTTCCACAGGACCCCATGCAAGTGACAGTGAAAAATAGAGAGCTGTAGCATTAAAAACAGAGCATACAAGTTTTGCTAGAGTCCTAACACAGATAGCTCTCCTTGTGATGTGAGCCCAGTTGAGGGGAACGCCTTATTAAGAATCTCCTAAAAAAAATAAAAAAATAAAAAAAAGAATCTCCTAACTCCCTTCTGGGTTAGCCGTAACTGTGATGATCAAAAAGGTTAAGGAAAAATAGTCTCTGCGTAATTTAATCATTTTATTCATAAAGCCAGAATATTATCAATAAAAATTTAGTCACTGGGACCCTCTCTCTTAGACAATCATGATAGTGAGATCACAGTTCAAAAGTACCCCTTCAAAGTGACGGCCCTGGATACAATCAGGGTTAAGTGGCTTGCCCAAGGTCACACAGCCACTAAAGGTTAAGTGTCTGAGGCTGGATTTGAATCCAGGTCTGGTGCTCTATCCATTGCACTACCTTATTGCCCCCTACCTATTTCATGAATACCCCACTCAAATCTGAGCAGAACACAATAGCTTCTACCAGGGTAGAGTCTTGAACAGGAGACAAAATTTTTAGAATCAGACTCTGGAGGGTTTTCCTTTCTGCCTTGGAACTGCAGAACTGCATATGGGCAATGTAACACCCAGTGCCACCAAAGGATTTCTTGTAATATCTTTCTGACCAGCTGTCTGAGCCTCTTACCATCGCTGGGCTAAGAGCTGCTGCTGCTGCCATTGGAGCCAAGTATCTGAGGCCAGATCTAAACTCAGGTCTTCCTGACTCTTACAAATTCTATGATCTTGGATGAGTCACTTCACCCTGATTGCCTCCCCTCCAGAGTCATCTCCAGGTATCCTGAATCCTATCTGGACACTGAATCCAGATGGCTCTGGAGGAGAAAGTGAGGCTGGTGACTTAACACAGCCCCCCCCCCCAACTCAAATCCAATTCATGTGCTCGTCATGACATCACCTCCCTGATGTTGTGGTCTTCTTCAAGAACAAAAAACCAACATCATTATCATCATGCTGTTGCAGCCCATTCCAAGGCCCAATGCTGGTGCCGCCACTGCAGGGCTTCAGGCCAGTTCACACCCTAGTGTTACTGACCTCTCCTACCCCAACCTCCTCACCTTTTTTTGGTTCTGTTGCTCCAGAATTAGACTGTCAAACTTATTTTAAAGTTGCTTGGAGGGAAACATGATAATTCCATTTGCAGCCTTTCCTCTACCATCTTAGTCCACTCTCAATGAGAGAATATTTGTCAAGTGTTTGGCATAGTAGGGGCAATAGAAATATCAGCAATCATTATTATACTCCCAAGATCCCCTATTCAGAGAGCAATCTCTTTTAACAAATGTTTAAAAGGAGGGAAAAAGAAAGGAAATTCAATAAGTCATCAACACATCAACCAAGTCCAATGACAATTTTCTATGCCTATTGCCTCCCCGTCCCAGTCTGCAAAAGAAGGAAAGAGCTATAGTAACTTTTGATGAAAAAATATCTCAAAAGTAAAGGATTGAATTTATGGTTTGCTGGTATAGGGAAGTAGGTGGCAGGTAAGGAAACATCCTCTACCAATGCAGGTTGGCACCTCCTCTATCTTATAGTCTCAGGGAATTGACTGGGAACAAACAGCTAGTATGGATAATAAGTGGGACTTTTACCCACTCTGCCATGCTGCCTCTCTGAGAGTCAAGCTAAAGAGAGCTTTGATATAAATATTTAAGAATAAATTCATTTCTCCCTTCCCCTCAAATCAAGTGGTCAAAACAGTCAGCCAGGCATTTCTCAGAAGAAATAAAAGTCATCCACAACTTTCTGAAAGAATTTTATAGATCACTAATACTAAGATAAATGTAAACTTAAACAACTGTTAAGCTTCACCCCTTTTTCATCATATTGACAGGAAAGAGAAAAAATGGAAATGGAAAATTAGAGATACATAAATAAATAAATGCATAATTGGTAAAGTTGTTACTCTTTATGGAAAAATCGTGGAGCCCTATCCCCAAATTCACAGAACTAAATACCTTTTAACATCAGCAACACCACTATTCTATATATACCCCCATGGAAGTCAAAGATGAGGAACAAGGCACACAATATTTAAAGCAACATTTTTTTGTAATATCAAAGACTGGGAAACAAAATAAAGGGCTATCACTTGGTGAATAGCTGAACAAATTGTGGTGAGGGGAAGAGACGGGATAGAGAAGAAATGGAAGGAGAGTTAGAAGTAGAAACTAGAAGAATTAGAACTGGAAAGAGGAGCTGACCGTTAAGATAGGAAGAAATGAAAGGAGATTTGATCAAAAGATAAAAAGGGCAATTTCAATTACATAAAATGACAAAGATTCTGCACAAAATCAATGCAGTTACAATTAAGAGAAGCAGTAAACAAGGGGGAAGTATTGGTAGCAAATCTCTGTGAGAAGGGTCTGTTCTCCAGCATACATAGAGATTGGATATAAATACGAAGAGCCATCTCCCCAAAAGATGAAGAGGCTGAAGCAGTTGAGAAGAACACTCAAAAGAAATTTCAAATATCCACAACCATGTGAAACATTCTAAATCACCAAAAATAGAAATGCAAAAAAAAATCTCTGAGGTTCTACCTCATGACCGTCAGATTGGCATAGATTAAAATAGTAAATGTTGCTTGGACTATGGGAAGACATCTTGGAATTATGGTCTCCAAGTCACACATACCCTTTGACCCATCTATAACATTACTATGCTTATAAGCCAGAGAGGCCAAGATAGAGAAATGTCCTACGCAAGAAAACCCCACTGGGAAGATGCCCCCCCCCCTTCATTCCACCCCCACTTTTAAACTCTGCTGACTGAACAAGCTCCTGCCTTTTTTGCCACGCCCTGATGATGTTCCTGATTTTTTCCCTTTGAATCAGATGGACAGGTTTAACCCCTCCTTCAGTCTTCTTCTCCAAGCTAAACATTGATTTCCATATGTTCTATACTCAAGACCCTTCTCTCTTGGTTGCCTTCCTCTCTGGATATGATCCAGCTTAGCAATGTCCTTTTTTTAAGGCTTTTGCAAGGCAAACGGGGTTAAATGGCTTGCCCAAGGCCACACAGCTAGGTCATTATGAAGTATCTGAGGCTGGATTTGAACTCAGGTACTCCTGACTCAAGGACTGATGCTTTATCCACTGCGCCACCTAGCCACCCTGAGCAATGTCCTTAAAATATGATGTTGAGAATAACATCCATGTGGGATCTCATGAGAAGAAAGTATAGTAGGACTACCTTCTCCCTATTCTGGAGACTGTTCCAATTAATGCAGCCCAAATTCCATTCTCTCTTTTTGGCTATAACATCACACACCGCTGACTCCCATGGAGCTTTCATGCCCCTTTCAGAACCATTCTTATCTACCCATGCCTCCTTTTCCCCATCTCATACTTTTTATTTATTTTTATTAAAGATATTACCTGAGTTTTACAATTTCCCCCCAATCTTGCTTCCCTCCCCCCCACGGAAAGCACTCTGTAAGTCTTTATTTTGTTTCCATGTTGTACATTGATCCAAATTGGGTGTGATGAGAGAGAAATCATATCCTTAAAGAAGAGAAATCTAAGAGGTAACAAGATCAGACAATAAGATATCTGTTTATTTCTAAATTAAGGGGAATAGCCCTTGCACTTTGTTCAAACTCCACAGCTCCTTATCTGGATACAGATGGCACTCTCCTTTGCAGACAGCCCTAAATTGTTCCCAATTATTGCACTGATGGAATGAGCAAGTCCTTAAAGGTTGAACATCACTCCCATGTAGCTGTTAGGGTGTACAGTGTTTTTCTGGTTCTGCTCATCTCACTCAGCATCAGTTCATGCAAATCCCTCCAGGCTTCCCTGAAATCCCGTCCCTCCTGGTTTCTAATAGAACAATAGTGTTCCATGACATACATATACCACAGTTTGCTAAGCCATTTTCCAATTGAAGGACATTTACTTGATTTCCAATTCTTTGCCACCACAAACAGGGTTGTTATAAATATTTTTGTACAAGTAATGTTTTTACCCTTTTTCTTCCATCTCTTCAGGGTATAGACCCAGTCCCATCTCATACTTTTAAAGTTGATTTTTTCCAAGCTTTTACATTTATCCCTAATGAATTTCATCTGATTAGATTCAACTTGGTGATATAACTTGCCAAGATCCTTATGTATCCCCCTACTCTATCATCTAAAGTGTTAGTTATAACTGATAGCTGTGTGTTATCACATTTCATAAACATACCATGTATACTTTTATCTGAATCATTGATCAAAATATTAAGCAATTTAAGGCCAAATATGGGTCACTGGGCTTCTTTACTGGAGATGACCTGCCACACTGACATTGAACCATTAACCTCTACTCTGAGTCTGGCCACTCAACTAGTGGATGCTTCTGTTTCTCTTAGAAAAGAGTGAAATACCTTGAGAAAAGAGAAAAAACCAAAGAGAAGCCATAAAAGGGAAAGACAGGAGAGAGAAATAGAAAAAGAGGGAAACTTCATTTAGAGAACAAAAAAGAAAATAGGAGTTAAAAAAGGAAACTTTTCTGTTTCTCTGAGAAACAGGTTAAGAAACAAAACTAAGAAAAAGTAAAAGGGAAAGAAAAAAAATTAAGTGAGAGAAAAATATATGATCAGAGAAAGAAAGGAAAAACCTAAATTCCATTCTGTGGCCAGCTCATCTGGCCAATAAAAAGTCCAGAATCCTGGCTAGAACCTGGCAAGGCCAAAGTTAGCATGGTAGTGTCTCACTCATCCACCTCCATTTCCACCTGGGCCTTCATCTTCTTCATTGGCCAACTGAACTTGCCATAAAATGGAGGGCTATGGCTCCAGCCTGCAACTTCTCTCTAAATTAGTCTCTTCTGGCTTAGCACACCCTCCTCCAGCCCACTGACATGCTAATGACAAAAGAAAAGTCACTTGGTCCTAAAAGAGCAAGTTCTTTGGGAGAAGGAACTAAGAGGTCTCCATGGCCTAGAAAGGCTTATGACTGCAGGAAAGACATTGTCCCTGTGGATGAAATCTATCCTTTTTTTCTGCACAAATAAGAAATTGAATACCCATTCCTTTTTGTATTAGCTGCTAGATGACCTATGTCACATTCAGTACTCAAAACTAAAGGATGTGGATCCTTCTTTTAGAATGCAAGAACTCACTGAGTCTGAATCTAGCATCTAGCATTAAACTTGTGCTCCTGGGCAAATCATTTAAACTTTCTGTGCCTCAGTTTGCTAATCTGGAAACCCAGAGCTAACTTATAGAATCATTGAGAGGGTCAAGTAAGATAATGGATGATGGGAAGCACTTTGCAAACTGAATCACTCTTCGATATAATAATGGTGCCTAACCCTGACTCCCACAATCTTGAGATTTTCTATAGGAGTTAGAATTGGTTTATGAATGTGAAATAAAGAAGAAAGCAATTGGCAGAAAATGGCTTTGATTTCTCCTCTCCCCATCTCACTCTCTTGTTACCTCATGAGACAATGGTTCTTAGCTCTTAGGAGCCAGTTACAGAATGAATATTAGCCTGAGACAAAGGCTCGAAAGAATGCTAACACATGATTGGGTTTCTGACAATTTTTTGCAAATACACAAATACAATCTCCAACTAATGAGCTACTTGCCTCTTGACAAATCTGGCCATTACACATGGTCTATCAAATGTGTCACTTTCTCAAAATATTGAAACACCCGAGAAACTAATTAAAATGGGCTTAGTCACAGAACTGTGCAAGACAAGATGCCCAGCCAATGAAAAGACTAGTTCAGGGCTGGGGGTAGGGCAGGGAAGGAGATTCATACTGCATCCTCTCCTTCTGTATAAGGCATCCAGGATGCTGGGAGATTTAACTTGCTCAATACCCATCTAGGAAACACTAGTTTCCTTTCATGAATCCCACATGGATTTTTGCACCCACAATAATATAGTCAAAAGGCTGGTTTTGGAGTTACTGGAGCTATGTTCAAATCCCAGCTCTGCTATCTCACTACTTTGGCTGGATCACCTAATCTCCTTGGACCTAGGAGGAGTAGATGATAACTGAGGGTACTCTGAGCTCTAACTCTGTGGTCTTAGAATCTTGTGACTGTGCTGTTGGTCACACATGATCTAGGGCAACTGAAAGTACAAAAAAGGAAACTCTTGTTCTGTGTACCGTCATCTTCCTAACCCTTAGGCTTCTCTCTCTCAAACACACAGGATCATGCAGACATTGAATGGAAATTTGCACGGACCAAGCTTTGGATGAGTTACTTTGATGAAGGGGCCACCTTACCACCTCCCTTCAACATCATCCCAAGCCCCAAGTCCTTCTGTTACCTTGGCCAGTGGTTCCACAGACATTTTTATGCCAACCGGGGCTCAGCGGATAATGGAAGGAAACATGGAAACTTGAAAATGTTCACTGTAAGGCTGCTCCTTTGTGGGGGGGGGGAGGGAGGTACTTTCATGAAATCAGATTCTGTGGTGACCTCCCCCTCCCTATCCCCAAGCAGCACCTCCTCTCTCTATCCTGTAGCACTTTGAGTGTGGCCCTAGGGAGGAATCTGGCAATGTGGGGAGCATGGGGGCTGCTGGGGTAATGCCCATGTTCATTTGTGATTCTAGGAACGCCATGCTGATAGCCTGATCCAAAATCAGAATTACCAGGTAAGGCCCTAGAACATTCAGCATCATAGCAAGAGCTCCTGCCAAGCTCCTGCAGCTGCCTTGATTAAGATCATTTCTGCCCTGGAGCAGGAAGCTCCAAGTGGTTGTGGACTCATCTCTGTTCTAATTTTCCCCTCCAAGTGGACAGCAGAGGGCTTTTTCTGATTTTGCAGTTTAAAACTTCCTTTTCTATTGCTCAGTGAAAATGGACTGCCTGGAGAATGTAAGCACTGCTTAATCCATTGTGTGTGGGTGAGGGTGGAAGGTGGGGGAGGTAAGCCCCCACTAACTAAAGTCTTGAATTGAATCCACTGTAAGCTAAGTGATTGAGTTGGAGGCTTATATCTCCCTACGTGGCTGTGAGAAACTTTCTGCCAAAATGCAGGTGCTGATTCCACAGTTAGGATACTCTAACAATTCTGAGAAGGGCTCTTCCAGGCCCAAATACCCAGGAACTGAGTCCCATTCCCATCCTACCAGAGAATGATCACATCAAAATAGTATACAAAGGGGAAGATATTTCTGCCTTAGGAGACACATCAGTTATTCCTAAAAAAAATAGCTTTTACTTATTGTGCAGATGGCAAAAACTATAGTGGCACCATGTTGTTGGAGTCAGGAAGCCCTAGGTTCAAGTTCTACATTGGACACCTACTAGCTTTGTGATCCTGGGCAGCTCACTTCACTTCTCAGTGACCCCAGCCTATAAAGTCCAGATGTGTTGTTCCCTATCTGCATCAGTGGAAAGTGTTTCCACACTTGGCTGTACCCTGTAGGGATCAAATCCTAGATCCAAACCAAAAGGGAAAACTAGGCTTGGCCTCCTAAAACCAAGAAAAGCAGCAAATACATTATTTTGGATGGGTTGTTCCTACATTTTTTTCATTATTCCTTGAATAGCCTCAGGAAAACAAGAATATTCCTGGGCTTTTGGTGTCAGAGTTGACCACTTTCTTGGATTCTAATAGTGAAAGCCAGTGGCAGCAGCTACAGACAGAATGAAGCTCTAGAAGTATCTGGGTTTTCCCCAATATTCTGCAAATGAAATAACTAGAAGTAGCTTTAGGCTGAATCACTAGGAGCTACCACTCTAGAGAAGGATTTTCAGGCCAAGAGGATTGCTTTGACAAGCCAATGAGAATAACACCTCAACAGGACAATGTTGTTATTTAGTTGTCCTTTATCCTCCATTCTGGAAGAAGACCATGTCATCAAGGAAAAGATGCCATGACATGAAAGTGCACTGAATTTAAATGAGGGGATTTAAAAGTCACCAGCCTCACTTTCTCCTCTGGAGTCATCTGAGTCTAGTGGCCAGATAGCAATCAGGACTTCTGGGGATGGTCCTGGATGCAGTGGGAGACCTGGGATTTTGAAAGTTGGGTCTTTCCCAGGGTACACTTCGACTGAGGCAAAGCCCACCCAGTCCTTAAGGTTAGGTGAGAGAAAAGAAGCAAAGACACCAATGACCACTTTGAAAAAAAGAAGAGGACAATATAGGCTGGGGGATTCATTTAATCATATGGTCAGCACCCTGGATAGAGGCAGGGGTAGACAGATATTTGGTTAAGACATTGTCTCTACTCCTGTGGAGAGGACAGGGCTTCTCTAGAAAGAAGATGGCCAACTATCCTTATAATAAGAGGAACTCTGAATTTAAAGTCAGTGCACCTGGCTTCAAATGCCAGTTCTTCCACTTACTGCCTGTGTGACCTTGGGAAAGTCCCTCCTCTTCCTCTTTGTGGGACTCCATTCCATCTATGAAATACTAGATATTCTGTAAATTCTAAATCTCTGAACACTCACCAATCCAATCCTAGAAACATTTAAGTGAGGTACCAAGAATACAAAGCCCAGATTTTGAAAAAATAATAATCTCAGCCCTCAAGTAGCTCACATTCCACCATGTTATGCATGATCTATGCCCTAGGGTCCTTTCTAGTCACCACCACTCAGAAATTGGCCATCACAACTCCAAGGCCTGTTGCACTCTACCCCAAGCTGCCCAAAGGGGTTCCCTTTGTGCCACCCTCCAGCCTTCCAGGTGAATCCTGGGCTAAGTAGATCCCAGGACCCCTCCTAGCCACTACTAAGACCAACCAGACCTCATCAGTTGTATGCTGGAGGTTGAAGCCCCAGATTGCTAGGACTTCTTGTCCACATCCTCAGATTTGAGTCCCAGCAGGCAGGAGAGGAGGCATTCAAATACTTTACATCTGTCATTGATGTGCAACTTCATGGCATGGACTGCATTGTATTCCAGAAGAGGTAAGGGGTTAGACGCCCCTGCCACTGGCCAATCATAGATTAAGAGCCCTAGGAGGATGACTTTGCCAGTAGTTTTTGGAGTCTCTGTCCACATATGACAAAGTCCTCCAGAGGCAAACGAAAGCTCCTCGGGTGCAATGAAGACAGGGGATGGGTGGTAACTGAGTTCTCCTGAATCCTAGGATGAGAGCTACCTAGGTAAGAGGAAGGAAGTGAGTGCAGTTTCTGCTTTATGTTCCAGGAAGTGATACGGAATTTGGTGAAAAGGTACGTCGCCGCCATGATCAGAAGCTCTAAAACAAATGAGGGACTAACAGAAGAAAACTTTAAGGTAAAATGAGCCTACTCAATAATGTTTCCCACCTTTTCCTCCAGATTCAGAGCTGCAAAACACAAGAACATTTGTCCAATACCATCTTCCCTCCATTCTGCCCCCAAAACATCGGTGTCACCACCTGTCACCTTCTACCATTCCTAAGTCATTCCTTTGAGTGTTAAATATATTTATTTCTGTTCATAAGTCCCAAATAAAAAAAGATATCCCTGGGAAAGGATCCCAGCCTTAATCTAATCTTCAGTGGAGACCAAGGGTGGAGTTGGGCAACAGAAAGGGCAAAAGAAAGAAGGGCCACTAAGGGATCTCGAAAGGCATCAGAGACTAAGTTTCCAATTTCACATTGGCTTAAAAAACCAATTCTGTCCTGAAAATGACCAATCTCAAGAGAATCCTCAAAAGACTGCTACTAGCTGTAGGGTCAGGGAGGCTGGGATTTCAAAGCTAGCTCTGCTATTTCCTAAGCCAGTACTTCCCCCACCCCAGAAGTCTCTCCCTCTGTAAAACAGAGGTACTCACCCACCAAAGGGCTCAACAAATGCCGCCTCCTCTTCCCACTCCAGGAGCTGAAGCAAGACATCTCCAGTTTTCGGTACGAAGTACTTGACCTCTTGGGCAATCGCAAACCCCAGCAAAGAAGCTTTTCTACCAGCAGCGCTGAAATCTCCCAGAAGGATGATGCTAACAATGGTAGTGGTGGGGAGAAGGCCAAAGCCAAGAGTGTCTCTTTCAACCTTACTGGAAAAAAAAAGGGACTACGGCATGTCAGCCCCAATCAAGACTATGTCCAAGTCGAGTAGTGGGGCTGCAAGTGCTGCCCCCACTCCTCAAGTGAAGCCAAAAACCAGTGGATCTGGAAAGCATTCCTTTATGAGCAATCCACTCCAGAAACTGTCAAGCTCCAAGAAAGAGTCTTTCAAGAGACTGGGTCTCTTGTTCTCCAAAATGAATGGGCATCTGGCTGAGCCCAGCGCAGAGCCAATGTACACAATTTCAGATGGCATCCTTCAGCCCCACTACACGTGGCAAGACAGCAGATATTCCCAGATGGATCCAGAGAGGGGAGAGGCTAGCTGTTCAAAAAGTGAGAGTAACCTGTCAGAGGCAGACTATGGTGGGGGTGCATGTGCCCCCAGCACCAGCGCAAGGGCCTCTGGGCAGAGCAGTGAATGTCCTCTTGCATCCTCCAGTTCTCTCCACTGTGCTTCAAGCATCTGCACATCCAATTCCAAACTGATCGATTCCACAGAGGATGTGTTTGACTCATGGGGGGAGGCTTGTGACTTGCTTATGAACCGATGGAAGGATGGACAGGAAGAGCACGTTACAACTCGGCTCTGAGCTATGCCTAGGCCACCTGCTCTAGAATTGGGCAGGATGTTTGTCTTTCTTGGCTAGAGAGGGTGGGGTGGGGAAGGGGGCTCTGAATCATAACTCCTTTGATGCCCCTAGAATCCAAAGGAGACTCCCAACACCTGCTTTCAGAGTCACCCACTTGGCTTTCATGATTGCTTCAATGTTTGGTGACTTTGTTTTGTTTTTGCTGTTTTCTACCTATAGATGCTGATATCACCTTTGCTAACTGAAGGGGTTCACCAGGAAGCCCCAGAGCTTAGGTGTCATCCGCACTCTCGAACCCTTCGCTCTGCTTTTCCTGCTCTCATGTTCTCTAGGTTCCCACCCCTACCCCTCCTCTTTTCTCCCCCCCCCCAAAAAAATAACCCCAATGTGTAGGAGGCTCCTGAGTAAAGTCCTAGTAGCTACTGGCTGAAGCTGACTCTGCTGCTGTCCAGTGCTGTCTAGAGCCACTTACTCATAGTGGGGTCAGCCCAGGGCAGGGGTGTCTTCTCCAGTTTCTCTGGCAGAAGTTCCCTTTGTTCTCAGCAAGCTGTGACTGCTGAAGTGTTCCAGTGAGTTCTGCCCAGCAATGGATGAGGCTCTGGACAAGTTGTGGAGGCAGGGAGAAAGTTCCTGTGGTAGGTACACTTTGGATTTGCTGGCATCAGAGCTAGGCTTTTCAATGCATACATGCTATCAGACTTTGACACATGCTTAAGTGCAGCACCTCAATTGACTGGCATGATGGCTTACTGTAGCAGGTTTTCAGAATTGTTGCAATGAAAAACGTTTCCTCCTTTTTGGGGAGGATTGGGGAACACCATCATCAGAACAAGATCTTGCCAAGGTGTCAAACTCTGACAAAGACCATCTGTATCACTTTAATTCTTTCCTGAAAACAACAGAATCAAAGCAAAACAAAGCAACATCATCAGCGGAGACCCTACTTAGGGATCCCAGCCTGAGCAACTACAGCTCAACAGGATCACCAAAGGAGGCTCCACACAGAACAAACAAAAGGTCCAACGTAGAAGACTGAGTCAGAGCCAAAATGGACCAAGGAATTAGGAACCCTCAGGATGTGCTCCCTATGCATGTGCAGGGGGTCAAACAGAGTAGCAGCTGCCCCCAAATGCAATGAACAAATGCTCTGCCAATGACTCTGATTTCATTATTAGTAGCAAGGTTTTCAACATCCCAGATATGGTGCTCCTAATGGGCTAATTAATTTATTCCAAGCAACAGATCCCAGAATTCTCTTTCCCCTCGTTTGATGGTATAAGATCCCAATCTATGGCCCCTATGTGTACATCTTGTAGCCATCTGTGGTTGCTAAAGCAGGGACAATTGTCCTGGATCTCATTCTGTTGATGCTTTTCACATCAGGAAACACGTAATTCTCAATTCTTTTCCAAGGGGACAGAAAGCCCCAAGCTTAGACCCTCTTACCAAATGGTCAGCCAGATCGCCATTTGCGTAGTCAGATCTTTTCTTTTCAACCCTGAGGCCTTCTATGTGTGCAAACATTAAGTTCTCATCCACTAGGCTGGAGTCATAGCCAAGTGTTTTCATTTCAATGCTTCCATTAGCATCACTACCTCCCCCACTGATTTCCTGTTCTGTATGGAGCTTGGGAGGGATGAAAGCTCAAAGTCCTCTCCCTATACTAAGAGTCACTTTCTTACAGGAACTACATTCTATGGTCTCACCAAAGGTGTAATAATACAGCTGGCTTTTGTTTTGTTCTAGAGACCCATCACAAAAGTTAGAGGCAAAAATATCGATTCCAGAACCAAATGTTCAGAACACAAAAACATATTCTGCTCCCCACTATCAAATCAGCAGAACATAACTTCATTAGCTTTCCTTGCACATCTATTTAACCCTCCTCTGTCCCTGAATTTGGTTTAAACTCTACTTGATGGATTTGTGAGCTTCAGCCACCTCAGTGTCCTCACCTCTACAATGGGATAATAAGAGCAGCCCAAGCAGCTTAGTAGGGCTAGTGTGAGAAAAAATGTTTTGCCCAAAATAAAACTGTTCTATTCAATAAGCATCTCTTTAGAGCCTCCACAACCCTGGACTATGATCTCACCTTTGCTACTAACTGAAGGGTTTCATCAGGAAGTCCCAGAGCTTAGGGGTCATCTGCACTTTCAAACCCTTTGCTTTGCTTTTTCCTGCCCTCTTGGGTTCTCTAAGTTTCCATCCTGGCTCCCCCTCTTTTCTTCTCCCCCCCCCAAAAATTCTAATGTGTGGGAGGCTCCTAGTCACTGGATGAGGCTGTCCCTCTGAGCATCCTCTGCTTTGGGAGACAGAGGCCAAGGGCCAGAAATTGGACAGATTTCACTGGCCAGAAGTGTCACAGCCAATTCATATCAGAGAGAAGACAAAAAGAAATCAGTCCCTATCCTCAAGGAGCATCTCAACTACATTTCACTATTGGACCGAAAACTCCCCAAAGAAAACACCAACTGGTGTCCCAAGAGGCACTTGTTGAATGAAGATCTTCCCAAAATTCCAGCCATTGCTCTGGTGGCACAAAGGAAGATGCAGAATTCCAAGCACAAATGCATCATCCTAAAGAAGGCCACCATTTTTTTCGGGGATGCAGGGACTAGCTCTGACTTCTCTGACCTAATTCAGACTCTTTCAGGCAAGGTGTAGTCATCTGGCTGCCATTTTATCTCAACTACAACGGGGGAACAAATCCAGGACAACAGTGTCCTTCCTGGAAGTTCACCAAGGACTCTAAAGCCTGCCACCATGCCGTGCTGTACAGGAAGACCTCTGCTGCACCAACTCCATCTGACCTTCAAGTGAGCATTCAAGGTCTTGGCCCAGAGAACACACAGACCCATTGTTCTATGAAACTCAATTGTGGAGGAAAACTTAGACCCTCCTTTGCCAAATCATTTCATTGCCCTGACCTGGACTTTGCTCTGCTCTACCAATCCAATGAGTATTTATTAAGCTCCTGCAAGGGCCAAGGCACTGTGCAGTGCACTGGTGATAGATTCAAAGACAAAATGGTGGCCCCTGGCCCCTAAAGAGCTCACACTTTACTAAACTGGATTTCTCACCTCATGGAAAGACCTGGAAATATAACCCATTTTCAAGTACTGGTACTGTGCACATTCCATGGGTTGACATTCTAAAGCCCCACAAGCTCCAACTAGAGCCTTGGTCTGATTTGGCTAAACATGCACACACCTACCTTTGATCACAACACTAGAATGATTTCTAGAAAATTCCCTTCTTTTACTTGAACAATTTTGGTTCCCACCCCACTTTGCTAATGTAGAAACAGCCATTTGGTGCTCCACCGTTGGCTTCAGCACAGAGATGTTGCCTCAACTACATCCCCAGTTGCTCATTTATTCTTTTCCTACCCAAGTGGCTTATGCCTTGCTTTGTTTTGTGCAGGTCCATTCTGTCCATGTGACACCCCAGCTGATCAGTGAGCTTTTTTGTTAGGGAGAGGATGAAAGGGGGAAAGTGACTTTCCTCTAAAAAGAAGCAGCTTAAAAGTCATTCTCACCCAAATGAGTGCTTTCAGTGGAATAGAGACCATTGTGACTGTCACAAACTTGAGATGCTATCAAGTTTGGGGCTGTTGGCTTTATGAAAGAAAAAAAGAAATAAAGCCCTTAGGTGAGAAGTAAAGAATTTTACCTGTAAAATAGAAACAAACCAACCAACAATCTGCTAACTTTCAACTAGCATTCATTGTGAAACTTAAAGTATGAGTCTTGCAGCCTCTGTGACTCTGTGTGCTAACTCATGGCCTAGGATCACCATGAAGGCCGGCATGGTGTGAAGAGTATTGCAAAGGGAGGACTCCCCAGCAGGAATCCATCCCCAGTTGACCCTGGCACCATGGGTCCATGAGCTCTGCTTACAATATGTCCCTGCTTGCTCTCAAAGCTTTGGTGTCTTTGCCCTTTCAGATCTTCTCTCGGGCTCAGTTTATATTCCACTTTCTTTTGCTAACAGTGTAAGGTGTGTACTTGTGTGTGTGTATGTTTTAGTGGCACTTGAGAGCCATGTACATATGAAAAATTTGAATATTTAAATATAAAGGTGAGTGGGTTAGCCTCATGACCTAAAGAAGTCCAAAGTGGACTGCCCATCATGGTATGAATGAATGGTAGCAACTTGGGGGCAAAGCCCATAGCTGGGTCCACACCTGATGAATATCTGTTTCCGAATGGATTTGAACAATTGTGCAACTCATATGGTCAGAAGGCTCATCCGATACCACTATTGATTCAGTGCATCTCACCCTGTTACTCAAGGCTCAGTGGACGGCCCTGCAGGCTCCCAGATGAAAGCTCCATCTATCTGGTCCATTCTCCATACCAAGGCCAGGTTCTAAGCTGGCCAACACTCTGCAAGCAGCCAGTAGTTCAAAGGTTGTGCCTTTTCAAGAGT
Source organism: Macrotis lagotis (assembly GCF_037893015.1). Classification (NCBI taxonomy): domain Eukaryota; kingdom Metazoa; phylum Chordata; class Mammalia; order Peramelemorphia; family Peramelidae; genus Macrotis; species Macrotis lagotis. The sequence goes on from NC_133666.1 coordinate 72,579,487, forward strand.
CACTAACCCAAACCAGCTGGCTATTGTCATCAATGGGGCACTCGAAAAGGCACAGGGATAAGAGGACTGCTGTGATGTGCAAAGAGGTTATCTGAATAGCCTACAGAAGTCCATGTCTTTGGATAGACAGAAACTTTGAGAGACATTACAGAGATCAGTTTGGGGGAAGGCAGTGACCATACTCTTTTCCCCCTTCTGGAAGAAGCTGGGGATATTGCAACTTATGCTGATAATAGATCAAAATGACTGCTTGTTTTAAACTGGATGAAAGGTCAGATCAGATCTGGGTTGGAATTTAAATGATGGTGAAGGTCAGCTCTTGCTGTTGGCAACCACAGATACTTGTTCCAACACACTGGTCATGTGTCAGATGCCACTGGAAATCCTGTCCCTCTCAAAGGCTAGTGCTCTATATATCTAGCTTTTAGTACTTATTTATTAGAAGAACCTCCAGAGCAAAAGCTAGGCTTAATCTTGTTGGTGCTCTATGGAGAGAGAAATGGAGGCCCAAGAAACATTTCTAACAATCTAAGGTTCCAGAAAGTCATTATCACATTTTCAAATCCAGCATTCAAAATCCATTTGCACTTCATACCTTATGCATTAATGTGGCGTTCTATATGACAAGAGATACCCAAGAACACAGCAGCTACCTGAGCGACCAGGATGGATCCTCTCCAGCATTCCCCAATGCTGCTGCTTGTGCTCCTACTCCCAAGTTCTGAGACATAGTAGAAGTAGATAATAAATGCTCCAAATAGGTCTGGCTTCCCCTTTGGTAATGGCCTAGAGCAGACTGTTGGGATTGGAAATGTCCATCCTGTGATATGTGAGTTGATTTTTAGAAACAATCAAAAGTCATCGTGAGATATTTGGTAGATAAGATGGGAGGAAGAGGAAGGAAAAAGATAAGAGTTTGGGTTCCAAAGTAGGTATGGCTAGTAAGTAACAAAGTCATCCCCAAAGAAGGCAGCATCAGAGGCGTAAGTGGTACCTCAAGGGGATTCCTCTAGAAGACAAACAGCCAGTGGCTGGACCAGGCAAGAATTTTTCAAATTGCCAGGACCTGGTACTCCTTAAATTCATGTTTAAGATTGCTCTTTGGACATGTTTTTCCATATAACTAACATGATACATAGGGATTATCTTCTGCTGTGCCTATAGTTCGGCCCTTGGGAGTCCCAGAACCATCTAGATCCTGGGTTGGGAAAAGAGACAGGTAGTCAAGTGGGCTCAGTCAAAATGACTGGAAAAGCTGGGTTGAAATGAGAATTATTGGGAGGAATTTGATGAGATGACAGATTCAGAGCTGGAAGAGGGGTCAGAGGTCATCTAGTACAACCAAAGAAGAAACTGAGGTCCAGAAAGAAAAGTAGTCCAAGGTGACACAGGAGTCAGAATCTGAACCCTAGTTCTATGATGCTCTATGATGCTAAAATCCAGCCCTCTTTACACTGCACCAAGTTGCCTCCATTATATAGTATTGGTGACAAAAACTACCCCTTCCCCTCAGTATTTTGCTTTTGCTTTTGTTTCTTGTTGAGAGAGAGAGAGAGAGAGAGAGAGAAAGAGAAAGAGAGAACGAACTTATAACCAGCAGTAGCATTCAAATAGGTAGCTAACAGCCAACCCTGCCCAGGAGTCTTTTTCTTAAAGAATTCTCCAAATGGGTTTGGAAATGCTTTCTCTTGTTTCAATAGGACTATATTTTCTATCCTCTGTGAGGCTAATTTTCGAGTCAGGAAGAACAAGAGAAGGGAAAAGAGCAGTTAGACTGTAGTTTCAAATACTGTCTTTGAAATCAATTTTCAGAGGAAAAAACCAAGATTCAGAAGGTTCTCAGGGGGCTGGTCTTACCTAGACTCTTTTTTAAACACTGTAATCTCAGAAATACAGAAGAGCTCGATGGCAAAGACTTAATCCCTGATAGGAGAACTAAATCCAGTAGTAGGACTTGCAGAAAGAACAGTGGGACTGTTTTTCCAACAGCCCTTGGAGAAGAAACCTTGTTTGGGTAGGCCCAGGGGAGGTTCTGATCTGTCTTATACCATGGCTAGTCAGTCTGTTGCAGCCACACAGTGATGTACACACCAGCAGCTTTTGGTGCTCAGTGGGCTCTGCTTGAACAAACCAGCCTGGTTGAGAGGAGCCCAGAGGATAGTGACATCAGGTGCCAACCCTCTCTCCCAATTGCAGCTAAAGGGAAGGGGGATCAAAATTGATGAAACCCTGCTTCAACCGATACAGATGCCATCTTGTCCCTTTCAAGGCCCAACCAACTCACCACTACCCTCCAACCACCCCCCCACACACACACACACACTCCAATGTGTGGAAGGGAATTTGAAATTGACACATCTGTTCTCCAGATGGAGGTGACCAAATCAAGGCCCACAAAAGCAAGTCCAGGGCTGTCAAAATCATGATTTAAATAGGTGTTCCAGGTTTGGGGGCCAATGAGTTTTATTTTTTTCTATGTTTATATCGTGCGACCTGACAAAGGGAGGAAAAGAGACAAGGTTTCATTCATCGAGAATTCCCTTTTCCTGGCCTAGCTGTCTCAGCTTCACGGGCACATATAGAAAGCCTATCTGCATGAACCTTAGCTTCTGAGCCCAATGATGAGGAAGTTAGAGGTTGGGCATGTTCATCTATATGACAGCTTGGCATCATGGGCTACTCTTTAAAAATCTCCATGTAGTCTCTTTGAGTAACTGTCACTTTTGTTTCAGTACTTTCTGTAAGCAGTGCAAAGTTAACGTCATCCTTAAATATAAGTGTAAAAAAATCTTGTAAAAGAAAATTGTTTATTTTGTGTGTATTTTTGGATTTGTTGTAAACTGAACCGTGAAGCAGCTACATCCCCCTCTTTGGGTGCCAAGTGTTCTGTTCCTCCCTTTTCCGATATAAGCATTCAGAGCTGCCTATTGATAATAAACACTGATGAATGGAAATGGATTGGATAGTGTCTTCCATGGGAATTAGCAAGGAAACTCTTAGAAGGGAGCCCATGGAGGCCTATATTGGCACAAGTGGTCTGAGAATGGGAGCTTTGTGAACACTTTTCAAAAATTCACAAAAAGCTCTGGATTTCAAGTGTTGGAAGATTTCATTAGTATTTATAAAGTACTCTGAAAACTCCAGAAGGAAGGGAACTCTATGGCCATAAAGCTGGATCACTGCAATATTGGGAAACTTCATAGGCCCTATCTTAGAAATTTATCCCCCTTTATTGGGTACCCACAATGCATGCTTCTATTGTATTAACATGGTCAGAGCTCATGGGTCTATGTGACACAGTTAAAATACATACACTCTCTCTCTCTCTCTCTCTGTCATTCTCTCTGTCTGTCTGTCTCTCTCTCTGGGTTAAACTGGACACCTGCAAGAACAGTTTTAGGAAGCTGCTAGGGTATGATACTGCATTTCTTCACAAGACAACAGTCAGAACAAGAGACTAATTCAAACAGATTGTCCCACAGCAAACAGGTTTTTCCACTTAATTCCAAGTTAGGAATTCATGGGTTCTCCAGGCCCCCCAAGGGGCTAAACTGGGGTACTGTCACTGAAATAGTTGATTAGGCCAACGGTTTCCAGAGGCTTCTTTATGAGCCCCCTCGTCCTGTACCATTCTTGATCCTCCACAGAGAAGCTCCCATCATGCCTAGCCAAATGGGCGAGTGCCAGTATTGCCCTCAGGCTGTGTACCATTAGCTACTCTCCTCTGACTATCCTTCAGCTTATTAACATCCTCCCTGAACTGTGGTGACCACAGAAATTAGATTACATATAGACAGCATTTTATAAGGGTCTTCCTCATTTAAAACCACACCTGCATAACAAACAAGCAAGAAAGAAATGTTCAGCTTTCACCCAAAGAGATCCGCACACATCAGCCATATTTGACCCAGTCGACTCTGAGTATAGGTTGAAATCCATGGCAGTCATGAAGTTGACTGAAAAGGATCTTTCCACTTAGGTGCACATTTTTGCTGCAGGAACCACCTGCTGATTGCACTGAAGGGATTCTAATTCTCTTACAGGACAAGACCTCCAGCCCCACCCTGGTTTTGTGCTTAGAAGAGAACAGAAACATATACAAGCCATTTGGCAGAAGCCCAGGCCAGTTTTGATTTTACCCACTCAAGTTAAGGGGGAGATGTAGGTGCTGGGCTATGTAGTATGAGAGGCATCATTGTCTACCCCCAATATTCTCCCACAGAGCTGGACTTAACAACCAGACCACAGGATCCATAACTAGAAGGGCCATTAAGGATACAAATATGATGAATTATTAAAAACATGAAACACACTGTAAGTTAGCATCAACTCAAATGATGAATAGGGAAAATAAACCCACTGGGAGAAAAGTCCTCTTGAATCAGTCCCTGCAAAAACATACACAGACAAAGAAACACTAAACATTCACTCCTTAGAGTGAAGATCAGTCAGTGGCCTAAAATAAAGCAAGAGTCACGGTGTTCCCACGGGGAAAGTAATGCTCAGCAAGGTCTTTCTGCCCCCCCCTTACTACTCTTTACTTTTTCCAATTCCATGCAAAGATAGTTTTCAACATTCATCTTTTTTACAAGCTTCTGAGTTGCCCATTTTTCTCCCCCACTTCCTTCCAACCCCTCTCCCCATGGCAGCAAACAATCTGATTAACTTGAATATGTACAACTGTGTTTAATATATTTCCATATTAGTTATGTTGTGAAAGAATCAAAACAAAAGGGGAAGGGGAGGCTAGGTGGCACAATGGATAGAGCACAGGTCCTGGAGTCAGGAGGACCTGAGTTCAAATCCAGCCTCAGACACTTAATAATTACCTAGCTATGTGGCCTTGGGCAAGCTACTTAACCCCATCTTCCTTGCAAAAAAACCCCTAAAAAATAGGGGGGGGGGCTACTGTGAGAAAGAAAAAACACAGAAGAAGTTTTAAAAGGCAAACTTAGTCTTGCTTTGCTCTACATTCAGACTCCATGACTTTTTCTCTGGATATGGATGGCATTGTCCAGCTCCTTTAGAATTGGCCTTGATCCCTGAACTGCTGGGAGGATCAGCAAGGTCTTTAAGGAGGACAGAAACATTGTCATTCATCTGGGCTGAATGAAATGAATCCAAGATTGGCCAAGCTGATCTTCTACTTGGCAGTGCTGTTAGCCTTTCAGCTCATCTAGATACTTTACACTGGCTGGGTCCACAGAGTAGAACTAAGTTCAATGCCAATCTAGGGAACCTAACCCTTCTACAAAATGAGAATGCTAAACTGAGAGAAGAGCTGGTTTATGGAAAAAAAATTAAATACAATAGGAAAACCACTAGGCAATTCAATTGAAAAGAAAATAAAAACAATTACCAGTATCAAAAAGGGAAAAGGGTGAATGTGCTATCAATAGAGATGAAACTAAATTATTAAGTTATTTTTCCACCTATATTCTAGTAATTCTGTTAGTCTAAGCAAAATGAATATCTACAAAAATATAAATTACCCAGATTAACAGAAGAAAACAAGAAGACATAAATAACTACTTCTTAGCAAAAAGAATTTGAGCGCAAGTCATCAAGGAGCAACCTTGCAACAACAGCTCTAGAATCAGATGGATTCACAAGTGACTTCTCCCAAACATTTTAAGTGCAATTAATTCTAATGCTATGGGGCAGCTAGGTGGCATAGTGGATAAAGCACCAGCCCTGGAGTCAGGAGTACCTGGGTTCAAATCTAGTCTCAGACACTTAATAATTACCTAGCTGTGTGGCCTTGGGCAAGCCACTTAACCCTGTTTGCCTTGCAAAAAAAAAACTATTAAAAATTCTAATGCTATATAAACTATCTCAAAACAAAATACATCTCCCTCCTTAGAAGTTCTATGAAATTTCCTTTCTATGCTACAAATACAGTTTTGATACCTAAACCAGGGAGGGCAAAATTAGAAAAAGCAAGAAACTATAGACCAATTTCCCAGGTGAATATTGATGCAAAAAATTTTGAAATAAAATACTAGCAGGTAAATTACCATGATATTTCACAAAAAGAATACAAGGAATGCAGTACTGGTTCAATATAAGGAAAACTATCCACAAAATTGAACTATTAAAAAATTGATTATCTCCATAGATGCAGGAAAAAGCCTTTTGACAAAATATAATATCCACCTCTATTTAAAAATACTACAAAGCATAGGAATAAATGGAACTTGCCTTAAAATAATTAGTATCTATCTTAAACCATGAGCAGGCATTATCTTTAACAAGGATTAACCTTAAGTGTTCCCAAAAAAGATCAGGGATGGTGAAGCAAGGATGCCCATTATTATCACTATTATTCACTACTGTACTTGAAATGCCATCAACAAGAGAAGAAAAAGTAACTGAAGGAATGAAAATAAGCAAAAAGGAAGCAAAAACTATCACTCCTTGTAGATGATACAATGCTATGCTTTAGAGAACCCTAGAGTCAGCTAAAAAAAGTAGTTGAAACAATTAACTTTAGCAAAGTTGCAGGATATAAAATAAATTCACATAAATCATCACCATATATGTATACTACCAACAAAATCCAGCAGGAAGAGGAAGAAAAATTCCATTTAAAATAACTAGACAGGATAAAACACTTGGGAGTATATTACCAAGACAACGTACCAAGAGAAACCCAGGGCCTATATGAACATAATTACAAAACACAAATAAAGCCAAATCTAACCAACTGGAGAAATATTAATTGCTTGTGGGTAGGTTGAGTCAATATATAAATGGAATGATATGTACAATACATTGTTGTAACTAAATCATCCTGAAAAATTTGGAATTGTGTTAAGAAAGTGATGGAAATTTTCATACTTTTTGGCACTGAGTTCCCTCTGAAGGAAACAAAGATATTATTCTGTGCCATGACAATCAAACAACCAAAGAATTGTTTTATAGAGCTGGAAAAAACAGTAAAGAAATTCATCTAGAGGAACAATAGTATCAAGAATATCAATGTATTCAATAAAAATAAATGCAAAGAAAGTAGTTTAGCAGTACCAGATCTCAAACTGTATTACAAAGTGGTAATCAGCAAAACAATCTAATATCAGCTAAGAAATATAGGGGTGGATCAGTGTAATCAATTAGGAACACAAGACACAATAGTACAAAGACTGAAAGCTAAAACAAAGATAGAACTAAGGTTGGCTAACCACAGTACCGAACCCGAGTGCCAAAATGGCCATCTCAAGGTATGCGTTGTATCCTTAGGAGTTAGTTGCACCCCCTACATCAGCTCCTTCCCACTCCAACACAGTTGTACTTCTGGCTCCTGACCCAACCTGTCCAATAGCAACCAATCCTTTAGTAGCACAGGAAACTTATGGTGCTCCTCATACATAGTTCCTGCCTCCTGATGGCTATAGCCTGCATGAGTTCCCATCCCACTTTCTCCTCCCATTGGCAGGAAAGAAGAAACATGATATAGTGTATAAAAGTGATGAGATGAGTGAGAATCAAAACATTCTTCATCAACATAAAAAGACAAATAATTGGAGAGTTTCATTGCTCAAGGCTGGACTATGCCAATGAAATAAATTGGCAGTGCCTGAATTAACTTATAGACTTAATGCTACATACCAAACTTCCAGTGAGTTATTTTACAGAGCTAGACAAAGTAATAAAATTCATTTGGAGCAACAAAATGTCTAGAATCCCAAGAGAAATAACAAAAAAAGTACTAATAACATGATTAGTGCACTTCAAACTCTGTAACACATTCAGTTTTTTTTTTTTAGGTTTTTGCAAGGCAAATGGGATTAAGTGGCTTGCCCAAGGCCACACAGCTAGGTAATTATTAAGTGTCTGAGACCAGATTTGAACCCAAGTACTCCTGAGCCCAGGGCTGGTGCTTTATCTACTGCGCCACCTAGCTACCCCACACATTCAGTTTTATGTTGTCAAAATTGTCTCTTGTCTTTTTGTGGTTTCCTCTCTCCCCTCTTTGATTAAGCATCTTCTGCTTAACATGACTAATATGGAAATATGTTTAACATTGTTGTGTATGTATAACCTATATAAGACTATTCTCTATGGAGGGATGAAGGGAGGAAGAAAAATGTGGAACTCAAAATCTTACCAAAAAATGAATCTGAAACTTTTTACAACTAATTAGTAAAGTAGCTCAGGAGAAAAGACTAGGTAAATAAGAATCAGAAACAACCAAACTCAAATGACCCAGTGTTCAATAAACCCCAAAATAAAAACTATCTGGGATGATGCCTGACATGATTGATTAGAACCACTGGAAAAACTGTTATGTCATATACAAGAAAATACAAGAAAACCACTTACAAAACTAAATAGAGCACCAGACCTGAATTTTATCCAGCATTAGACACTTACTAGCTATATGACTCTGAGAAAGTCACTTCACCCCGTTTTCCTCAATTTCCTCATGTGTAAAATGAGCTGGAGAAGGAAATGGCAAACCAACCACTCCAATATCTCTGCCAAGAAAAATCCAAACAGGGTCACTAAGAGTCGGATACAATGGGAATGAGTCAACAATAAATACATTTTGTGGCAGAGTACAAAAGGTTCTAAATGGTTATCTGACATCATTTAAAAAACGGTTGAGAAAGGGACAGCTAGGTGGTGCAGTGGATATATCACTGGCTCTGGAGTCAGGAGTCCCTGAGTTCAAATCTGACCTCAGACACTTAATAATTACCTGTGTGGCCTTGGGCATGTCACTTAACCCCATTACCTTGCAAAAAAACCCTAAAAAAACTAAAAAAGGGGAGAAAATGGAGAGTTCCACATTTTCTCCCTTCATCTACCCTTCGACAACAAATAATCTTATATAGGTTATAACTGAACAACTAAATATTTCTATATTAGTCATGTTAAGCAGAAGATGCTTAATACAAAAGGGGAGAGAAGAAACCACAAAAAGACAAGAGATAATTTTGACAACATAAAACCGAAAAGCTTTGGTAAGAAAGACTAGGTAAGGGCAACTAGGAGAAATGTAGAAATGATTGATTGGAGCAAATCTAGCTAATGAAGGTCAGTAAGACATAAGAGCTATAAGGAACTGATTCAAATAATAAGTTTGAAAGACATCCCCAATAGTTAAGGATATCCAAAAAAAATCTCAAAAGAATGGCAAAATGTGAGTGAACAACCCTTTGGGAAAATGCTCCAATTCACTAACAGGAGAAATGCAAATCGAAACAACTCTTGAATTCCACCTCACACCCTGCAAGTTGTCAAAGGTAAAAAAACCAAAATGGAAATAATGCTGAAGAAGCCAAAGAAAGAAAAACACACGGATACACATGTTGTTAATAGAAATGTAAATTGGGCCAACCATTTTTGGAAAACAATTTGGAAATTTGAAAAAGAAAGAAAAAAGGTGTCTAAAATGTCTTACACCCTCTAAAGCAGAGATCTCAAATCATTGCTAAGCTTATACCACAACAGCAGCTGGTGATGAGGTACAGTTGGCCTAGAATCAAGACACGAGTTTGAAATTGGTCTCAGAGACTTATGCTAAGATGACCCTGTCTGCAAATCATTTAATCTCAGTTTGCCTTTGTTCCCTCATCTGTAAAATAGGGTTAATAATAGCACCTATCTCCTAAGATTGGTTTTAGGTTCAAATGAGATAATTATAAAGTCAAGCTAAGTTTAGCACAATGTCTGTCACATAGTAAGTGCTATATAAATGTTAGATATTATTATTATTATTCTTACTTAACCTCTCTTTGCCTGTTTCCCAACTGCAAAATGGGAATAACAGAACCTGACCCAGATCAGATTGAGATATTGGCTTAGCACGGGGACTAGCACTCAGCCTTCTTTCCTTTCCTTATTCCCAAGGTCAATTGAAGACACAAGTAATGGTTCCTGGCACATTCCTATTTCTAATAGCTTGCTCTCTCTCTCCCTGGTGGAGCCAAAGGAATTCATTATTCTTAAACAAAAGTGTGGTAGACAAATTATTGTAGCCTTCTAAGTAATGGCAAGTAGGAAGAATTCCAAGCAATCTCAGAAGACATGGACAGTGGTGTTGGGATGAAGTGAGCAGAACTAGACAAGAAGAACAATGTCATAAATGAGGACACATGTCAAAGTTTAACATTGGCTCTAAATGGCCAAACCAAGACCAGGAAATGGCAGCCACACATGCGGGCCTCACTTCAGTTGGCATGGGGCATTGGCAAATGAAGGGCACACTAGAAGAAATAGAAATAGGAGAACCTGGCAGGCCCCAGAAGGTCCCATTCAGACTCTAAAAGACCAAGGGAGAATGCAATTCAAAGAATCCCAAGATCCTACCTGAATAGAAGGCTAATGATAAACTGAGATTTACAAGAAATACTCAAGCCAATCAGGATTTTTTTTAAAAAGGAGGGAACAGGAAATTCAAGGAAGGCACAGGAACCAGGCCAGGCATGGCTAATCTCTGAGGCATCGTAGAGAATAATAATAGGCCTGGAGATGGGTAAAGGAGTCCAGCTTAATTTGACAAAGGGAAGATAGTAGACAGGCTGGCAAGTTTGCCACATATTTCTGAGAAAACTATTACACATTACTAAGAGTGATTTAAGAATACTTGGAAAGAAAGGAAATGAATGCTGTTACTCAGTCACATCTGACTCTTCATAACCCATTTGAGGGTTTCTTGGCAGAGATCCTTGAGTGCTTGGCCATTTCCTTCTCCAGCTCAATTTACAGATGAGGTAACTGAGGCAAACAGGGTTGTATGACTTGCCCAGGGCCACAGAGCTAAGTATCTAAAGCCAAAATTGAACTCAAGAGGATGCATCTTCTTGACTTCAGGCCCTGGAGCACCACCTAGCTGCCATGAACACTACGAACAGAGAATGGATTTTTTTGGTGCCAGACTCACCTCATCTCCTTTGACAATGACAGTTTCACTCACCTTAGGCAAAGCCTCCTTCATATGTTTATCAGCTTGATCCAGGCAGGAAGGTAGCTAGCTCTGTCTGCTGCGCCGCACCACACCGCCCCACAAGTTAAGAGCTCTGAGATATTATCCAAATGTAGAGAAAGGAAGCTAGAGCTTTTTACAAATGAGGTCATCTTCAGGGAAGCAGATGAAGAGCGAGGGTTGGTGGTTGCACTCTTTTGGAGGCAGAGGCTCTGTTCCCAGATACTTGGTCATTCATTCTTCTCCATCGCCCAAATATGTAGAGCCACCCACCTCATGCCCATAGTGTCCCCTCCTACAAACATGTCCTTTTGCTGGGAGGGAAACATACCAGGCTACCACCACCAGTCACTGCCAATCCTGTTGGAGAAAATTTTTTTTAAAGACTTTCTCCAAAAAAGGGACTTATTAAGGTCCCTGAGCCTATAAATTTCAAGTAATCAAATTCATCAAATTTTGGGCTAGCCATTTTGTGAATGGTGTTGGGGGGATCACCCAGTCCCTGACCTTGGTTGGCCACGATGGTAGAATGACTCCTGCTTGCAAATCTCCTTATCTGGCTGTTCAGCTGGTGCACCCCAGTCTGTTTCCCCCACACACCCATTTCCAATTCATTTATTTGAAGGAATTCTCTTTATCCATGGCAGGGCTGAAAACAAATAATGAGGAACAGGTCTCCTGTCACCATCCTGCTTCAACTCCCCCAAGGATATGAATCACAAAGCCAGAGAAATTGCCAGTTGGCAGTGCACCCACTCTCCCTCCCACCAATGGTATGGGCAACCTCCATTATCAGACATTCTCTCATTCATTTATTCAGCTGCAACCCAACATCAAAGCCTATCATCTCTCTACAGAACACCAACCAGGTCGCCACAAGCCCTCTGCCACCACAAAAGAAACCCACACTTTGGTAAATTGAATGCTTTTTTTTAATTGACTAGTCTAGGAAATACAACACAAACCGATGCTCTCTCTGGGAGGGAGACTTTCAAGGCACTTGAGAAGACAAACAAGTGGATCTGTTCTGCTACCGCTAGAGAGGAACACCATGTGCCTTCCCCAAATTAGTACTACAAACCAACACAATTCAGGCTAAACAATAAGCAGCAGCATCTGAAGATTGCAAGAGGTAACAATTGCCCTTCTGGGAAAGTGGAGTCTGAGGCAAAACTAAGGTTCATAGGTCATGCTACCAGCTCGAGAATGACAAGTAAGGCAACTTGAGTGATCTTTTTTGACAAGACTTAGGCGAGATTTTGTCCAATTCTCCAGGGCTAAGACCCAAGGGCTGCTTCAAACCAAAGAAAGAGCTGATGTGACCCAAGAACAGTCAGCTGATGACAAGGAGCCTCAAGGCAGCTTAGGAGCAGACAGCTTAACATAATGATGGGGGTTCAGCATGGAGGGAAACCTCAACTCTCCATGGGCAACACACTAATATATCTTCTATCTTTTTGTAACTACCAACATGAATCCAAAGGAAAACCATCTGAAATCAATAGAAACAACACCAATCCTTATCCAAATATTTCCCACAAATCATTGCAATGCGAGCAAAATGGTGGTGGGAGTGAGGGCTCTGCTTGACTTCACATGTTGTGGGGGGGGGATAGTGAGCTGCAGCAGAATTTGCTGAGGGAACATAGCTCGCCTGGGGCACTGAGCCAGGATTCAGAGCACCATGGATTCGGGAGGAGGTGCCATATGCACCCATCTGCTGCCACGGGGCAACATAGTGATAAGCAGGGGCCATGGAAACACAGGGGTCGTATCCTTGCAGGGGATGCTGATTGTAGTGATCTGGCATAACTGGGTAGTAGACAGGCCCAGTAGGTGGTGGTGGCTGTTCAGAGCTTGTGTAGATACCTAAAAGGACACACAAATTCCACCATTCAGATAAACACAGCCACTCCCTGCAGACCCAAACATCATAGCCCAAAGAGATCCAAACAATTCAATCATTTCAGTTGTGCCCAGGGGGAAAGCATGCTCAATGTGGAGGCAGAGAACCTGCCTTAAATTCACAACTCTGTCACCATAGGTGACCTTGGGCAAGTCATTTAACTCCTCCCAATCTATTTCCCCAAATGTTGCACTAGCTGATGGCTAAAGGCCCATCCAACTCGGCATTGATAACCCTCTATCAATAGAGGGGATTTGATGACCAGGGTGGTTTCAGCAGAAATGATTTGTCTGAGATGACAGAAGACCTTCAGAGCAATGAGATCCCAACAGATTCTTCTAGGGACAGACTCCAAATTTCCATACTTTCTCTTTCTATTACAGCCCCTAAGATTGGGAAATGACTAACTCAGGTCCTTTATGTCTTTGGATTCAGAACACACAACTATTACTGGGAAGGGTCATATCTCAAGATGCAGTATCAGTTTATATGGCGGTAGAACTTTTTTCTCCCCAAAGTGATAAGCTGTCAGAACAAGCCAAATTTCGACACCTTGGCCTTTGTGGCAGTTAAGTATTAGGGGGAAAAACTGTCTCCATGATGATGCAAACATGAGAGGACCAGGGCTGATTTGAAGACAACCGAGTCAAAGCTGGCACCAAGTCATCTACTCTCTTGTAACCAATGACATTAAGAGCCAGGGCCCACCTTGCAGTGGAAGGAGGAACAGCAACTTTGGAAATGTACCTGTTACCATGAAGATTATATGACCTATTTAAGAAGGCCCCTTGGAAGTAAAGTAGAACAGTATTATCCATTTGTTGGAAACTATATTCCTCGAAGACCAACTAGCACTAGAGGGACATTATTGGATTTGTAGGACCACTGCCTACACCCAGTTGTCCAGAGTCCGTCAGGGGGTTGTTATCTAGATTTAAGGGCCTACTACCTGGGCACAGGATGGGAGTTGGGGCTATGGAACCCCAGTTTATATCCTGAATAGACTAATAAAACTTCCAGCTGTAGTGGAAAAATGACCAGCTAGGGCCTTGGACTTACTGACTGATCAAGCCTTGCTAACAAAAGAGGCCATTATTCAACATAGATTGGTATTACACTACCTTTTGACTGAAGGAGGAGTCTGTGGCAAACTGAACTTATCAGATTGTTGTCTAAAGATAGATGACAATGGGAAAGTGGTAAAGGACATAACCAGGGATATCAGAAAGTTGGCACATGTGCCAGTCCAAACCTGGCCAAGCCCCTTTAAGTACCTCTTTGAAGGAATGGGTTTACTGGTTCAAGGTGGAAACAGTTACTGGGTATCTTACTATTGGCCCTAAGTGGGAGAATCCTATTAGCTACATGTGTCTCCCGTGTATGATCCAATTAATAACTCGAATAGTACAAAATTCTATCAACAAATTAGGACCGGTGTATGGCTTCAATAATGAAGAGGTAAAAATACTGATAGAAAAAAGTCAGTAGCACTATCGAAGATGAGGATTATCAATTAATTTGAGGAAAACACTGCTGGTGAAGTGTGAAGACGAGTAGTTATTTAAAAGAAAAGAGGGGAGTTTTGAGGAATGAAGGGCGTTGTTGGTCTTCACAAGGTGTGGAGGGGGCCCCTTTGAATTCTATTACAAAGGGGGAATGGCTCCAGTCATCACAAAACTGGGAGAGTTCTCCTAATCCCATTCCAAAACCGACAAACTAGATTAGAATAGCCCAGTCTTGCCCTTCTCCTTTGCATGTGCTCAAGGAGATCTGTTCTTGCTCATTAGTATAATGAGCAGGGTGGGGAAATGTATAGGAACCAATGTATCCATTAGATCTGTGACCCCAGCCTATGGTTGGCATGAAAGGGGCAGGAACAAAGTCTTTCAAAGTGCATAAAAGAGCTGGTATGTTGGGGTTTCCCTGCCCCTCTCTCCCACCATGAGAGGTATGCCATTTTGTTAAGATATCTTTTTTTTTAGGTTTTTGCAAGGCAAATGGGGTTAAGTGGCTTGCCCAAGGCCACACAGCTAGGTAATTATTAAGTGTTTGAGACCGGATTTGAACCCAGGTACTCCTGACTCCAGGGTCGGTGCTTCCTCCTCTTTGTTAAGATATCTTAATAAATACCATTTTAATCAAAAAAAATATCCAGGGCCCAAGAAACTCTCAATGCTGGAGGTTCCTTGGCGAACATTAACTGTTGCCCCTTCCCCAAGTCACCCAGGCTATGAGAAGTGAGAGAAGGGGACCTTGAACCTATGTCTTCCCAACTTCCAACCTGACATGCTGGCTAGTCATTGTGCCACAGGGTAGCAACGGGCCTCCTCAGCTCTCCTTTGCTTCCACCAGGGTCCCAGGGATTAGTGCCCTAAAACCTTCAAATCTGACAAAGACCTTACCTGCTAAGAAACCTGAAGGGGACAAGCACTGAGTCACACAGCCTTTCCTCCTGCTGTGTTAGCATTTAGCATGTGAGCGCCCCCCCCCCCACCTCCACCCGAAACATGCAGCAACAGCCAGGAGCTACCAGAATGACTTTGGACCCTACCTGCCACTGCTCGACCTCTTGCATACTCACTGGATGCTGCTGCCTCGGGAGGAAGCTGACGGTTTTCAGCCCTCGCCATCTCACTGTATACTTGGGACCCTGTGTGGTCTGCCAGTGGCACATGTTCAGGATAAACAGGGTAAGCTTCCAGTGGAGCCATGTGCTGAGAAGGCATGGGAGGTGGCGGTGGAGGCATTGGCTGCTGATGCTGTGGCAGATGGGGCATATACATCATGGAGTTCCAGTAATTCTGGTGGTAATACTTAAGAAAGGTAGAAAGTAAGAGCTTTTTAATCCTCCAGAGCCCAATTGGCCAAAAGATTAACAAGGGGACCCTGGGAACAAACAGGAGCAAATCAAGTCAGGCTCCACTCCCCAGGGATGCTGAAAGAAAGGAGGGCAAAATGCTGCAAACAATGGCAAAAAAAGAGAAAGAAACCCATTTCCTGAATAATCCCGTTATGTTTAAGAGGTTCTTTGGTGCAAGTACTGAAGTCAACAATGAAAGGGAGAGAGGACTGCCCATTCAAAGAGCAGCAGCCCCATGATAGCCCCTGTTTATAAGGGGATCAAGAAAAAGCAGAAAACCAGAAAGAGGCTAGGACAGCAGGCGACTTGCCTGCTCTGTACCCCAGACGGTCATGGAAAGCCACAGGCCATTTATAAGGAGACAGAAATGAATAGCAAGTTGGTCTAAGCTCACCTCCAGCAAAGCATTTTCATTCCTCCCCCCCCCCCCCACACACACACCTCTCCTTTCCCAGCTTTGAGCTAGAGAGGCTGCAGCAGTTTCTTGGGAGCCCTTCAAAGCTGGGTCACTGGGAAGCCAGGAGTTTCCCCTCCCTTACTGCTTAAGAGCCTTCTAAAGGATGAAGGCCCATTCTAGTACTTTTATGATTAAAGGATGGAAGGGGTGGTGCCTTTTGGCAGTCAATAAAAGAAAGCTGTGTGGAGGTAGGAAGACCCAAGTTCAAATGTGACCTCAATATACTTACAAAAACCATGTGCTCTTATCCTAACACCAGAACAATTGCACCTACCTCTAAGAGCAGTTAGAAGTTATAAACAATATTTGGAAAGCACTAAGCGGAGTGCCCAGCACACAGCTGGTGCCATGTAATTGCACCTTTCCTTCCCCACCCTCAGCCCATCAAACCACTAGACTTAGGAGTCCAAAAGACCCAGGCACAGCTCCTCCCTCCACCAACTAGTTGCCATACATTTCCTCATTCACAAAATGAAGAACTCCCCCCAACCTACCCCCCCAACCTACCCCCCCCCACCCCCAGCCATGGCAGACTGCTCTTCTTGTAGGAGATAGCACCTTTAAGGTCTAGCATCGGCCAGAAAGGTCCAGAGCCAGCACAAGCTGGGTAGGCCACCTGGGGCCTGCTGTCCCCCAAGGCCCAAACTTCCCAAAGAAGTCAGATGAGAGGAGGAAAAGCCTTCAGGGAACCAAGAAGACCCCCAAAGTTCTTACCTGTAACCCCAGGTTAAAGTAATACTGCAACACCTTGATATCTGCAACAGAAAGAGAGTGGGCCAGGTGAGGAATAGATGCCAACCCAAAGACCTCAATCCAAAACAAACAAGACCCTTGGTACTTTTCAAGGAAGTTGACTTGAGTGCTGTCTTCCAAATCAATAGAGCACAACTGTGTGTTAATTAGCCCCAGCTTTCGTGAGCTGAGAGTGGAGAGAAGCCAATTAGCCGAGCTTTAACTCTGAGATCGGAGCTGTTCCTTTGCTGCTCCCAAGGGAGAAGGCTCTGGTTACACAATTTTGGTACTGGGGAAAAGTACTACCAAAAGTTCCAAGAATGCCAAGTTTTGCTAGTCCAAATCACCAATCACCAGCTCACAAAAGGCTGTCCCCAGTCAGGCCTCAGTACCCCCAGGTCTGCAGATGCACCATCCTGGTAAGTAGCTCTGAGAAGAGCCACCAGGACCCTAACAAAATTCCTTCCCTCCCTCCCCCCATGCCCCTAAGTGATGAGGAGGGATTAAGAACACTCTACAGGACAGACATGGCCCAAGAGCACAGCAACCTCATCCTCTTCCTCCTCCTCCAAAGGAAGTTTGCCCATGTCCAGGCCTCTTGGGTTACCATTCCTCAGGGGTCAGCAGCCCAATGCAAACTTACATCACTATAGAGTTTCAGAGATCCAGGTCAGAAAAGTCTTTTCCTTAGTTCTCTCAACCAATTCTAACTATATACTTTTTTTAAAATGCAAATAAGTCAATGCACAACAGAATCATGCCAGGTCCTTAAGGGAATGCAGTTGTGGGAAAAGTGAAGAGGGGTTTCCAAGTCAAGAAGCAGCAGAATGAGAGACCCAAGGGCAAAGTTCACTTCTTAAAATCAAGAGCTCCTGGAGGAGTCCGAATGATAAGGAGACCCCCAGGGTCAGAACAGCGGCTAGCAGACCCATGTCCAAGGACAAGCACACCCTTCCCTTTCCTTGGGAGCTCTAGCCCCACCAAGTATGTGCTCCCAGTCACTTGGGACCCTGGTTTTGCAGCTCCTGTGATCCATGTGTTGCTCTTAGGTTAAAAGGGTCATCCAAAGAGCCAAGCAAGGTCCAGCGAGAGGCAGTATCCAGCCCAGTCACCCAGGAAGTAAATGGCAGAAAGCCAGGGTGGTCTAAGTGCAGCAAGCCCTCTACATGACCTTTCTTAAATGAGGGGCAGTGGCAACACCACTTGGCAGGACCCTGGTCATCAGAGTCCATATATTGAGACCTAGCCAGAGGCCAGGTGACTAGCATACTATTCCAGGGTAATAGAAAGCGGCAGGGAGCAAAGACAATGTCAGTCCAACAAGATAGTACCCCACAATGCCTGGTCCCGAAATCCCAAAGCCCAGGTGCTATTCTGTCAGAGTCACTCCAGCTCTGGAAGCACACAGGGCAGAGAAGGCCAGAGACCAAACATCATTCTGTAGTGTGGCACAGCAAACCAGGCCACTAAGCCATAAGGAAGCCCTAGGCCTTGGTCTGATCTGCCCTTGGTAGTTCCACCGAGCTGACGAGAAGGCAGAGGAATAGAGCAACTTCTGACAGCCTCGGTCAGAAAGCTCAGGGATCACATCCTGCTTCTAACGCTTCAGGACTGGACAACTGTGGACGAACCCTCCTCTCCAGAGTTCTCAAGGCCCTGAGGGGTTTGGACTAAGACAGGAGCTTCCATTCGAATAGGGGAGATGGAGGAAGTGGAAGGGCACCTTGGAGGGTAAGGTTCAAGTGGCCAAAGAGATTAGAAAAGGCCCCTCTCCAGGAGGCCGAACCTGCCAAAGCAGTCTGAGAGAAACGCAGGGATTCCAAGAGACAAAGATGGGTAGGCACGGGGGGTAGCCAAAGCAAAGGCAAGGAGATGGAAAAGGGGAATGTCACATGTAAAGAACAGTAAGTGGGTCACTATATCTGCACTGTACAAGAATGGGAAGGGGGGTGGTTGGTCTAGGGAAGACAAGAATTTCTGTATGATCCCACAAGTAAGAATGAACCATGGGCGTGTTTGTCGGGGAGGACAAAGAGCCAGGCAAACCTGGCCTCGTCACTTGGGATGCCCAGTGAAGTCTAAACTGGAGGGAGGAAGGGAGAGCTGGGGTGGGCGGGCAGGCTGAGGAGCAAGTTCTTATTACATGAAGGAATAAAGGAAAGAGAGGAGGGCCTAGGCCAAGGCGGCAGCATCCAGGAGTGAGGGACCAGAACAGGCAGAAGGTGATATGCAGAGAAAAGAGAGGTGTGTGTATAGGAGAAAGGGAGGAGACGAGAAGACCAGAGGTCACCATCCAGAGTGAGCCCCTGGACAGTAAGAGAGAAAGAGGGAAGGGGAAGATGAGAAGCTGAGGTTGATATTAGTAAACACCTGGTGATGAATGATGAGAGGACATGGAGATTGTGTGCATATGACAAGGGGAGAGGAGGGAGTTCTCAGCAAACGGGCTCAATTTGGTCAGGAAAGAACAACGCAACATGACATCTTCAACTAAAAATGGGGAGGAAGGTGCCATGGGAAGGCAAACAGCATTTAGGATCAGCTAAAAGATTCTCTCTGGATTGGGGATGGTGATCAAAGAGAAGACAAAGAAGCAGGGAATCTAATAACAGAACAGAGTTAAGCAAGTGAGGTAAAAAAGAAAACAGTGGCCAGGGAAGAACAAATGGTCTCAGGAAGAACAAGCAGGGAAGGGACTGGGAGTGGCTGGATCTGGAGATGGAAGCAACAAAAACAGGTTACCATCACAGAAAGGGTCTTTCAGAATGGATAATAATGAGACCAAGGGTACCAACCCTACATCACCTTGCCAAACAAAAGGGCAGGAGCTGTGACAAAGGAAAAGACTGGGAATTCATGGAGACAGAAGGAAAAAAGCCTGGGGAACCAAAAGATAAACACCCCCAGCATCTGGCCTGAAATAATCCAGATAAACCTGGATTGAGTGAATTCCAAAGCAGAAACAAGTTGAGTTATGGTAGGCAAAGGTGAATGTGCCACGTCAATGGCAAAGGAACAAGGGGAGTCAGTGAGTCTGGCAGTATGGAAGGCACAGCCAGGTCTGGAAAGGATGGCCAGGGATGCAATGTCACCCAAGATTTGGTGAACACCAAGGGACAGGAGAGGTGAGAGAGGAAGATGTCAGAAATAAAAAGGAGTATATCTGTTAGATGTGCAATGGGCCCCAGTGGACAGCAGAGAGAGAGATGGGGAGGGGAGGGATGGCCTTTACAGGGGGAGAGTAAGAATGGAAGATGATTTCTACGGTTTCCATTAGCTCTTGAGTAGTTATATGCAGTCAAAGATGGCAGTAGAATGGCTATCCCGCCCATGTAGATGCCCTTCCTAAATAGAAGAGATTCAAAACAGTCATAAAATTCCACAGCAAGTGCTCTGGACAGCAAACCAGAGAGCCCCAGGTCACCTGGATGTGCTCTGCAGGAGACTACAGCATGGACATGGAATATGAGGAAGAAAGACCAGTGAAAATCTCTGCCAACCACCTCAGAAAAACTCACCAGGCAGTTTCTACTCCAAATCTGCTGGATTTTCTGATCTTTCCATGCCCTAACCCATAGGTCATTGGTTTCCAAGGCAGATCTGAGCATAATGAAATACCAGTGAAAGGACAACTTCCTTACCTCGAGGGAGGTCACTGCCATTTGGATCACATGAATAAGGTGGTGGCATTGGGAAACCTCCAGCTTCTCCCATCTCATTAGTTGGACCAGTTGCAACAGGAACAGGGTAGTATGAATACGTTGCTGATGGGATCACTGTGATGAAGCAATGATTCACCGTAAAAATCTGCCCAGCCCAGAGGGGTGCAAGGAAGAGTAGTCAGTGGGTAGAGACCCCTCTTCCAGAAAGCATGCCCACCCAATTCTCTTATACATGCTGGCAGTTTTTTTTCCAAAAAGTTTCTTTTGCCTTGTGTCTTGAGATCAATCCTTTCTGTATATCACTCCTCTTCCCCACTTCCCACCTTCAATGAACATTTCCTTTCAAAAATGAAATTTCATTAAGAAAATTCAAGTGACATGTGGCAGAATATGCAGCATTCTGCACTGTAGTCCCTTCACCTCTCTACTGAGGCGATCATATGGTTGTAGACATAAAAGTCCATGGAACCTTAGAGATCACTGAAGTTAAATACTTGTCCAAGGTCACGTAAGAAATAAAGTGGCAGAGAAAAGATTCAAACCCAGGGCCTCAGACTCCAAAAATCTAGGCCTCTTTCCATTTCACTGCACATTATTCCTTCACCAGTTCTCTGGGAACAAAAGAAGGTGATTGCATTTATTTCTGGATTTGACCCTTACCCAATATTGAGCTAGTACACAGAAATACCACCTCTAAAAACAAAATATTAAGAAGCCACTTAAGTTGAATCTAAACCCTTACAGATGAACCAAGCTCATGGCCCAAGAGGAGGGAATTACAAGTTCATCATGAGTGAATAGTGTCCCACTGTGGCCAACAATACAAGATGGGCGGGACTAAGGAAGGAGTTAAGGTGACAGTGGATAAAGCACTAGGCAGGAAGAGCAGAGTTCAAATCCAAATCCTACCTCAGATACTTCCTAACTCTGAGCCATGACACATAACTTCACCCCAGTTACCTCATAAATTGAGCTGGAGGAGGAAATGGGCAGTATCTTTCTAAGAAAACCTCAAATGGGGTCACCAAGAATCAAACACAACTGAAATGACTGAACAATGTGATGATGAGCATTCCATAGTGCTCTGTCCTAGCCAGACATCATCTGGGATGCTTAGTTCTGGTCCTTAAATTTTAGGAAGGACCCAAAGCCCTAGAGATATCCTGAGAAAAACACACAGTTCAATTAAGTACCACAGCAAGAGCAGGTGAAGGAACTAGGAATGTTTGCTCTGGAGAAGACTCAGGGAAAAGAGAGCCATCCTCATTGAGGTGAAGGGTGACGGATTAACCTCATCCTGCTAGGCCCTAGGTGGCAGAACTAGGAGCAATGGAGGAAGGAAATGGGAGAAAAGGGAGGTTCATTGAGATATAAGCCTGACTTGACATAAGGAAAAATTCCTCAAGAATCAGAACTACATTACACTGTTGGTGGAGCTGTGAACTCATCCAACCCTTCTGGAGAGCTATTTGGAACTATGCCCAAAGGGCAACAAAAATGTGCATACCCTTTGACCCAGCAATACCACTACTGGGTCTATACCCTGAAGAGAAGAGGAAAAAGGGTAAAAATATTACTTGTACAAAAATATTTATAGCAGCCCTGTTTGTGGTGGCAAAGAATTGGAAATCAAGTAAATGTTCTTCAATTGGGGAATGGCTTAGCAAACTGTGGTATATGTATGTCATGGAACACTATTGTTCTATTAGAAACCAGGAGGGACAGGATTTCAGGGAAGTCTGGAGGGATTTGCATGAATTGATGCTGAGTGAGATGAACAGAACCAGAAAAACACTGTACACCCTAACAGCAACCTGGGGGTGATGATCAACCTTGATGGACTTGCTCATTCCATCAGTGCAACAATTGGGAACAATTTTGGGCTGTCTGCCAAGAAGAGTGCCATCTGTACCCAGATAAGGAGCTGTGGAGTTTGAACAAAGTGCAAGGTCTATTCCCTTTAATTTGGAAAAAAAAGAGATATCTTATTGTCTGATCTTGTTACCTCTTAGACTTCTCTTCTCTTCTTTAAGGATATGACTTCTCTCTCATCACACCCAATTTGGATCAAGGTACAAGATGGAAACAAAGTAAAGTGGGGGGGGGAAGCAAGATTGGGGGGAAAATTGTAAAACTCAAATAATATCTTTAATAAAAATAAATTTAAAAAAAGAATCAGAATTGCCCCCAAAGTGCACCAGGCTGCCTTGAATGGGAGGGTGTGATCCACACAGTCCTTTGGTTATTCCCTCTTCCTCCTGGGATCACCTATACATGTCATTAAAGGGAATGATTTGTAGAGGGGATTCCTGTCCAGGTAGGTGTGACTTGGATCATTTAGCTTTGCAGGGAGGGAGGGCACTTCCTACTCAGTGGGAGGAGCCTAGGCAAGCAGTTCCACACCACTACCACAAACTGAGAACCAAGCTTATTTCTTGAGGAAGCAATGAGGGAATGGAAGGTAAGCAGAGTCAGGATGTTGAACTCAGGGCCTGCTGCTTAGCACCTCACTGGCTTCAGTGCTGAAGCCAAGGGTACAGCCCTTGGGGGATTCAAATTTGATGAAGGAACCTCTTCCCATTTTCTAATTGCCTATAGCCACTATCTTTCTTTTGGGGGGGGGGCTGGTTTCAGTATTTGAGGCAGTTACATTAACTTGCTCAGGGTCACACAGTCTAAACTCAAGTCCTACTGAGTCACAGTCTTTCCAAAAGATGAAATGCTTATCCATATTTGGTTAAAATAAAACCTGTTCAAGTGCATTTGTCAAAACCAAATTCCCTTTAAGACGCATCAAGGGATGGGAACAGGTTTCAGTCTGAGAAAACAGAGCCTGTTATTCATCCAAACTTGGGTCAATCAATGGAGGTGGCAAGAACCCTTCAAACTATCAAATCCCATTCCTCCGCATTCTCATTAACTTCATCTGTCAGAACACTGAGGGTGCGGGGTTTGTCCCTCCAAGTTCTCTATGCTTGGTGTCTGACAGGCAAGCCTTGCACCTGTCCAGCCCAGCAGGTCTTGATGCTTCATTCCGGGAGCAGAACGTGTGACCATGAAGACTGTGGTCTAGGAAGGATTCTGACCATTTTCTCCCAATGATTTCAAAGAGTAGGAAAAAACCCTACTTGTCTCCGAGAGCCCTTGGTCAGTGTCATTTGCAGGAGGTAATGATAAGATGTTTAGAACTCCCTGGAGGAACACCAGAGGCCTTATGGCTTGATTTCTTCCCCCCCCCCCCACAACTTTTTCACACAGCTAGGTAATTATGAAGTGTCTCAGGCCAGATTTGAACTCAGGTACTCCTGACTACAGGGCCAGTGCACTATCCAGTGTACCACCTAGCCACACCTAGAACAACTTCTTAGACAAAGCCCTGCTCTAGGTTTTTCTCAGGCAGCTCTGACCAGAGCCCTTAGATGCAGTTTTGAAGACTAATAGATGGCTGTGATCTCAATTAGAAGAAAGACTGCATATGCCAAGGAGGCTCATGGGCCCAATGAAGCCAAAAGCAGGAAGAACCAGATCCACTCCCTCAAGTGACAACAGCACCAATGAAGCTGCAAAGGAAAAGCTGGCAGCAGAAGATGGCGGAGAGAAGACAGGCACAGTTCTAAAGTTTCCTGATCTCTTCCCCATCTATCACATGAAACAAACCTCTTAAAAGAAATCCGATCCAGAAAACCCAGAAAGAAAAGCCAGAAGAACAGCTACCTCAGGATTTGTCTCCCACAGCAGCCTTGCACGAATCTGGCAGGGGAGTCTGGGCTCCAAGGGAGGATCTGCCCCGATCAGCCAGATTAACAGCTGAATTGGAACAGGGAGTCTGAGGGCCCGAGAGCGGACCTGCTGGATCAGCAGTGGGGCTGGACGAAAGGGGCTTGGGTCCGCGGGGAAGCAGAGGCTCTGGTGTTGGTGCTGTCCCCCTGGAGCTCCGGGACCAGGCTGGGGCAAGTATTCTGGTGCAGGAGAACAGCAGACACCATCCCTAGGCTTCTCGGGTCTGAGAAACTCTGAGGGCACGTCTCCATTGCACAGAGGCTTCTCCTCAAAGGCAAATTACTTCTGCCTCAGGCCCAGGTGTGTGAGCAAAAGAACCAGGCCAGCTGAGGAATCACCTCAGGCCAGGGTAAAGCCTATCATTAATTGAAGGCAAAGGAATTCAATAATTCCAACTCCCACCTTCCCGCAAAGGGAGAAGGCCTCCCAACCAAGGTCACAGACACTCCAGAGAGAGCAACCAGCACCTCCTACTGGCCAGCCAGAGAAAATGCACTCAGTAAAGCCTTTAGAGATCCCAAGCCCAGGTGAATTAGCCCCCCCCCCCACCAACGCAAGGTCTCACAGCATAATGAAGAAGGGTCAGCGGAAAGGTGGATCCATAGAAAAATTCCTGGAAGGGAAAGACCCCAACCCAGAGAGACCTAGAACATCTGAGGAGAATACAATCTGGTCTGTAGCACAGAAAGAATTGCTTGAAAAAATAAGGAAGGAGCTTAAAAATTTGGGGGAGACAATACCTTAGAAAGTACAATTGGACAAACACAAAAGGAGAATAAATCTCTCAGATCATCCATTGGACAATTACAAAATGAGAATTCTCTCAGATCCTCAAACGAGCAAATGCAAAAAGAAATTAATTCTCTCAAAACCTCAATTGATCAAATGGAAAGCTCTTTCAAAAGCAGAATTGACCAAGTGGAAAAGGAGATGCAAAAGGTTAACGAAGAAAACTCCTCCCCCCAAAAAATAATGGAGTCTACAGAAACTAATGACTCCATGAGACAGCAAGAGTCAGTTAAAAAACAAAATCAAAAAATAGAAAAAATAGAAGCAAATGTAAACTACCTCATAAACAAAACCACTGACCTCGAGAATAGATCGAGGAGGGGAAACCTGAAAATTATAGGACTTCCTGAAAACATTGAAGAGAAAAAAGCCTGGACTTATTACAGGATCTAGTGATGGAAAACTGCCCTGATATCATGGAATCAGAGGGCAAAGTAGTTACTGAAAGAGTACATCGATCCCCACCAGAAAATGATCCTAAAATGAAAACACCAAGGAATGTTGTGGCCAAACTGCAGAACTATCAGATAGAAGAGAAAATCCTGCAAGCAGCCAGAAAGAAACAATTTAAATATCAAGGAGCCACAGTAAGGATCACGCAGGACCTGGCTATATCAGCCTTAAGGGATCGAAGGGCCTGGAACGAGATATTTCGAAGAGCACGGGAGCTTGGAATGCAGCCAAGAATCTACTTTCCTGCAAAGCTGAGCCTTCTCTTCCAGGGAAAAAGATGAACATTTAACAAAATGGAAGAATTCCAAAAATTTCTGATGAAAAGACAAGAGCTAAACAGAAAATTTGGACATCAAACAAGAAGTTCAAGAGACACATGAAAAGGTAAAAAAAGGGGGGGGGCAGTAAAAGGAAAAAAAATGCAATCCAGTAAGTTGAAACTGGCTAAACCCCAGCATGGGGGCAAAAAAAGAGTCTCATAAACCTTGAGAAATGAAACTCTAACAGAGAGAATACACCCAGACAGAAATGATGGACATTCATGACCTATCCATGAGACTACTATCCAATGGGACGTAACTGGCTTTAACCCTAATTGGGAGAAAGACTCTAATAACTCTCAGGAATTTTGACTCTATTCGACAGAATGTACAGAACTAGAAGGGACAGACACTCAGAATTTTCTATGACTTAGACAGAAGGATCTAAAAAAAAACACTACCGCCCTAAAAAGGGGGGACAGGAAAGAGACGGGAGGAGGGAGGGGATTGAATGGGGTAAAACTCATTACACTAAGAGGTACAAAAAACCTATGGTAATAGTGGGGAAGAAGGGAGCAGAGGAGAAACACCTGAATCTTCTTCTCATCAGATTTGGCTTAAAGTCAACCTACACATACTCAGTTAATTTATAAAACATCTAACCTTTCAAGTATTCAAAGGGGAAAAGGGGAGGGGAGGACAGAGAAAGGGAAGGGGAGGGGAGGACAGAGAAAGGGAAGGGGAGGGGAGGACGGAGAAAGGGAAGGGGAGGGGAGGACGGAGAAAGGGAAGGGGAGGGGAGGACGGAGAAAGGGAAGGGGAGGGGAGGAAATAAGGGGAAATAACAAAAGGAAGGGAAGGGAAAAAGGGAAAGGGGAAAGAAAGGGGAGGGTGTGTTACAGGAGGGCAAAAACACTGAAGGGGGTGGTTTTCAGAAACAAAAGACTGGGGAATATGGATGAAAGGGGGGAAGGGGGAAAATACAAACAGAGGGAAGATAGCACAGAGGGCAATAAAGAATTAGTAATCATAACCTTGAATGTGAATGGGATGAACTCTCCCTTAAAACATAAACAAATAGCAGAGTGTATTAAAAACCAGAATCCTACAATATGTTGCTTACAAGAAACTCATTTGAAGCAGAGAGATACATATAAAGGTAAAAGGTTGGAGCAAAATATATTTTGCTTCAGCTGAAGTAAAAAAAAAAGCATGGGTAGCAATCCTTATCAGAGACAAAGCAGCAGCAAAAATAAATAGCGTTAAAAGAGAAGGAAGGAAACTTTATCCTCCTAAAAGGTACCATAGACAATAAAGTCATTTCAATATTGAATATATATGCACCCAGTGGGACAGCACCCAAATTCTTAGAGGAGAAGCTGAAAGAATTACAGGAAGACATAGACAGCAAAACTCTACTAGTGGGAGACCTCAACCTCTTGCTATCAGATCTAGATAAATCGAATCATAAAACAAACAAGAAAGAAATTAGGGAGGTAAATAGATTGCTGGAAAAATTAGATATGGTAGACTTATGGAGGAAACTGAATGGGGATAGGAAGGAATATACATTTTTCTCTGCAGTACATGGAACTTATACAAAAATTGACCATGTACTAGGACATGAAAACCTAATAATCAACTGCAGAAAGGCAGAGATAGTGAATACATCTTTCTCAGATCACAATGCAATGAAAGTTATATACAATACAGGGCCAAGGAGATATAGACCCAGAACAAATTGGAAACTGAATAACCTCATTTTAAAAAATGAGTGGACCAAAAAACAAATTATAGAAAGAATTAACCATTTTATCCTAGATAATGATAATAATGAAACAATATACCAAAACCTATGGGATTCATTCAAAGCAACTCTCAGGGGATATATTATAGCTCTAAATGTTTAAATGGATAAATTGGAGAAAGAGGAAATCAATGAACTAAACATGCAACTAAAAAAATTAGAGAAAGAACAAATCAAAAATCCCCAATTAAGTACCAAATTAGAAATTCTAAAAATTAAAGGAGAAATTAATAAAATTGAAAGCAAAAAACTATTGAATTAATAAATAAAACCGAAAGTTGATATTATGAAAAAACCAATAAAATTGATAAACCTCTGGTCAATTTGATCAAAAAAAAGAAAACCAAATTGCTAGTATCATAAATGAAAAAGGTGAACTCACCACCAATGAGGAGGAAATTAAAGTAATAATTCGAAACTATTTTGCCCAGCTCTATGCCAATAAATTTGATAATCTAAGTGAAATGGATGAATATTTACAAAAATATAAGTTGCCCAGAAAAAGAAATTCAGCAAGCCATTACTGAACTCCCTAAAAAAATCTCCAGGGCCTGATGGATTCACAAGTGAATTCAACCAAACATTTAAGGAACAATTGGTTCCAATCCTATATAAACTCTTTGGAAAAATAGGGAAAGATGGAACTCTGCCAAACTCTTTCTACGAAACCAATATGGTACTGTTACCTAAACCAGGAAGAGTTAAAACAGAGAAAAAAAATTATAGACCTATCTCCCTGATGAATATACATGCAAAAAAACTAAATAAAATCTTAGCAACATGATTACAAGTCATCACTAGGATAATACATTATGATCAAGTAGGATTTATTCCAGGAATGCAGGGTTCATTCAATATTAGGAAAACTTACTATACTCATTTATATCAATAACAAACCTATCAGAAACCATATGATCATATCAATAGATGCTGAAAAAGCTTTTGACAAAATGCAGCATCCATTCCTATTAAAAACCCTAGAGAGTGTAGGAATAAATGGACTGTTCCTTAAAATAATTAGCAGTATCTATCTGAAACCATCAACAAGCATTATACTCAATGGGGAGAGGCTAGAGGCATTCTCAATAAGATCAGGGGTGAAACAAGGGTGCCCATTATCATCACTACTATTCAATATTGTATTAGAAATGTTAGCATCAGCAATTAGAGAAGAAAAAGAAATTAAAGGAATTAGAATTGGGAAGAAGAGACAAAACTCTCACTATTGGCAGATGACATGATGGTCTACCTAGAGAATGCCAAGAAATCATCTAAAAAACTACTGGAAACAATTAGCAATTTTAGCAAAGTTGCAGGTTATAAAATAAACCCTCATAAATCCTCAACTTTTCTATATATGTCTAGCAAGAAACAGCAGGAAGAGCTAGAAAGAGAAATCCCATTCAAAGTAACCTCAGACAATATAAAATATTTGGGAGTCTATTTGCCAAGACAGACTCAGAATCTTTTTGAAAACAATTATAAAACACTACTCACACAAATTAAATTAGATTTAAATAACTGGGCAAATATCAACTGCTCATGGATAGGTAGAGCTAATATAATAAAAATGACAATTCTACCAAAACTAACCTATCTGTTTAGTGCCCTACCAATCAAAATTCCAAAAAAAATTACTTTAATGTGCTAGAAAAAATTGTAAGTAAATTCATATGGAGAAATAAAAAGTCAAGAATTGCCAGGAGCTTAATGAAAAAAAATGCAAACGAAGGTGGCTTAGCCCTACCCGATCTAAAATTATATTATAAAGCATCAGTCATCAAAACTGTTTGTATTGGTTAAGAAATAGAGTGGTGGACCAGTGGAATAGACTAGGTGTAAAAGCAGGAGATGATTACAGTCAGCTGCTGTTTGATAAACCCAAAGAGTCTGGCCATTGGGATAAAAACTCACTCTTTGATAAAAATTGCTGGGAAAATTGGAAGTTAGTATGGAAGAAACTTAGATTAGACCAACACCTCACACCCTTTACCAAGATAAGATCCTAATGGTTACAGGACATAGACATAAAAAACAATACCATAAGCAAATTAGAAGATCAAGGACTAGTCTACCTGTCAGATCTATGGAAAGGGGAACAGTTTATGACTAAGGAAGAGTTGGAGAACATCACCAAAATCCAATTAGATGATTTTGATTACATTAAATTAAAAAGTTTTTGCACAGATAAAACCAATGTATCCAAGATCAAAAGAAATGTAGTAAATTGGGAAACAATCTTTACAACTAATGATTCTGACAAAGGACTCATTTCTAAAATATACAGAGAACTGAGTCATATTTTTAAAACAGAAAGCCACTGCCCAATTGACAAATGGTCAAAGGATATGCAAAGGCAATTTACAGATGAGATCAAAGTAATCAATAGCCATATGGAAAAAATATTCTAAATCATTAATTATTAGAGAAATGCACATTAAAGCTTCTCTGAGGTACCACCTCACACCTCTCAGATTGGCCAGTATGACCAGGAAGGATAATGATCATTGGTGGAAGGGATGTGGGAAATCTGGGACACTATTATACTGTTGGTGGAGCTGTGAACTCATCCAACCCTTCTGGAGAGCTATTTGGAACTATGCCCAAAGGGCAACAAAAATGTGCATACCCTTTGACCCAGCAATACCACTACTGGGTCTATACCCTGAAGAGATGAGGAAAAAGGGTAAAAACATTACTTGTACAAAAATATTTATAGCAGCCCTGTTTGTGGTGGCAAAGAATTGGGAATCCAGTAAATGTCCTTCAATTGGGGAATGGCTTAGCAAACTGTGGGATATGTATGACATGGAACACTATTGTTCTATTAGAAACCAGGAGGGACGGGATTTCAGGGAAGCCTGGAGGGATTTGCATGAATTGATGCTGACTGAGATGAACAGAACCAGAAAAACACTGTACACCCTAACAGCAAAATGGGAGTGATGTTCAACGTTGAAGGACTTGCTCATTCCATCAGTGCAACAATTGGGAACAATTTTGGGCTGTCTGCCAAGAAGAGTGCCATCTGTACCCAGATAAGGATCTGTGGAGTTTGAACAAAGTGCAAGGACTATTCCCTTTAATTTAGAAAAAAAACATAGCTTATTGTCTGATCTTGTTACCTCAGACTTCTCTTTAAGGATATGATTTCTCTCTCATCATACCCAATTTGGATCAAGGTACAACATGGAAACAAAGTAAAGACTGTGTAAAGAGTGCTCTCTGTGGGGGGGGGGGAGCAAGATTGGGGGAAAATGTAAAACTCAAATAATATCTTTAATAAAAATAAATTTAAATAAAAAAAACAAAAAAAAGGAAAAGCTGGCAGCAGAATCCCAGGCATGTCAAGGGGAGTAAGCACAGGCACAATTCTATTCGACTCTCTGGGGTCACACCTGCTGGTGGCTTGTCTACACTCCATAGAAGACAGGAAGCCTCCAGCAGGTCATCAGGCCTTTAATGAGACTAGGCCAGGAGCTAGGAAACACAGTGATCTCAAGAGCATAACTACTGCCATGAATCCTGCTCTTTAGGAGAAACCCTCAGAGCCTCAATGACCAAATTAAATTGTTCCTAATCAATTATGGATGTGTGGTTTTCTGATCCTTGGTGGAAAAGTAGCAACCCTTAAAAGGACTAAGAGGGGGCAAAGCTGAGAACAACACCCCCAAAGCAGCTCAGTGCCAAGGAAGGAAACCAAAAGACTCAAAGGCAAATTCTGGCAAACACACCAGTTAGCAGAGGACATACCTCCAAAGCCTCAAAGGACATCACAGTGACCCACTGTACTATTCTTAGTCCTTATGATCAAGGAAACAACGATCCATCGGGAAAAGGTCTAATTGGGATCCAGAAATGGAGAAGGTTCTTTGGAGACACAGACACAATACATTTGCGAAAGATTTCCCACAAGGAAGCTCAAACCTATTCTGCAACATCTGAGCAAATGCCAGTTTTCTAGAAGATTCACCTATAATACCAGATGTGTCAAGGGGTGCCATGAGACAGCTGCCATGTGTCCTGTAGTACATCATGACTGACTTGATCAAAAGGTCACCCAAGAGAAAATCACAGCAGACAAGCCACTACTGCTAAGTCACCATGGTCAAGTGCTGACACGGGCTCTTGAAAAGCAGGTGGCCAAGCAGGGGGGAAGAAAATCTGCTCTCTTCCTTGGAGAATGGCAAATTTGGAATCTCCAAGGACCAGACCAGCCCACACTTGGAAGAGAGGCCACCATCATCTCCCACTGACACTAGAGAAATGTAGCCTATCCCCAATATGGAAGAATACCTAGCACACAAAACAGGGAGGTTTACATGTAGTCATGAACAACCTCAACCATATTGGGGAGGAGAGAAAAAGCCTACAGATGCCAATCCTCCCTAGTCAATTCTCCAAACCACCAAGCACAATTCCCGAGCAGACTCTCCTGACTTCTCCCAAGTCTAAGTTTAAGGCTTAGCCTCGCTGACCCAGTTCATGCCATCTGATGCTTGGGCCTTGGAGTGTGGCCTCCAGACAATATAGTCCTGATAGCAAAGGAGTCCCCGAGGAGGCAGGAAGGGAGGGAAGAATGAGGCCACTGAGCCTTCCAATGACTCACCTGGACGGTTCAGTGGGGCTGCAGTCATGAAGAGTGGTTGCATAGGGCCCGGTGAGGGCACAGAACCAGTGACCCCCTGGGGATTCGGGGGGCAGCTTGCTAACATAGCTTGGGGCACAGAACTGGCACAGGAGCTTGCAGATCTCATCATTGGGCTCATCAGCATCTAAGGAGCAGAAAGAACAATGTATGCACAGGGAAGTCAAAGAAAGCTCTCAGTGCATTCTCATGATGGTCCCAGGGAGATGGGTTAAGACCACTGAAACAGATGTTGGGGACCTGCCCCCTTAGTCACTCACAAAGCAAAGACAGTTACAGTGCCAGCTGCCTCCATCTGGGTCAGACATCATCTGGCTGGAGCACCAGTTACTGGGGACCAGGTTTTAAGGACATCAAAAAGCTAAGAGTCACAATGAGGAATGAGCATTAATCAAAGAAATAGGGATCAGTAGCCAAAAGAGAAGGCTTAGGGAAACCTAGGACCTGATTTCCAGGATGTGAAGTTCTGCCACAGGAAGACCTCAAACCAGCCTACCATTCACCCTGGAGGGCTAAGTTAAGACCAGGGGATGGCCATCACCATAAGGCAGATTTAGGCTCTTCTAGCTCATTTTAGGATCTCCTTCAAGCTCTCAGGGGCCTAGTCTCTGTTGATAAAATGAGGTGCTTTGCAGAGGGTAAAAGGTCTCCCTCCTTTCTGCTACACAGGCAGTAATAGACCTTTCACTCTCCCCACAAATAGGCTTTTTTTGCAAAGTGACTAATTGAGCCAGCAGTAGCTAGAGCTGGAATCTCTCTTCAGGAGACTCCAAAACAGTTCCCTAGAGCTTCTTAGAGTCCTTTTAGCCATGCACCTTAGTCCCACTTGGGGTGGCAATGCTGGAGAGAATACCTTTGGAGGGTAGTTGTAGGCAACACTATCTTGAGGAGGCACAGAACATGGTCTTCCATCCTGGAGAGACTTAGATAAGAAGAAAAGTTATAGCCAAACACAAGGAAAATATGGGACAGAGAAATAAACTTGAAAAGTTGGACCAGTGTGCACATGGGGGGAGATGAGGGGAAAGAATCACTGGCTTCTATATTGCCTCCTTTGCTGAACATGCCCCTATATAGGGAGCAAGTCACAAGGAAGTTGCAGACCTCTATATATGCCTAAGCTTCTTCATTTATACAATGGGTCAAGGGCATCTCTACTTGAAATTGAAGGAGATTGTTCCCAAGTACTGTAAATGCCTGCCCTAAAGGGCCCCGGATCATAGGTTATTGGGTTTTAGAAAGCTGAAGTTGCAGCTAGGAGGGAGAGGAAGGAAGAGTAGAGTTCAGAAAGCTCTGGTTTCCAATCTGGCCTCAGATATCCTAAGAATTTCTACAAGGCTTGCTATGAGCTAGTGTCCTAATCAGCCCCCTGGCTCAAAAGGGTGAACATGGTTCAGAGGGGATTTCCTCACCTCAAGTCTCAATAAGGACATTACACCAGATCCAGTCCCAAGGCCTAGAGTTGGAGTAGCAGTTCCCCATCTTGGCCCACTGCTCTTGCCCATTACACCAAGAATGGCTCCCTCGCCACCTTTTCTTGCTAAGCAGGGCTACAGAACAGGGCTACATTGTCGTGAATGGCCATGATGTTGATTTGTTTTACTGAACTTTCTGGTAGGGAAAGTTACAAAAACATGGTGGGGAGGGTGTGGAGAACAAAATGTTTTTAAAAAGTCTGATTTCCCTGGACCCATACATGACCCAGATATGCTAACACAAAAGCCCACTAGTACCTTGCTTCCTGATAGCCTAAAACAGTTGCCCTTGTGTGGTGATAATTAAAACAAGGTCCCCTTTCAATAAGATTACCTAGTAAATGTAAAAATGTCAAAATCCATAGGAATCTAACAACCTAGAGAGGGGGAAGGAGACTCCCAGAAGACAGGGAAGCAGATGGCTGGAGGCCTCCCCAGACCATCAGATTTAGTGCCTTCACTAACCATGACTCCAGGCCTCTCCTACTTCCTGTACAAGTTCAGACCTTGATCTGTCCACATCCATCCACCCCAGCTGCCTTTCGACAAGTGCATTCTGACAAATCCCAGAAGCTCCTCCAGATCCCAAGCATCCCCCAGTCAGGGATCCAGGATTCACCAATCCCTTGGCATTCGCTCAAAGCCCAGGCTGACAGCTGGGAAAGACACCACAAGCAAGGGATCCCTGCATCCAGGGCCAGCTCCAGAGGAGGCGAAGGTCAACTGCTACCTAACTCTCTTTGGCTACCAATGTCAAGCAGTAGAAACAGCTTTATCTGATTGTGGCATTTCACTTCCTGGTCCCTCAGGTCTCAAGCTCAGATACATCACTAAAGCTGCCAGGCCTCTTCCCCAAAAACAGCAAATTCTTTTCAACAAAATACAGCAAGGAGCAGGGCGGGGAGGAGAAGTTGCCCCTGCTATAGAACCGTGGAGTTTTCAAATGACAAGCCTAATGACCAACTCAGTGACAGCTCCAAAATCCAAAGAGGAAGGCCTCGATTCTGGTCCCCTCTGGCCCATCCTGGCTCTACCACCCAGCTGTGCTCTAGGCCAGAGGCATCAAACATGTTACCCTGATCCCCATCTCAGATGAACATGAAACTGGAAAACACTTCACGCAAGAGATTTCAAACATAGGATAGAGAGAAAATTCTTATGTGATTTTCAAGCAGTGCTCTGCAAACAATCCAAGGCTTCCACTGGAGTATGACCCCATTGCTGGAGGCCAACTCCATTAAAACTGTAAGATGAAGAGAAAGGTCTCCTTGCATTGCTAGAGGGTGTTCCCTTTCCCTAATGCTGACCAGCTTGCCAGCTGCCCCTTCCCTTCCCATTTATTCTCTGCTTCTCAAAGGACGAGGAGGGGACTACAGCCACCTCCTATTTGCTGACCTTCACCACCTCCACGTGGGGATGCTAGCCCCAAGGTGTTACTTTCCACTTTCTTCAAGCAGGCCCCAAAGCAAGGTCATGTGGGTAGCTCTGGTTTGGCGTACTTGTAAATATGGTTACTAGGAAAAGCTCTCCAAATGAACGTTTGTTATCTTGTAACAGGGCAAAGGTAAAAGCTCCTTGTTGGGATAGGGATTTCTCAGATCTCTCAGTGAAAGATGTGCCCAGTAGGGGCGGCTAGGTGGCGCAGTGGATAAAGCACCTGCCCTGGAGTCAGGAGTACCTGGGTTCAAATCCGGTCTCAGACACTTAATAATTACCTAGCTGTGTGGCCTTGGGTAAGCCACTTAACCCCATTTGCCTTGCAAAAAAAACCTTAAAAAAAAGATGTGCCCAGGATTGGTACAAAGGTTGTAAGCAGCAAGGACAAAGCAAGATATGAACCCAAAACCTCTACCTCCAAAGCCAGAGCTCTTTCCTCAGTACCACAATGTCTCCTTTAGTGAAGCTGAACAGCTGGTCAAATAATAATAACCTGTTTCCTTTTTATAAATTATCCATGTCTTTACTAAGGGTCAATACTTTCTTCTATATTAACGATACCAAATGCCAATGTCTGCTTCTAGGCCACTGAGGCCCAAGTCTCTGTAGAAAGGGAGAGGTCTGCTTCCTCCCCAGACAGTGCTCAGAGGTCCTGATGGCTCCTAGCAGGCATCAAAGGGAGCCAACCGGGGGGGGGGGGGGGGGGGGGGAGGAAGTGAGTGCGGTAGTTCCCCTAGTTTTGTGCTTGCTTAGTATGTGGGGCAGCTGCCAATTCTTAATCTGGTGACCATAAGAGACTCACATTAGGCTACCACATCTCTTGTCCCAACAATCTGAAAGTTCCTCAGTCACTTCAGCTAGTTAGATTCTCAACTGCTCAGTATGCAGTGGGCTCTCCTGGCCCCGGGCCTCCCAAAGCTTTCCTTTTCTTTAACTGGGCACCTCTGACTCTTGCTTTTTGGCCTGGCACCACAGTCTGGACCAGACCATGTCTGGAGCAGGCTCTAAAATCTGGGTCTCCCAGTCTACCTTACTCATTTTGGTTTCCCCTCAGTTGGAGCACGATTTTCTTTGGTCCTCAGGAAAGTTTATTAGTGCAGTAAATACCTAAAAAATCATTTCTGATGAGAGTGAGCAGTCTTGTCCTATACTTCTAGGAACCTTAGGTCCCCCAGTTCAGTCACTAAGACAGCTCAACTTACAGTCTCTCACCTATTTGAGCCACCATATGGCCCCATGTCTTCCTCTCTCAAATTGCTAGAGTTAGAATTGCTAGGATGTCAAACGTCTTATCAAAAATTTCTTCTGTCTTTAATTTTGCTAAATTTGGGTGATCTTTACCATATTCGTATTGATCCTATCTGTGATCCTGACACCTAAAATGAGCCATGTATGTGGTCTGAGGAGCCACTGTGAAATGGCCTACTGGGAACTCCCAGCACACTTGCTGCCCTCCCCTCCCCCCCCCCCCAACAGCTCCCTGAGCTTCTCCCCAAGACTAGGTCTGCTTACAAAAGCAGTGGCTTCTGGGCCCTTATTTTGGGCAGCTCATCCTTGGAGCTAGTCCCTTATTGGTTCTGAAGTTCTCCATAATGTGAAGTCATATTCCCTAGTACAAGCCACTTTCCCATTTGGTCTCACTCCTTTTGTCATTTCACAGGTGTCACACAGATCAGTAATAGTATCCGCACTCTTCCATCCATAAGCTGAGTGGGCATCAAAATTTCAGTCACTTGTCCATGGCTCTTGGATGAGCAATGCTCTCCCCACAAGGTCTCCTTGTCAAATGGTGACAGTCTTTAAAATAAAATCAGTAACTGGCTTTTTCAACCAAGCAACGTTCCATCTGCTACTTACTCCAACTCTTAAGGTCATCACAATTTGCCTTCATTCTTTCCATTCCTAATGTTTCTAGGCACTCAATGATCTCCTAGGCACTCACTTTTATGACTAGAGGGCCCCTCCAGAGAGGAAGCTTGCCCTGGAGCCAATAGGGTTGGTGCCAATTTAGCAAAATGACAACAGAAGCAATTTTTGTTAAGACATTGGACAACCTAGCAATTCCAACTCTAGCATTTTGAGAGAGGACCCAGTCCATTCATCATCATGGAGATGCAGTCACTCTCTCTTCAACAGATGGGAGGGTTTGGCTAGGGTTGGTGCCAAAAGAGCCCGTGAAATTGGAAAGCTTTTCCTCATGATCCCATCACCTCATCAACAAGACACAGCATGTCTCAGTTCTGCCTTTCCCAATCTGCATTGGATTTCAGACCTAAGAAATCAGCCGCTGCTCCCCTGACTTCCTTTGTGCCAACAAGGCAAGATACCCCCAAGTGTGTGAACCTGGCACCAGCCTAAGGGTCACTTGGGCAGGACAAGATCTATTCAAAACTAGCAGGAAGCTCATTGCAGGCAGCCCTGCCTGAGAGACTCAGATATCTCCTTACCAACCCTCCTGTATCTCCAGAGCTGTGAGGCAGATTCCTATGGGGCCAATGGCTTCCAACTTACCAGGTTAGCAGTTGATTCGACAGTGCTGTACATCGATGGAGTTACATAGTCTGGGTCTACAGGATGGAGGCAAAGAAATAAACCCTATGAGTAAGCTATCTGGTGACATACTGTACTACTTTGTGAGGTAGGAACAAAAGGTCAAAGGGAACTCACCTGGGTGATAAATATAGTCATCGTGATATTCACCTAGAAAACCAAAAGGAAAGACAGGTTCTTGAGCAAGGATGGGTTAACAAAAGACTGCAGAATCCTCCCCTCTCCAATGGGACTTTGGTGATCCCACCTCTCCTGTGAGTCACCCACGACTGCCCAAGGAGCCAGGAGAGCCAGCAGCATGGCAGATGCTGCCTCATTTTCTTTTCCAATACAGTCCAGAATTTCAACTGAGCAAAATCAAAGGACCAAGGTCTGTCTTCCATGTTTGTCAGCTTCATTCAAGACACACATTTGTAACCTCACCTGTGCTTTCTGGTGGTTACACAAGAGCAGACGCCATTAGTATACCACTCCTCTCCCTGGTGGTCAGGCCAATCATTTGTGCTCACGATCCAAAACTTCACTATTTGCCACCAAGTCGGACACATGGAACAAGCCAGGACTCCATCAGTCAGACACTTGTTTGCCACCCAGTACACGTGCACCAGCCCTCCACACATCTGTTTAGAGATCTTCTTCCCAGAAATTAGTCAGTGGCACTAGCTAATTGTTTAAGCCTGCCAGCCATGCCTCTGTCCAAGTTTTCAACAGAAAAGCTGAATGGCACAGATACCTATGCATCCCACTAGATCTCCTTCCAAGCTGGCACTGACCCATTGATGACCATTCCTTAGGGTCAATCAATTTTCAAATGCTAATTCAACTGTTGTCTAGCCCATACCTCTCCATTTGTTCATAGGAAAAAAAAGAGACTGATAAATGTTTTGCTCAAATGTAGGTCAATAAGAAACAGTAAGACATGGTGAGTAGAAGGCAGCCTCAGGAACAAAAAGAACTGGGTTCAAACAAGAGCCAGCTCCCCTCCCATCACTGTAGGCAATCTTCACTGACCAGTTACTGCAGAGTCTTGGTGGAGGGAGTCTGCTCTCCAGGACTTCCCTATACCAAGCCCAAACCTGCGCTGCTGAAAAAAAATAGCTTCAGAACTCTAGAGTTCTAGTGTTCCCCAGATCTTTGCTTTTTAAATAATATTTCTGAAGACTAATCCTGCTCAAAAAAGGAAATGAGACCAGTGTGCCAGAAACTGCTCCCTCCAACAGGAGGCTGGCTTTCAGTGAGCACATCTCCCTCACTTCTTCACCTCAGCAAGCTGGGACATGGAGTCACATCAGGGAGACTAAAAACTCCTTGGCTGTAGAGACAGATGCCAATCAACTGGCCATTCACTCAGTCACCACCCCTTTTCTCACTCTAACTTCATGCCTCTTCCCCCTTTCTTTCCTAATGAATGACTGGCTCGGCCCCCCTCAAAAAAATCACTGGATGGCTTTGCTAGAGAGCTAGCCTCAGGAGCAAGAGTGGGCAATCTCAGCTAAACAGGATGTCCCAGAGGTCTAGCCCTCCTGCCTTCTGGAGGCTTCCTTGAGACACTTACCACTGTCACTGGGATCATCTACTTCTTCTTCAGATGAAGTCAAAGCTGCTTTGCCTGGGGCCATAGAGTGGGGACCCTGCCTTGTTAACCAGAATCCAGAACCAGCAGGAGGGCCCATTGACAATGGGGTATTCCGATGCTGAAACCAAAAATTGCACACAAGTATGAGTGCAGTAGGTGCACCTCTACCTGGGGAATATAAACTACAATGACATTGTCCCTTCTTGATGTGGCTGCCTCCCTGACCTAGGAAAGGCTGGTCTGCAGATGAACACAATTCCTTCTTCAGGTCTTTGGGTTTGAAAGAACTCATTCCAACCTGTGCCCCCCCCCTTAGGGTTACAAGGGGGTAATCAGAAGAGGCCTTTACTGGAGGCCATGCACACACCCAGGAACTCCATATTCCACATGCCCAAGAACCAGCCTAAGGCCAGAGGCACTCCCTCGCCTCACCAGCTGGAGGTTATCCAGGATGAGACTTTTGGCCACGGCAAGTCACATAAATGTCCACTACAAAAATGCTTTGCTGCAAGGATTCTTGCCTCATGGCCCTTGGCTGGCAACCTCCCAGTCCAGCCTGTCCCCCTCCTACAGTGGACTTGAATAGTGAGTTTTCCATCCACTAAGACCCCCAGCTCTTTGTCAGACCAACTGCTGTCTAAACATGCTTCCCCATGCCATCCTGGTAAAGTAGATGGTTTGAAGCCAAGTATTGGCCTGGACACATCCCTAGTGAGTTTCATTATTTTCTCTGTTTCAGCTTTGTGTTCTAGCCATTAGACCCAGCCAAAGTCTCTATCTACATAGCTCATCTCTTCTTGGGGCCCAGCTCTGCTGATTCCCTCCCTACTAATTGCCTCTCTTTAGACAAAACTACCTTCATGGTTGCTTTCTGTCATTAAGCCTATGCCCCACCCCAAGGCTGTCTGTCACAAAGCCAGTCAGTGCCCCTTCCAAAGGTCAGGGTGGTGATTACCCCTAGAGCTGGGTAAGTGGCCTCATCGCCTTCTTCAATTTCATAGTAGGTGATAGTTTCCTCCATGCCCCCAGGTGCAGCTCCAGGTTCGGTGGAAAAGCCATACTGGCATTCCTTATTCACACACTGCAACTGCCTGCGGCTCCGGCTGTAAGAGCTTTGGGAAGTGAAGGAAGAGAAGGATAAGAGAAGAAATTTCATTTCCCCTACTAAAATCAATTTCAAAAAGTTCAACAATTTTTTTATTTGACACACTTAAGCTAAGCTCCCCACATTTCCTCTGACCATCCGTCCCCTCTCCCCAAAATGTCAACTTACCGGGTCCGATAGGAAAAGTTATCATAGCTTGGAAAGTATCTCTTCCCTGACCCAGGATAGAAAGTAACTTCAGGAGTGACTACATCATTTCTATTCAAAAATCGAGGTGTACCTCCCCTATGAAAGAAGAACAAAGAAACTCAGGTTGATGCTCACTTCCAGGTTTGTAAACGTGTCTTATTAGTTATACAGGAAAAAAAAAATGGAGATTTGAACATCGGTCCCAAAACCCAGAATCAGTGCAGTCAGTGAACTCCTAAAGGTGCCACTAAGTCCCCTTCATACTGCTATACACCAAAGGACCTTCCCTGAGGACTTGTTACATGATTTCCTCCCCTCGCAGACCTTTCTCTATTCTTCCTTATTCTGCAGGGCTGTTAACAAAGCCATTCTGAAGCACCCTCTGGTACACAAAATGCCCCCATCCTCTGCTCACTTTGGGCACCCATCTCTAAGCCAAGTCAAATAAGAGAGCTAATCAGTATACCTAAAGAAGTGGCAGAACCCAAAGGAAGAGGCACAAGACAAGAGCTAGGACTACGCAGCAGAGATGGTGCCCATTCCCTGAGGGACAGAGTCAAATACTGGGGGATTACTCCTGAGTGCCAATGAAGACTCATTCACACCAAGTTTTGTTGGTCTTTTTTCTCACAATGTGAGGGAGTAGGAGCTAAGGGGAAGGGGAAAGGAGTACCACGTTTGTGAAATGCACAGAAGAGAAGTCAAGCCAGAAGGAAGCACAGACAATCAGGTCAGTTTTGAAAGTGACTTGATGGATTTCTGATACACTTAAGAGGAAAAGAAAAGCCAGGTATAGAGAAGAGTCCTGAACAAGGCCTGCTATCTCCTTGTTCTACTGGTTTATTTTAGTTATGGCTTACTAAGTTCAGCATAGTTTAAAAGATAAAAAAGAAAAAAAAATACAAAGGAGTTCAAGAGATCCTCAGTGAATGTTCCCTCAGACAGTTCCTGGCTTCAAGGAGTAGAGAGTTGTCAGGCCTTACCTGGCAATGCCATAGCCCCGTCCATGTCTCAGAGGCAGTGGCTGCTGGGGAGGGAACTGCTCATAAGTCACCACAGCACCAGTATTAGGGGAGGGACAAAGGACAGGAGAGGTACGACCACTGTGGAGGCTGTGCTGGAGCCGGGGAGGAAGCATGGACTCCCCTCTGCTGTAAGCCACTGTCATGAAAACCTCCTTCCCACGAACTTTCTTCAGCATCCTCTTCCGCCCTTTCACAGCCAGATCTGCCCCTGGGGTGGGGTAGAATCAAGAGTAGAAAAGATCAGCTCAGAAGAGAAAACTGTTGCCCCCTCCCTTTGTCCCCCCATAGCCTAAAGCTCAATGTGGGCCCTGCCTGGGGGCCTGGAACTCAACAGGAATTTTAAGTCAGGACTTCCCAGATTCCATTCAAGGATTGGAACTTTTACTATGAATTTCTAATTCAAAAGGTCCACAACACGGAAATTAGGGACACTATGCTCCCCTAAATCTCTTCTGAAACAGAGAAAGAAGTGATGTATTTAACAACATAGGAAGAGGGAGGGTGAAAAAAAGTCTTTCAGATACAAACCCATTTCTGGAACACGGCCACCAGTAATCTTGGTGTACATTCCTCCACTGCCACCTCCTCCTCTTCGATTGGGAAGTACATTCCAAGCAGGGACAGGGGTCACTTGAGTCACTGGTTTTAAGTTAGCCAGTGGGACAACATGCCTGATAGAGACGGAGGGTTGCACAGTGGGAAACAGCCCCTCTGCCTAGGGAACTTGCCTGCTTCCTCCATGCCTCCAAGTCTCATTTTCCAAACTGCTGCTACTGTGACACTTCTTGGCTGCGCAGGAAAGCCCTTCTGTCCCTCAGAAGGCTCTGAGTCACACCAAGGAAGCAGATGCACTGGGTGCTCAGATGCAGGTGGGTCACTTTCTCCTGTGTAGAATCATTACTACTGGGGCACAAAGAGCCTCACAGTCCCAGCCAGAATTCCCTCCAGACAAAAGCTTGTAAAACTTTCCCCACATGAGGTCACGCCCTAACTTGTTTGTGTACTTTGGGAAGTGTCAAATGCAGGGCCTCAGGCAGGGTTCTCTATCCCTGCCACTCCATAGAATGTTTGCAGCCAGAGGGCAGAGGGGGTGGAGGGGGTTGCTCTGCCTGAAGCACACCCCAAGTATCTAGTAAGGGCCTTAGCTGGAAGGTAGTTAAGGAATTAGAAAGTATTTGTCACCAAACAAAAAAATTAAAGCTATATGTAATCATGTGAAAAAAAACCCGCTCTCAAATCATTGCTGATAAGAGAAATGCAAATCAAAACAATTAGGTGGTAAGACTTCACACCTAGCAGTTTAAGATGCCAAAAAGGAAAACATTGTTGGAGATGTTGTTAAGGGGATTGGGACCTTAAGGCACTGCTGGTGGAGTTGTGAACATATCTAACCATTTTGGAGAGGAACAGGAACTATGCCCAAAGAGCCACAAAACTGACCCTTTGATCCAGCAATACCAACACTAGGCTTATATCTAAAAGAAGATAAAAAATGAAAAAAGTCTCACATGTTCAAAAACATTTGTAGCAGCTCTGTTTGTGGTGGCAAAGAAATGGAAATTAAAGGGATACCCATCCATTGGGGAATGGTTGAACAAGTGAATATGATGGCATACTATATTGTGCTTTAAGAAATCACAAATGGTCAGACTCTAGAGAAGTATGGAATGTATTACAATATCTGATGCTGAGTGAAGGGAGCAGAACCAAGAAAATATTGTACACATTAACAACATTGTTGAGTTGCTCATCTCTGATGGCTGCAGCTCCTCCTAGCAGTCCAGAGAGCTAGGACAACCCTGGGAGACGGGTTAGAGGCCACACCACATTCACATCCAAATGGAAAAAAAAAACACAGGATCTGAGTAAAGCCAATGTTCACTTTCTCAAAATTTCCCTTGTTTTTCCCTCCTCCCGTGGTTTCTTTTCCCTTAGTCCTCATTCTTCATACACAAAATGATGAATGTGGCACAATGTTAAACACAAATCGATACGTATAACATTCACTAGGCTGTTTGCCACTGAGGGGAGGGGGAGGGGGGAAGAAAATCTGTAACTTATAAATATGCAAGTGGATAAATACTGAAAAATTTCATAACAACAGACTGGAAAAAACAAAATAGCAACAAAAGAATTGCTTGTCACAATTGGAAAGGAGAAGCCAATCATTTTATCAAACTCAACTTTAAAAAGCTGCAATTTGGGTAATCTTCTCAGACTTGGGGGCTGGGGGGAGGAAAGAAGGCTTAGCCCTGGCTCAGGGGTTACAATATTTGACTGGAAGTTTGGGGCTTTGGACATAGGACTAGTTATATGTGTCTCAACTCTTCTATAGTTTGGTTTGTCCAATTGTTAAATGGACTAAAAATACCAGTGCCAGTCTCAAATAAGGAAAACTCTAGAAGGCACTTGGCCAACAGGGAGGTGTTGAACATCAGTGAGTAGCCCTTCACTCACTTCTCCGCAAGCTCCTCTATGAAGACTGTAACCGAAGTGCTGTCATT
Organism: Macrotis lagotis; assembly: GCF_037893015.1. Lineage (NCBI taxonomy): Eukaryota > Metazoa > Chordata > Mammalia > Peramelemorphia > Peramelidae > Macrotis > Macrotis lagotis. Next base: position 72,623,632 of record NC_133666.1, read on the forward strand.
GCCACCAACTTCCTGAATGTGAGCATTATAGTATCTCCCACCGGGCTCCAATCGAACCTGAAGAGAAGGGGAGGGGGAATAATCTCAGGTATGGAGAGCCAAGGGCTCCCTAAGCCAACTGCTCTCAGCAACAGAAAGCACTGGAGGAAGCTCATTTGTGCTGGGTCCAGCTTAGATACTAGGCCTTCAGGATCTCAACACAGATAGCTTGATACGCTGCTGAAGTTTGAAGGGGAAAAAAAGGGTCAATGAAATGAAGAGAAAGAAAGAATTGTTGTTAATTTTCCATCAGCAGATCAAAGTAGCAAACTTTGGGCCCTGCAGCTGCTTCCCCAACTTCAAGTGATCTGCATTACTCCCTATCCTTTAGCCATGGGCAAACTTTGGCCTTAAGGTTCCTCTGATGATGCCCAACTCAGGCCAATTGCAAACATCAGTCACTTATCTGTGATTCAGTCAAAGCAGATAAAGCGGACACATCCTCTACCCAGCTGCTAGCAGCTGAGTGGGCATGAAGGCAGGCAAGGGTCTGAGCACAAGAACCGGCCCTTGGACAGGTGTAGGAGTGCCCACTGCCTATGGAGGATGGCACTAACCTACCTGGCACTTGTCTCCCAGAAAGTACTGTCTCCCAGCAAACACCATGAAGTCTGATTTCTGAAGTTCTGTACAGAGAAAAAAAGTCAGATGGAAGCAATATAAGTCTCCTGTAAAGCTGTCTCAGCCCCTTCTGTACAAGGATAACTAAGAAATGCTTATTCTGCATCCCTGGGGTTGCTGCAAGCCCATAGGCCTCGAAGGGAGGAAATGGCCCAGAGCACCCACCTTTCCTGCTATCCAGCCAAATGTCAAACTCCACATTGCGGTAGATCTCGGGGTCCAGTGCTTTCAGTACTTTGTAGGAAAGAGACATCATCTTGGACTGATTATCTGCAAACTGAAACAAGATTCCCAAATAACTAAAGTTGACCAATCCAGGCCAGCAACTCTTTTTCCATCCTCAGCCTCTCCCAGTTTGTGGGCCAAAATCTAATTGATGTCCCATCTTTCCCCCTTAATACTCTTCTTTAAAAAGAGAAAGCGGCTCTCTGTGCACAACCAGGAACCCAAAGAAAGGGAGGCCCAAGTCAACCACATGAAAAGCAGGTGGGGCTAGCTAGAAAGAACTCCATCCAGGTCACTGGTTGGTGTATCTCAGGGTAGTAAGTTCTCATTTTCCATTTGGCCAGCCCCATGCCCCTATTTGTCCACCACCTCATTTAACATTGCCACCAGGGCTTTTTCTGACTGCTGTATTGTTATTCACCAAGATCACCTAAAATCACTTGCTACTTGGGCATGTATTCCAAAGATATCCATAGATGGGAAGCTGAAGGGCATGGGAAGGACACTTCATGAAGGGCCCCACATTTTACAGAAAGGAGATCCAAGACAAGGGCAGTGACTTGCTCTAAGTTATTGACTATTCAACCTTCAAGAGACTTCCAAGAACATTTAAGTTTAACACTTTGCTTTTACAAAAAGAAGAAAAGTGAGACACAGAAAAGGGGAGTTAAGAGTATCACCCAAAGAGTTCTGTCATAGAACATTAAAGCTAGAAGGGATTCATTTAATCGCCTCATTTCAGAGGAAGAAAAGGGAGCTGAGAAAGGGGCAGTGACTTGCCCAAGTTCACTCGGAGGATTTAGTCATGAAACATTAAGAGCTGAAAAGCCACCCTGAACATTCAAGAGCACAGGTGGAGATTTTACCCCAATCCTCTTTTTATACAAAAGGAAAAAAAATGAGCCCAGAGAAGGTCAAGTTGACCAAGGTCACACAGAAAGTTAATCCTAGTGCTAATATCTGACCCCCAGATCTAGACTGCCATGATGCTTTGTTGGGAGAATACTTGAGAGATGACCTAATGGAGTTTCTGAAAGTGAAGAGCAAATAAGAGAATTTTCAACCTTGTGATTTCGAATGGCAAAGAAAGCAGAGCTGTGGAAGATAAACAGAAAAGCTTCAAATGACAAACTAGGGCTTGGCTGTGTAACAAGACTTTTCCATGGGGTTTTGGAAAGAAGTTTCAAAACTGCTCATCATAGAGCCCCAAGCTTGGCCCCCCGACAACGGTCAGGGTCTTGGGGGGGGCTCAAGCCAAACAGGATCTTTGAGGACAGAGTGTCAACCAAACAACATGCAGTTTCATGCCTGGGAACCAACCTTTCCTTCTTCAGTTCCATGTCTGTACCTATCAGGGACGTACTCGTGGCCACTGCTGGTGCTCAGGACCGAATCCTCCATCCTGCTCAATTAGCAAAGAAAGTCTGGTTAGGCTGGTTGGCCTTCTCAGCTAAGCCCTGGGCTACAGTGCCATCTACTGGTCCTCCAGCAGGAACAAGCATCTAGTCCTCAGCACCACCCATAAACTATCTCCCCACCCCAAGGACTGTGGCGCCACCTCGTGGCAAACCACAGGGAACCCGATACTTGGGACATAAATACGAAGTTACAAAGAGTCAGGGAAACCATTGAACCTGATCCCTCATGTGACAAAAAAGCAGTGAAGCCTTGCTTAGCTCCAGGTCACCCAGCAAATGTGGCAGTCAGAATCTGACCAAAGGCCTATGCTGGAACTCTTTATGCTAAGAGCCCTTGGAACCCTTTAACATAAAAAGGAGATAAGTCAGTCACTCTCCCTGAGGGAAGAGCACTCTGTTCAGCTACAAACTGGCTACAAGCTCCCTGCTCAGTCACAGAATCCCAGAAACAAAGAGATCAGAGAGTCTCCTTTCCCGTCTTGAAAACCAGAATGGGCATTACTACAATTACTGCAAGAGGAACTAGAGAGGTCCAACCTGTCATCACTCCCCGTGGAGATGCTGTTTCTTTTCTTCCTGCCACTTCCACGATATATCTCAAGGGCAGCTTTCAACTCTTCACCATCCATAACAAACACATCCTTGTAGAGAATCTCATAGAGTACAGCTGAGGGGGGAGGAGCACATCCCTTTTAATGTTCAGCATCTAGCCTCCCACCCACATGAATGCTGGGAGGGGGCAGCATCACCTTCCAGGCACCATCCATTTGTCTTGCCTCCCCCCCTTAGCAAACAAAAGGAAAAAAAGGGACTAAGATCCCTCAAGCCTTTACATACCCTGGCAAACAGCGGCATCAGCCTGAAATTTCTTGGTATACACGGAATCAAAATGCCCATTACTGGAACAGCAGAGCATGATCTAAAGGGGGAGGGGGAAGATATATGTGTGTATACACACACACACAAATACACATACACAGAGAGAAGAGACAGAGAGAGAGAGAGAGAGCAAGCACCATGCCATTAATGCCACTTCACACTCAGCCAGTCACCACCAGCCCTAAAGCCCACTGCAACTTCTGGGAAGGCCAAGCAATCAGAGACCTTTGGGGAGAATAAGATGCATTTTAGGACAGGCTCCTATCAAGTCTTCCAAAGAGAAGCAGTATGCAAAACCCAGCCAAAACCCAACTGGCTTCCCAGGATCCCAATCAAAGTAACGAACACACTGCTACCAAGCTACACCAGGAGAATGCTGTACAGAAGAGTTAGGCCTGGGCTAGAGGAGAACATTTGATAAAGTTTCTTATGCTATCCTTTGAACAAGAAAGAGAAGAGCTGTCAACTAGAAAATCAAAGAGATTTGGGAATGACCAAGTGGCGAAACCCAAATCAGACTCATGAGTGCAGAAGTCAATGTCAACTGGGAAAGTTATCTCTAGTAAACTTCTTCAAGGATCTGTGTGACCACGTACCATTAAAATTCACATCAAGGATGCAGACAAAGGCATAGAAAGCACAATTAGTCAGTTAACAGATAAGACATCTGGGAAGGAGGGCTAGCATGTCAGATGCAAGTTAAGATCTGAAAAGACAGCTCACTAGCTTAAGAACATCCACATCTATCAAGAAGATAAAACAATGTAAAGTTAACTATCAAGAAGACAAATTGGGGGGGGTATGCATCAGTTTATCTGGAAAAAAAAGATCTGGGGATCTCAATGAACTGCAAACCCAGTGAGTCCAGGATAACATAGCAGCAGTGTGATCTTCGGTTTCTTAAGAAAGTCTGAGCACAAGCAGCTACTATCTATCTATTCCTAGCCCTAATCAGATCCTCTATGAACCACTCAACTTAAGACTTTTGAATTGAGGCCATCGATGATAAGGCAAGTTCCCAAAGGGCCTCAAGATCTGTCCTCTGATTCCATCTTAACACCCTCATCTTATAATAGAGTCCTAGAGAGGCCAAAGGATTCAACCCTTATGGTTAAGGCCAGAAGTGCTGAACCCACATATCCTATCTCCAAATCCAGATTTTCCTGGTTGAAGGAACCAGGTATGTTCACTCTAAAGAGAAGACCATTAAGGCAGGTGAGACATGAGTGGTCACATGGGCCAGCCAAGTCACACTTGGCCCCAGTAGACAGAACTCTGGACAACAGCTGGAAAATACAGAATTGAGAACCAACTTGCTAAGTGGAAAGAGCTGTCTTGGGGGCTACTGGGCACCCTGTCACCAGAAGTTGAAGGACCACTTAGCAAGGTTGACCAAAGCTGAAGACCTCAAACCTCCACTTTCTACTAGGATATACTAGACTTTGCTGAAGGCCAGGAGGCAAGTCAAACACCCAAGGAGAGCTAAGACTGGCTGGGTTTGGGGAAATCAGCACCACAATGCTGCAACATATCAACTGCATGCTGGCGGTTGAATCCAAGAACAGAAGACACATAGAGATCTCCATGCCTTCACTACTTATCAAAAACTTTACTATGGGGATGGCTAGTTGGCACAGTGGACAAAGCACAGGCCCTGGAGTCAGGAATACCTGAGTTCAAATCTAGCTGTGTGGCCTTGGGCAAGCCACTTAAACCCATTGCCTTGCAAAAAAAAAAACCTAAAAACTTTACTCTGAGACTGAGAGACTAACTTTTTTAATCGGCTTTTACAACCCAGACTTCATCCAAATGGCGATTCAATAGGTCAAGTTGTCTCAAAAATCCAAACATTCTTCCCTGCTTGCTTGTAACAGATCCAGCTTGACAAGATTCACCCTTATTGAAATGCTGTGCCAAATGTTCTCTTATGTGTTAAGGGATGGCAAGTGAAGCCATTTTCCAAAGCATAAGAGTTATACAGAAACAGAAAACATTCACAGGGGCTATAAGAGGGTCCTAGGCAGTGTATGGGCCATGTTCTCCAGACTCTCACTTCTTGGTATACCTCTATGTTGCCCTTCACACTCAATTATCAGGCATTCCCAAGTCCCAATGCAGTCTTCCATCTACATCTTGTCCTTCCCCCAGGGACCACACCTCCTGCCCTCTTCCTAACCTCCAATCAAAATTCCCATTCCCTCCCCAAAACTAGAGCCCTCAGAAGAATGCAATATTCTGCAATCTTCCATTCCTATTTCTTAGAGAATGTCTCATCATGGGAAGAACTAAAAGGATCCTTTCACAAAGGAAAAAAAAATCACACAGGCAACTCTGGTCATCATACTTGCCTTGGATTTCTCTTCCTAAAGCTACAGAGCTATATACCCAGAGCCTTAGGGATCTCACCTTCTTTCATTTTAAGGAGTAAGCCTAGTTCCTTAGTGAAATAAAAGGTTTAAAATAGTATTAGGGACAGGAGTTTGGTCTAGAGAACTCCCAAGGAAAGAAACTCTCTACTTCTTTAGATTGGGAAATGTAAAGGCGGCTTTTTAATATGACAGAGGTGACTCCAAAGCCAGACCAAATGGGAAGAAAAGATGCCAATGGAGTCATCTTCAATGATTGCTGCCCTTTCATTCCGTAGGTAGCTACAGCAGGTATTCCTTAAGCTCCTGGTGAGCTTACAGCATTACATCAATTTCTCCATAAATGAGGGATGCCCTTGTTTGCATTTTTTACCTTGTCTTCATAGCCATTATCAGTGACGTGAGTTGGAGGCTTCCCAGGGTGCCGATAGAGAATGAAGTCTCGACTGGATGGGCAGAGAAATGGAAGGAAGAGATGAGAGGAGAACCCTCATGGTATGTTCTACAGAAACATAAAGACTTATTTACATGTGAGCAAAAGAGTGTCTCTAGGCCACCAAAGCAGCAACTTGGCTTAAGAATTGTGTTTGCTATGTTATGTTTCTCTCCCTCAAGCCAGACACCCTCAAGAAATAGTAAAACCCTTTTTGAGGACAATTAGCATTGCACAAAGCCATGTTGCTAAACAGCCAAGGCCAGCAGTAAATGTGTTATCTCTCCATAAAAGCCTAAAGATCACAAGGGCCTCAATGAGAGTTATCCTTCCAATCACATTCTCCAAAATGCTCTAAGGGACTGAGGGGTCTGGACAACCCGAAGAACCTGAGGGTCTCATTTTGTGTGATTCCATATGCCAAATCATGGGCTCACAGAGTCACAGGTGGCCAAAGAACCTCAAAGCTTATCTAGTTCAACACTTCCATTTTAAAAGTGAAGTGACTGAAACTCACACAGAGCAAAGGATTTGTCCAGGGTCTCAAATACAACGTTTGAGATTTAGACCTGAAAAGAACATTCAGTATCTTCTAAGTCCAACATACAGAGAAGAAACCAAGGCCCAGAGAGGGGAAGGGTCATACTAGGGAATAGATGACAAAGCCAAGATCTAGATTTCAAAGGCAGTGTGATTTCCATTGCTCCAATTGCAGACTCGTGGGGGCAGTCACCTTCAATCACCTCTTAAAACCCTGCCCATCTGTTTCCAAGACTGATGATAGTCTCTGGTGAGAACAGAGCCTCAACTATTTTAAAGGTCTCATTTTGTCTCCTTTGAAAGCAGGGAGGCCTGTATCAGTCTTTTGAGACTCCAAGCTTGCCTTATTGGGACATTCAAGAAGGTCAACTCCCCAAAGTCCAAATTCTCCTAGGCTGGGGCTTCTCATTTCAGTGACCCAGGCAGACTTTCATCTAAGGAATGCCAGTCATCACAGATCCAAGGCAGGTGGAGGGACTCAGGCCAATCATACTGTTATGACCAACTATCTCTGGCCTAACATATTTTCAGATAGTTACAGTCTAGCTAAAATGAATGTAATGACTGTCAAAGACCATCTCCAAAGGGAAAACCAGTGATTAGAATAAGTCCAGTCTCAAGTGTGCCAAAGAAGAAGTGGGAGGAGACAAGTACTGTTCTAGACAGGAGTCCTGGAGCCTTCTGGAGAAAAAAAATGTTTTTATTAAGTATGCTGAATTCTTTTATCACAGGATTTAGAATGTTGTAAGACACTGTAGAAATTTTCTAGCTCTCCTTCCCATTTTAATAAACTACAGAGGCACAGTGACTTACCCAAGGTCACACATCTAAGAAGCATAGCTGTCTCTCTCTCCCTTCCCCCAAACAAAATAGTCAAGGTACTTGAGGGTAGAGGTCTAAGGCAAAGTCCCCAGTGAGTGCTTCCCAAATATGTGTTGGTATATGTGGGTGAAGTAGCAGAGCCAGGATCTCACTCCCCCTTCCAGGCAGTGCCAAGAACTTGGGGGAAGAAGGGAGGAGTTCAAAGCATTGGCCTAGGCACCAAACCATGGGGGGGGGGCTGTAACCGGACCAGTGAGGTACATACTTCTGCACTTCTTGCCCAATGCATAAGCACTGTAAATTGTGAGACTGGTCCCGAATGTCATGGCCTTCAACAAGAGCCACATCCTGTAACACCTCCTGTACCCAGTCAAAAAAAGACCCATAGCCCTGAGAGACTTCAACATCTATATTCTGTGGTTAAAAAAAACCAAAAAGATCAGTGATACAACTTCTAGTGGGTTGGGCACTAAGATGGCCATCATAGCCAACATCTGCCCCCAAAAAAGGCATTTTCCCAAGTCCTGAAGGGTGTGAAGTAAAGGCAATTTCACTCCTGCCCTCCCTCTAAGAATACTCCCAAGGCCAGAACTGGGTAATGGGGTGGCCTAGGGTCAACCAATGTGATTACAAAAGCCCAAAATCTCCCATGGCCCCAAAAGGCTGGAAAGGAATCTGGAAAGAGAAGAGGTAGAAACTTACTTATAAATGAGAGAAAGTGCTCTTAATTCCAGCTGGCCTGCACTTTCCTAGGGATAAAGAACACATATCACCTTTGTTTGCTTCAGGTTTTTCAAGCATCTTCTAGCTAAAATTTCCCCAAAAGTCTACTCTTTTGAGCCTCTTAGTGCAACCCTCCCTCTTTATTCTGTTCACTGAGAATAGACTAGAACCCAAATTTTGGCAGCAGGTCCCAGGTTCCTAGTCCTTAGAGAACTTATTGTCTCTCAATCCAACCTTCCATTTTCTAGACTAGAAGACAGAGACCCAAAAAATCTGGTCTTTCGGACAAAGGTCAGGTCTCTGGCCACCACTGTGTTACAGTGAGGGAGTATCATGACCCAAAAGGGCCCTTAGAGGCTTCCCTATGATTCAATTTGGAATTATCAACTGGAATGTATTCAAAATAAAGGTTTCTTTTTTAGTCTATTCTGAGTATCATGTGCTAAGGGAATTAGTGACTTTTAAATTAATAAATTCTCCACACAGGACAACTGAATTAGGTCAGCTGGCAACTTCTTCCAATTTTTCCAAGAAATACATCTGATTCCAACAGCTGTTTGTTTTTTGGATTTTTTTAAAGAGGCTCTGCATATTTCCTTAAAGGGCCAGAGCTGGAATGCTCTGCAACCTCATCCCTGCCCTCCAACCTTTCAGGGCTGCCAGAGAAACATCTGGCCTTACCTTAGGATCTCCCAGCCGTTCCAGGTACTTTTCAAATGACCCTTCCACGTACTTTTTGGGAAAAAAGATAGATCAACAAACTCATCACTTTAAGCATTTTCTGCAAATTGGAAGCTCGAGTTAAGGCCAGCTGCACTTCCACCTTCTAGAATACACTCACTTTATTCAGCCCCAAGCCCTGGAGTTAAGAGGTGATTACAACAGTTGGCACAAAACTCACAGCGAATTTAGAGACCCCTTAAGGGGGTAGAGGGTACAGTAGCAATGACTCCTTAGAAGGTTAAGATATGACTATATCAAGCCTGGAAGATTGCAGGCACTTGTCATTCCTGTACAAGTTAACCTTTTTTATTGGTAGCCTCAGAAATGTCAAATTTTCAAATGATGGGCCATCAGCCAACATCCAGGTGGGCAGGAAAAGAGAATTGATGAGTGGGTCTGAGAATGAGGGCAGGAGACAAATTGCGGGTGTGAAGCAAAATTGAAATGAACCAGAGGCCCAGACTTTGGAGAACTGAAAGGGATTTGTGAGTTCCATATCATCTGCTTTTCTTCTTTTACAGGTGAAAAAACTGAGGCCTACAGAGTGACCCCTGTCCTAGGATCACACTGCTAGCATATGCCAGAGCCTAGTCTTGGACTGTGGTCAAGCTACCCTCTCTACCCGGATCTGATATCAGTGAGCAAAACTTCTTTGGTCCAGGTATGATGTTGGAAATTTGTAAAGAATTACCATCGGCTTTAGTTTAAAATCAGTCTGACTTTGAGCAAGTCCCAAGAGTCTGGCTGCCATGTTTGAAAAAATCAGTCCCAGAAGGAAGAGTAACTCATCCCTTCAATGATTGCTCATGGCCCAACAGAAACAGGTCTTTGCTTTTGGTCTGTTGAAGCTTTTTACAATTCAGTATCTAAGTAAGTAAAGGCTTTTGAGAATAAAACATTGGATCATTTTTTAGGAGATGGGGCCCCTAACAGAATTGTACAATATGTGCCTGTCTGATTTCATCTCATACAGCAAAGAGCTACTTGCTTTACTTTTACCTGTCTCCAAAGTGGGCAGGACACACAAAACTTCCCAGGGACCCTTATTTGCTACTCCAGAGAAGCAAGGGCAATGGAAAGTCTTTTCATTCAGAAAGCAGCTACCCTGATCCAGCTCCACCTTTAAGTCATCAATGTTCTTTGGGCAGGCTATCAAGCAGAAGTGGGTTCAACTGGGGGGAGGGGGGATGCTTGGCTTGTTCTCTTAATAGTCACCGTACCAGGGGAATGGGGCCAGTTCCCAGCCTCGGATTTCCAACAAGGCCAGATGTTCAGAACGAATTGTGTTTCCTTACAAGTCACTGTTGGCCTACTACCTACATACAGATGTTCTTGGGAATTATGGAAAAGTCGGGCCTTGTGAATGGGGTCACTACTGACACCAAGTGAGGAAGGTGCTTCCTCAAGAGCAAACCCCCAACGAAGCTAAATGAGGAGGGGAAGTGGGAAGGGCCATTCGGGCCATCCAGGCAGTCAACTTTTGAGCTGTGCTCCGATCAGAGAGGGGTGCCCATTTCCCTTCCCGGCTCATTTTTCATCTGCCCCTTTTGGGAATCGGCCCGAACCCAGCGACGGCGAGGCGTTCCGAGGCCCGCTTTGGCAGCTCCCCCCCCCCCCCCCGCCCCACTTACAGACTCAAAGTTGTGCGGGTGCTCCCTCATGAAAGCGACGCAAGCCTTCCTGATTTCCAAATGGTGCACTTGGCTGCAGAACAGCTGAAGGAGAGGAGACAGCTTCGAAGGCGTCCGGCCTGCAGGTGTGGCTCATGGAGGCAGCCCCGAGGGCCCGGCGGGGGAGCTCGGCCACCCCACTCACTGGCGGAGAAGCGGTGGCAAGGACCCCCCCCCCCCCACTCTTTGGCCGCCAAGGACAACGTGTCCTCCGCTCCTCAACCCCTCCCTCCCGGAACCCCGGCCCGGCAGGGGCCCGAACTCGACGAGGCCACCGAGGCCCGAGAGGGGCGGGGCAGGGAGGAAGACCTTGTGCTCTCTAAACCGGGCGCCAAGCGGCGGGGGTCGCAATGGGGGGGGGGGCACTCGCCTCCACGTCGGGCAGGTGGGGCTCGGGTCCGCCGGGCTCGGGGCTCCCCGTGGGGAGGGGAAGGGGGCTGAGGAGCCGGGGGTGGGGGGCCGCCCTCTGCGGGGTCGGGGAACGGTGCTGGGGGGCGGGGGCCGGCCGCGCCGTCCCCACGGCGGGGGGGAGGGGAGCGGGGCCGCCGGCCGGGGCGGGGGTGGCCAGCCGCCCCGACCGAGCACCGGGCCCGCCCGTCGGGCGCCTACCTGCTCCGAGATGGCCCGAAAGAGGCAGGAGGCATCCTTGGGCGTCAGCTTGCGGTAGAGCCCCAGGCTGCTGAGGTAGTCGTCCATGCCCAGCTCGGGCAGGGCCTTGGGGCCCGGGGGCTTCTTCCAGCCCCTCTGCATGCTGGGCCGGGGGCCGCAGCCGCCTCGGGAGTCCTCACCTCAGCTCCGCGCCGCGCTCCACTGGGGGACTGGCGGACTGCGGGGGCGGGAGGAGGCGCGCGCGCCGCGGGGGCGGGGCCGGGGGCGGGCCGGGGCAGGGCCGGGGGCGGCCACAGGGGGCGCCGGCGAGGCCGGGGGGCGGGGGGGGGGGGGGGGAAGGGGTCTGCCCTGCAACTTCACGTGCGCCTGGGCTACCGCCGCCTGCGTGGGAGGGCCACGTGCGCCCGCCCCGGGATCCGCGTGCGCCCGCCCCGGGATCCGCCTGCCCTCGCCGTGCCCCCCACCGTGCCCCTCGGCTCGCCTGCCCCCACCTGCCGCGCCCCGCCCCCCCGCCCCTGCTGGCCCCGGCGGCCCCCGGGGCGAAGAATTAGGGCTGCCCGGAACCTTCTTTGGAACCAGCCCGTGGAAAACCAGGGAAGCTATTCTTAGCCCCATTTGACAGCTAAGGAAACGGAGGCTGGGCCAGGTGAAGCCCCCCCCCCCCCCCCCGGGCCCACGGCCCAGCCCGCAGGTGGGAAGGTTTTCTAGGCGACCGGAGAGCCGGCCAGGCGGGAGAGCACGACGGGGTCATGGCCCCAGCCCCTCCCGAGGGAGCCCCAAGCCTCGAGCCCGTGGAACCCAGGGTACGGCAAGATTCACCTGGCCGGCCGCTGGTTTGACCCTTGTGCCTTTGCCCGGGTCTCCTACCCACAGGCCACCGGGGCTGAGGATGCCTTATTAATGTAATCAGGTAATGGGTCCCGAGAAAACAGCAGATGGGCCAGGAGCTGGCCAACCTCTCCTTCGGGAGCCCTGCCTTCCAGACTCTCCCGTTTTTGTCATCCCAGACCTCTTTCCCTAGCCAAACTCTGGCCCAAGGTGACTATGGAGCTCAGGGCAGAAAGGGATTAGGGACAGGAGCCAAGATGCTGGAAAGGGTAGCCGGGGACACAGGTCTTGAGCGGAGAGGAAGAGAAAGGGTTCCAATGAAAGCAGACTTCTTACCCAAGATGACCCAGATTCCAGACAACCAAGCACAAGGGGGCTTTTGAGGGAGAGACAATAGGGTGAAGTGACTTGGCCAAAGTCACATAGACAAATTTGAATTCAGATCTTCCTGACTACAGAGTCAGTTCTCTATCCACTGCATCACCAACCTGCCGCAAAACTTCACCACAGCCACACACTATCTACTGCCCTTTTTGGACATGTTCTAACAAGTACCCCAAGAAAAGTTAGTCCACTGCTATGCTGGCAAATATCTCAGCAACTGCATCTCAGAAAAAAAAAAAAAAAAACCCGACTGTTTCTATATAGTGATGATGATGATGATGATTGTCCTTCATTCTGCATTAGGTGGCACACTGCATGGAGTGCTGGCCCCAAAGTCAGCAGGACCTAACTTCAACTCTAGCCTCAGACACTTGCCACTCACTAGCTCTGTAGCTGTGATCAAGTCGCTTAATCCTGATGACCACATCCAGGGCCATCTCTAGTCACCCACATCCTTATCTGGCCACTGGATTCAGATGGCTCTGGAGGACAAAGTGAAGCTGGAGACTTAGCACAACCTCCTCACTCCACTAACTCCAATTCGTGTGCTTGGCATGGCATCACCTCCTTCATGTTACAGTCTTCTCCAAAAATGAAGAATGAATATCACATATACATCACACACACACACACACACACACACACACACACACACACACACACACACACACACAGTATTTGACACTGATGATCACTCTCTTCCCCCTTCATCCACTCTTCTCTCTAGGTCCCTCTTACACTGCTCCCACCCATTTCTCCTCTTCCCTTTCTGACCTCTCCTTCTCTGGATTCTCTTCACATCATACACTCTGCCCACAACAATCTCTCAGCTTTCTGTCCCAACTCCTCTTCCCTTACCCCTCTATACTGTTTCTCTCGGAGACCTCATTAGCTCCCATGGATTTAATGACCAGGCTGACAAATCGGAAATCTCCCTATCCAGACCCAAACACTCTGCTTATTTCTACTCTCTCATCTCCAAACTTTCAGACATCTCAAATTAGCTATCCAAAAAACATCTTAAACTCAATATATCAAAAACAACTTATGATCTCTCCCCTAAACACCCCCCTCCTCCCTTCCCTATTCCTGTAGAGGGTATCCCCATCCTCCCAATACTCCAAGATCACAATCAAGGAGACCTTCTGGCCTCCTGGCTAGCTCTCTCACCCACTGATACCCAAACTGATACCAATACCTGATTTCACCTTTGCACTATCTTTCAAATACACCCCCTTCTCTCCTCTAATTTTTCCCCTGTGCAAATCCTCATCATCTCACATCGGAATTACTACGCTAACCTGCTAGAAAAGAGAGTGCCTGCCTCCAGTCTCTCCCCCTTCCATCCCCTACTTCATTTACCCACTAAAGTGAATTTCCTAAAGCAACTTCTGACCACAGAACCCGCCTACTCAAGAAACTCCAGTGGCTCCCTATTGCTTCCAAGGTCATATACAAAATGTTCAAAGTCCTTCATAGCCTGGCCCCTGCTCCCTTTCAAGTCTTCTTACACCTTAATCCTCTTCTTCTACCCAGTGGTCCTGGCCACCTGGCCTTCCACAAACAAGATGCTCATTTCTCAGCTCCTACCATTTTCTCTAACTTGTCCCCCAGTGCCAGGAACTAGTTCCTTTCTCTACTTAACCTGCTCTCCTTAGCTCCTTGAATCTTAACTAAAATTTCACCTTCTACAAGAAGCTTTGTGTAATCCCTCTTAATTTTTGTACCTTCCTTCTCTTCATAATCTCCTATTTACAACCATAAATATTGCTCTCTACCTCTATACACATGTTTGTATAGACATACTCATGCAAGTATATCTCCCTACATAATGTCTTTGCCATTAAGGACAGGAACTGCTTTCTGTCTCTTTTTGACATTCTTGAAGAATTGTTACCTTCAATTGCACACACACACACACTGCATTTCGATCAAGATCAACTAACATTCATAAAGTTACAAAAATTAATCAAATAAACATTGAAGCTTTGAAAAATGTCAAGATGAGTATTAGAAAGCAAGAATCTCATAGTGAAAAACAGATGAAGTCAGATCAGCTTAGCACAATACAGTCAGCTTTTCATCAATGTTTATGGATAGATAGAAAAATTATTCTAAATTTCACTTAAGAAAAAATATATAGCATACAATTTCCAAATAGTAAAAAAATATACAATGCTCTATGTTGCAAATTCCTGAGAATCAATAGATTCACTCACACAATATTTTTGCTTATTTTTTTGATTTGATGTGTTGGGGGGGGGGTTTGGCTCTTTCCTACTAAATTTTGTTGTTATTATTGTTCCGTTATCTCTGATTCTTCATGACCCCATTTGAGGTTTTCTTGGCAGAGATACTGAAATGGTTTGCCATTTACTTCTCTAGTTTATTTTACAAATGAGGAAACTGAAGGAAACGGTGAAGTGACCTGCCCAGGGTCACACAACTGGTAAGTGTCTGAGGCTAGATTTGAATTCAGGAAGAGCAGTCTTCTTGATTTCAAGTCCAGTGTTCTGGGCACTATAGCAGTACCTAGCTGCCCCCAATATTTAGTTTATAACATTATATCTGCTATGGGTGCTGCTATTAAACTGTCACTCTCATACAAATTCTATTCATTAAACAGAAACTTCTTTTTAAAAAATATTTATCATTCCGACCACATGCAAAGATAGTTTTCAACATTCCTTTTTTTCCCTAAGATTTTGAGTTCCCCATTTTTTCTCCTCTCCCTCCCTTCCGTCCTCCCTTCTCTTGAAAGCTAGCAATCTGATATAGGCTATACTGATATAACCATATCAAACATATTTTCTTATTAGTCATGTAGAGAAAGAAGAATCAACAAGAGGGGACAACAAACCATGAGAAGGGAAAAAACCCATAAAGCACAAAACAGATTTTTCAATGGAAAATAGTCTGCTTTGACACAAATGATATTGTCCATCACAAGTCTTTTAGAGTTGTCCTTTGTTGTACTGATGATCTAATAATGTGACAATGTTCTGGTTCTGTTCACTTCACTCAGCATCAGTTCCTCTAAGTCTTTCCAGGTTTTTCTGAAATCTGCCCATTCATGATTTCTTAGAGAACAATAGTACTCCATCACACTCTTGTACCACAATTTGTTCAGCCATTCCCCAGTGGATGGGCATCCCTTAATTTTCCACTTCTTTGCCACCACAAAAAGAGCTGCTATTCTTGTACATGTGAACCTTTTCCCTCTTTTTCGTGATCTCTTTGGGATACCGACCCCATAGTGGTATTGCTGGATCCAAGAGTGTGTACAGTTTTATAGCCCTTTGGGCAGCCATTCAAATTGCTCTCCAGAATGGTTGGATCAATTCACATCTCTACCAGCAGTGCATTAGTGTACCATAAACTGAAATTTCTTTCACCATCATCAGCACTTACTGACAGTGAGAATGCTGTCTTAACTCTTCCAGTGACTGCAAAGGTTGGAACATGATATGATTCTACACCATTAACCACACAATCCTGAAAATCATTCAAATTAATTTCACATTTTAAAATTTCACTTGATACATTTTTCCCCCACTGGTCTCCATGGTGAAGTTAGTTCTTCATAAGGTCAAGTAAAGGATTCTAATAAATCAAAATAATTTAAAATGCATTTATTGTTTCTGCCCAATAAAAGACATGGATTCCCTTGTTGAATTCTATTTTCTAGTAACCTATTTCTAGGCAGTGCATTTAGTTTATTATTTTATTTAATGGAATGCCTTTGCATTTCTGGACTTCATCCAATTTTCCCTCAGATGCCAGCTTTCTGAGACCACTCTTGCCACTTTCCAAAGTGCATGTTGCATTTAATTAATTTTCTGCACTTTCTGAATGTTCATTGACCTTCCCTTCAATTCAGCTGAAAGTCATGAAAATTCTTCAAGAATGTCAATCATTCCAGCAAGGTCTTACGAGATATTAATGCTGGATAATCTCTTTGCCAGCTCAGAATGAGAAGTACAAGAAAAAGGTATCCATGAGGCTGGATGTTCACAATATATGAGGAGATCAACTTATACCTCACTTCCAGAACTGGACTGATATTTTATGACATTTCAAGGGCTCTAATTGGAGTTTCTAGCTTAGATTTTTATGACATTCATGATAAATATAATAAATCTTATCCAAAGATATTAAAAATGATTAACTTGTTTGATTCCAGATATTGAATCATCAAGTGATAATTTCACTCAATGATTCAAACAGTATAAAAGGATGAATTTTGGACAATTTTCCAACAACTCCAGCTATTCCAGATTTTCTTCTCTCATTGTATTAGCACCATTGGAACAAAATGCAATTAAGTTTTCGTTCAAATATTCATGCTTAAAATCACAATCGTTTCAAGGAAACAACAATATACTTGAAATTCAGCCTGCTATGGTTGGCACCAGTGCTTTTAGGGGTTTTTTGTTGGGCTTTTTTGGCAAGGCAATGGGGTTAAGTGACTTGCCCAAGGTCACACAGCTAGGTAATAAGTGTCTGAGGCTGGATTTGAACTCAGGTCCTCCTGACTCCAGGGCCAGTGCTCTATCCACTGCACCACCTAGCTACTCTGCACCAGTGCTTTTAAAGCCACAAATAACATCCCCAGAGTAGGAGTGGATTGAACTGTATACTGGCCATATTTAACAACTGGTTCACAAAAATCCTGAAAATTAAATAATCAGCTCTCATGTCAGTCAATATGAAACAAATCAACTCCATCATATCATCAGGTCAGTCCGTTACTAAGCATTTATTAAGTGCCTACTGTATTTCAGATATTGTAGTAAGCACCAGGGATCACAAAGGGCAAAGACCAGTCCCTGCTCTCACAGGAGGAAAAGTGCTATGTACGGGTAAGATAGACAGGATAAACAGGAGAGTCCCTTGAGGGAAGGCACTATGATTAAGGAGAGCCAGGTTAGAAGGGATTCCTATAAAAGGTAGAAGTAAGACTAGGAGGAAACCAGGAGGAAGAGTCTTCTAGTCATGGGCACCAGCTCGTGAAGACATGTGGTCAGAAGAAAGAGAGGAGGGGAGTGCATGTCACTGGATTGCAGAGTCCATGGTGTGCAGTAAAGTGGAAGGAGACCAGGAAGGGAAGAGGGGGCAGGTGATGAAGGGCTTGGAAGGCCAAACAGAGCATGTAGTATTTGCTTCTGGAGGTGAAAGGGAGCCACTGGATGTTTGTTGAGTAGGAATTATGTGGTCAAACCTGCACTTTAAGGTGGTCACTTTAGTTGCTGAATAGAAGATGACCTGAAGTGGGGTAAGCCTAGAGGCAGTCTCCCCCCTCCCCCAGCTGCTACTGCCATAGTCTAGCCAAGGGGGATGATAGCCTATACCACAGTGGGGGCAGTGTCAGAGACATCAGAGATGCTACAGAGGTGCAGTGGTCAGGTTGTGACCTCATATTACATCCGTGGGATGAGAACGAATGAGGACTCCTGAATTGGGAGCCTGAGGCATGGGGAGGATGGGGGTGCCCTGCCAATAAAAGGAAAAGTAGGACGGGCCAGGGTTTAGTGAAAGAAGACAATGAGTTCTGTTTGGGACTTGCTGAGTTTCAAATTCTATCGGACTTCCAGTTTAGGGTGCTTGACAGGCAGTTGGTGATATGAGAAGACATCAGCAGAGACTAGGATTGAACAAAGATCTGAGAGTCATAGTGGAACTGTGGCAGCTGCTGAAATAGATCAGCCAGTGAGATGGAGTAAAGAGGCTACTCTCTACTGGTGCAGCAGCAAGAGCTGAGTCAAGTCAACAAGCACTGATTAAGTACCTACTGTGGCTAGTCAGACACTAAAACTTTAGTGCCTACTATGTGCCAATCAAGAAACCTTTCTTAAATGCCTATCATGTGCCTCCTATGTGCCAGGTACCATATTAAAAGCTGGGGAATACCAAAAAAAGCAGATGAGCGTCCTTTGTCTCAAGTAGCTCACGACTATGCGCTAAGTTCCCTGCCTATCTAGGTCTCAGTTTTCCCATCATGCCATAGTTAAAGCAGCTGATCTCTAAGATCTCTACTAGTTCTAGGATCCCATGACTCCAATGAAGAGTAACAGCCAACATTTATTTATCACTTTAAGGGTTGTGAAGTCATTTACAAATAGTAACATTTCATCTGCACAACAACCTTATAAGGCAAGTACTATTATTATTACTATTATTATCCTCATTTTACAGATGAGGAAACTGAAATGACTTGCTGAGGGTCACCTAAGAAGGATCTGAGGCAGGATTTGAATTCAGATCTCTCTTGATGATAAGAGGTCTCTTTCTCTCTCTGATGCCAAACCCAGACAGTTGTCTCATCCACCTTTATCAATTGACAACATTCTAAATGTTCTTTACTTTCTGCCAGTTTCCACTCTTCCAAATGCTGCATTTTGAACCAAGGTCTCCAGACTCCTACTTAATCCAGTGCTATCATTCCTGTGATACAACAACAATAATAATGATCAGGTCATATTTATATGCTGCTTTAAATTTTGCAAAGTGGTTGTATTATATCTTTGGAGACTCACGAAATCTGTGAGGTAGAAATGATGATCATTCTCATTTTATGTATGGGGAAACTGAGACTGAGCTTAACATTTCCCTTCTCTTCTTTCCTCAAACCTCCTATAGCAAGCACCCCACCTTTTCAGCTGAGATCCTAATCTTATACTTTAATCCCCTCCAAATGGAAATTATCACCAATAATTCCCTCTACCCTCCTCCTCCTTCACAGGTCACCACCTTCTGTCATCATCCCCACCATTTATTTCTCTTCTCCACTGCCTTTCCTCACCAAGGCTAAGCTCTCTATAGACCCCTGGATCTCATCTCTTCCCATCTGCTAGCATCCACCCTCTTAATGTGATCTTTAAATCTCTCTCCTATTGGCTCCTTGCCTGCTGCCTACACACAGGTCCACTTCTCCATCCTCAAAAAACCCTCATTAAATCACACTATCCCATCATCATGCTCTCTCCTCCCTTTCCTTGAAAAAACCTACTATAAGGGCAGCTAGGTGATGCAGTGCATAGAGCACTGGCCCTGGAGTCAGGAGGACCTGAGTTCCAATCTGACGTCAGACACTTAATTACCTAGCTGTGTGACCTTGGGCAAGTCACTTAACTCCAATGCTTTGCAAAAACCAAAAAAAGGAAAAAGCCTACTATAAATGGTTTCTCAACTTGGTTTTCTTCCTTGTTAACCCTCCCCAAACACCATAGTCTAGCTTCAGACCTCAACACTCAACTCCTTCTGTGTTGACCAACAATCTCTTAGTCACCATATCTAATGTTGCTATTGTATTGGAATTGGACAATGTTAACCACTCTTTTTCCTGATGTTCTCTCCTAGTCCATCACCATATCAACCCAACTGACTGTTTCCCAAGGCTTTGACCTGGGGCCTCCTCTACTCCTCTATGTGTCTGTGTGTGTGTGTGTGTGTGTGTGTGTGTGTGTGTGTATGTGTGTGTGTCTGTCCTGTTTATCAAGTGCCTCCTGTGTACATGACAAGATAAGCTATATATGGCCTAAATGGGAAATAGTAAAAAGAAGGAAATCTTGTAGAAGGCAGGGATTTTAGTTATGACTTAAAAGGAAGCCATATGTACAGATGAGGAGTCTGTCTCTGTCTCTGTCTCTCTCTCTCTCTCTCTCTCTCTCTCTCTATTTTTCTGTCTCTGTCTTTCTCTGTCTCTTTGTCCCTGTCTCTGTCTTCCTCAGTGTCTCTCTCAGTGTCTCTCTCTCTTTCTCTCTCTCTCTCTCTCTCTCTCTCTCTCTCTCTCTCTCTCTCTCTCTCTCTCCCCCCCCATCTCTCTCTATCTCTCTCTCTGTATCTTTGTTTCTGTCTTTGTCTTTGTGTTTGTCTGTCTGTGTCTCTCTCTCCCTCTCTCTGTCTCTGCCTTTTTCTCTCTCATCTGTCTGCCTCTCTTCTCTTTCATCTATCTATCTATCTATCTATCTATCTATCTATCTATCTATCTATCTTTGTCTCTCTGTCTTGTTCTCTGTCTCTGTCTCTCTCTTTCTCTCTCTCCCTGTCCCTGTCCTTATCTCTATCTCTCTCTGACTCCATTAACTTCCATGGGTTCAATCACTATTTCTATGCAGATGACTCAATATGTCCAAAACAGAACTCCTTCTCTTTACTCTTAAATCCCCTCCTCCCTTCCCCATTACTGTAGAGATCTTCCCAAAACATCATGCTCCCAACCTAGGAGTCATCCTGAAGTCCTCACTCTCTGTCTTTCTCATCCCCCAACCCCATATCCAATCTGAGAGCCAAAGCCTGCTGATTTCCCCTCTGCAACATTTCTTGAATACAACCCCCTAGACATAGACGTCTCTTCTCTGACACTGCCCCTACCCTGGTCACTAAATACCTGGACTCTTGCAATAACTTGCTGGTAGATCTGCCTGCCTCAAGTCTCCCCTACTCTATCCATTCTCCATTCAACCACTACAGTGATTTTCCAGAAATGCAGATCCAGTCATATCAACACCATCCCCACCACCACCACCACATCACCAACTCAATAGTCTCCAATGGCTCCCTATTACTTCCAAGAAAAAATACCAAATGATTGCTTTGGCATGTAAGGTCTTTCATTACCTCACCACTTCTCTATCTTTCCAGTATTCCTATACCTTCCATCCTATATATACCTTGGATCCAGTGACTCCAGCCTCCAGGCTGTTCCATGAACAGGACCCTCCAACTCTCAGCTCCTGGAATGCTCCCTAGGTGAATGTTCCCTATTCCTCCTCAACTCTACAAACTGGCTTCCTTTTAAGGCCCAACTAAAATCCCTGCCCTCTACAAGAAATTTCCTTCTTTTCACTACTTCCCATATAACCCATATATAGCTTACCTTGTCATGCACACAGGAGGCACTTCATAAATGCTGATTGCTTGAGAAATCAATTCCCAGATCATAGAGTCAGATCAAAGTCTTTTCCCCAAATTCTAGCCCATATGACTAACTGCTTATTGAACATTTGAAAGGGGATGTTTCAGGGAAATCTTAAACTCAACGTGTCCAAACTCAATTCCTAACATTTCCTAGCATTTACATGGCAATTTACACTTTGACGTAGGTGTTATTCTGATACTTATTTGACAGATAAAGAATCTGAGGCAATGGGTTGAATGACTTGCCCAGGGTCACACAGCTACTAAATGTCTGAAGCTGGATTTGAACCCAGGTTTTCTTGACTCCAGGCCTAGAATACTATCCATCTAGCAGCCAAAACTCAACTTTCCTTCAAATCCTCCCCTCTTCCAAATTTCCCTGTAATTGTATAATTGTCAAGGACATCAACAGTCTTTGGCCAGCCTAAGTTTCCAGTCTTCCTGTCATCCCTCTCACTTAGCCTGCTGAATCCCACACATCCAATCCCTCATCTTGTCTTTCTAAATTCAATAGCATCTCTCACAGACCTACTCACACAGCCACTTGATGGAGTGGAGGCCCCCTTCATCTCTTGCCTGGACTCTTTCAATAGCCCCCTTTTTGAGCTCTCTGCCTCAAAATCCAATCCAGTTCAATCCATCCTCCAAGCAGATTGCAAAGTAATCTTCCTCCAGCACATCTTGCCATATCATCGCCCATTCAACAAAATTTGGGGGCTCCTATCTCCTCCACCATCAAATGGAAATCCCTCTATTTGACATTCAAATACCTTCCAGAACCTACCCTCCTTCTGCTTCCCAGGTTTTGGTCCCTTACATCACCTGCTCCCCACTGCTATATTCTTTGTTCCAGTGACACAGCTTCTTGCCAACTCATTTTCCATGACTGACCCTGGACCTGGAATGCCCTCCCTATGCAGCTCTGCCCCCTGGATTCTCCAGCTGCCTTCAAGTCCTAGTTAAAACCTATCCTCCATTTCTACAAGAAGCCTTTCCTGCTGCCACTCAGTTTTAGAGCCTGCCCTCTGGTGATTAGTTCCTACTTCTGTCTAGATCTTGTTTGCATGTTGTCTACCCCCATGAGATTGGAGCTTCCAGAGAGCTGAGACTGCGCAGCCTGTTCATGTGCTTCATACAGTGTTTGCAGAGTGTCTGGCACACAGTAGGAGTTTAAGAAATGTTTATTAACAGATTGATAAGAATATTAAAGTGGTAGAACCAAGCACATATCCCTAAATTCAACCACTGGAACCTACCTCCCGTGAGGATATGGAAACATTCAAAATTCCTACTTAGTCTGCCTGTCCCAACAATTCCAAAGCCATCAGATTTTATCCTTAACTTAAATCAACTCAATCCATCATCTCCAAAGGATTAGCATGAAATTCATTCTCTTTATATATTAGTTTGTGTAATCAATCAACAAAGGATATGAGATTAGGCTATCATAACTAGTATGGTCAGTCAATCAATAAGCATATACTATACGTGAGGCACTGTGCTAAGTGTAAGGGATACAAGAAGAAGCAAAAGACAGACCCTGCCTTCAAGGAGCTACAAGTCTAATGGAAGAGAGAAAAGTCTAATGAGGGGTTCATCATATAGCAGAGGGATTCATAATCATGGCTTTGCTATACAGATATCCAGCAACCTGCTCTTTAGTAATCTGTGCTTGAATCCTGTCAGGAATACAAGTCAAGTCCATTGACCTTTGGTAGACATGCTTTTTTCTCTTCCCACTTGGGGAAATCAGGAAAACATTTACCCTCTCTTGTAGGATCATATCAAAACCTGGGACAATTGGAAAAAGCCACCCACCAAGTAAATGGATCTTGTGGCACATCCTCTGGCTTCCCCTGAAAGCGACCAAATTCTACCAGCAGGGTGGAACTCCCTTGGGCCAATGGAGTTCACCATGGACCCTAAGAGGGAATGTCAATCAGCTAGGTAACAGGCTGCCAGGAAAATGTTTGAAAATGTGGATGATCTGATCCTAGTGAAAATCATTCTCACCCTAAGAGTATGGAATGGAGTCTTGCCTGAATTCCAGCCCTCCCTAAGTCCCCCATGCTTGTAGGGATTAGGCAAGCATGTTTCCCCATCTCTATATAAATCTATCTGGAGGAAAGGGCTGGAAGGTCAGTTTGCACTCTCTAGGAGAGTTGGGGGGACAGTGGATTTCAGTGAAGAAATGACTGGGAGTGACTTCCCCAACACCAGCATCTGTGTGGGGACTCAATCCTAGCAGTTTATCTTTCCCCTTGTTTTCTCTCTGCTCCAGCCAAGAGTTACAGTACTAAATGGAGGGCTCTCATCTTTGAAACCCTTCTAGGGCTCACAGGGCTTCAGGCAATTTGATCTGCAAATGTTCCATTTGCTCCTCAGCATACCATGCCTGGAATGCACTCTCTCCACAGTCCTGCCTGTCAGATTCCTTCTCTCCCTTCAAGGCTTGGCTCAGCTCAGGTTTCACACCTCCTGGTGCCTTCCCTCATTCCCCTAGCTAAAAGAGGGACCTCCCTCCTCAGGCATTCCTAGAGCCCTCTGCTTTCCCCAGAGGCCCCATTTAACTCTGTCTTACTTAGTCATGAGGTACTGTACTTCCCAACTCCACACACCCAGAAGAAGGTTAGCCCTTTGTGGGCAGGACCTAGGGCCTTTGTTCTCTTTGTATTCCCAGAGTCAAGAACAGTGCCCACCACATGCTTCGCAGTTAATAAAGGCTTGTGGAATTGGCAAACCAAGACGATTGTCTAGCAGAGGCTTGCATGACAAGCAGAAGGGACTCAGTTGAGAAGGAGTGAATCAAGTTTGGCCAATGAACACCAATTTTCACCCACTGTTTCTGGTAGTGGAGCTAGAAAAGTAGACCTTTTGGATTTATTTGGATTTCTCTTCCTTGGACATCTCTGGGAGCACCACTGTCAAGCTCAACAGGCTGGTTCTCAAGAGCCAAAAGGCCTTAAAGATCTCCAATGGGGATTCCATGATGCAACCTGTCTGGTCACCATGAGCTTTTTTATTAATTTATTTTTTTTCATCTAGATGCACATGTATATTTTTAAGTTACAAAATTTCCTTCCACCCTCCCTTCCCACCTCCCTCCCCTCAGCGGCAAACAGTCAAGTTAGCATTGTATATACATATCTTTGATAAACATGTTTACAGATTAGTCATTTTCAGTATGAGGAATTAGAATTAAGGCAAATATATATAAGAGATCATTTTTATAAAGTGTTGAGAATATTCTGAAGGGTTTTTTTTTGTTTTATTTTTTTTCTTCCTCTGAATGGAAATAACATTGTCCATAGCCAGTCTAATACAGTTGTCCTGGCTCTCGTTGTTGTTAATGTAGATATTGTTCTCTTGGTTCTGCTCCCTTCAGTCACCATGAGATCCTGTAACTCATTCCATGCTTCTCTAGAGGCCAATTATTTATGGTTTCTTATAGAACAATAATATTCCATAATATTCATGTACCATAACTTGTTTAGCCATTCCCCAATGGATGGGCATCCCCTCAATGTTCAATCTGTTGCCACTACAAAAAGAGCTGCTGTGAATATTTTGGAACATGTGGTACTTTACCTATTTTTTATGATTTCTTCTGGATATAGGCCTAGAATTGGAATTGCTGAGTCAAAAAGAATAAGTAGTATTATTGCTCTTTGGGCATAGTTCCCATATTGCTCTCCAGAATGGTTGGATCTGTTCACAATTCCACCAGCAACCCATCAATGTCCCAAACCTCCCACAACCTCTCCAACTTTGATCATTTTCCCTTTTTCTCATCTTGGCCAATCTGCTAGGTGTGAGGTGATACTTCATTGCTGTTCTAATTAGCATTTCTCTAATCAATAATGATTTGGAGCATTTTTCATATGGTTTTATATAGCTTTAATTTCTTCTATCTATTCATATCCTCTGACCATTTATCAATTGGGGAATGATTTGTGATCTTAAAAATTTGATGCAATTCTCTGTATATTTTAGAATTGAGACCTTTATCAGAACTCCTAGTTGTGAAGATTGTTTCCCAGCTTTCTGCTTTTCTTCTAATTTTGGCAGCATTGATTTTATTAGTACAAACTTTAATTTAATATAGTCAAAATCATTGATTTTCCAGTTTATAATGTGCTCCATTCTTGTTTGGTCATAAATTTATCCCATTTCCATAGTTCAAATAGATAGAATATTTTTTTGTCTATTAATCTGCCTATGGTATTGCTCTTTATGTCTAAATCCTGTACCCATTTTTGACTTTATATTTGTATAGGGTGTGAGATGTGGATCCATGCCTAGTTTTTGCCATACTATTTTCCAGTTTTCCCAACAATTTTTGTCAAACAGTGAGTTCTTATCCCAGAGGCTGATGATGTCTTTGGGTTTGTCAAAAGTAGATTGCTGTAGTCATTTACTGTGGTTTCTTTGAACCTCTCCTAATCCACTGATCCATTCCAATATTTCTTAACCAGTACCAGGTAGTTTTGATGACTGCTGCTTTATAGTATAGTTTTAGATCTGGTAGAGCTAGGCCACCTTCCTTTACATTTTTTTCATCAGTTTCTTTGCTATTCTTGATCCTTTGTTGCTCCAGATGAATTCTGTTACTATTTTTCTAGCTCAGCAAAATAGTTATTTGGTAGTTTCATTGATATGGCACTGAATAAGTAATTTAATTTGAGTAGAATTGTCATTTTTATTATATTAGCTCAACCTAACCATAAGTAATTGATATTTTTCCAATTATTTAGATCTGACTTTATTCAGATGAGAAGTGCTTTAAAATTGTGTTCATTCAGTTTCTGGGTTTGGCTTGGGAGATAGATTCCCAAGTATTTAATGTGGTCTACAGTTATTTTAAATTGAATTTCTCTATCTCCTGCTCTTGGGCATTGTTGTTCATATATAGAAATGCCGATGACTTATATGAGTTTATTTTATATCCTGCTACTTCACTGAATTTGTTAATTGTTTTAAGGCACCACAAGCTTTCCAATATGAGGTGCACTGACAAAAAAGCTAACACTAGCTAAGACAATCAGAACAAAGACATACAAATGTTCAAGTGATAAACTTTGGATATATCCTTTAGATGTAAATATTTTGTTATAGGCATGTTATTCTGCAAAAAATACACTAAAGAGGACTTGATTTCATTGCAATGTCTTAGGAAGGCTTGTCAATGAGTGTATTTATGCCTCTTCAAATGAGTGAGACTGGTATTCATTGTGTAAATCCCACAACTTTATCCAACAATTCAGAGAACAATTCTGGCTTACCAGGAGGAAAATGTTTCAATGATGTTAAATCTATTGATTTGAACAGCTCAATAAGGGTGCTACAAATAAAACCAGATTTAAATAACTGGGCAAGTATCAATAGCTCATGGATAGGCCGGGAAAATATAATAAAAATGGCAATTCTACTTAAAATAAATTACTTGTATACTGCCTTACCAATCAAACTCCCAAAAAGTTACTTTAATGAACTAGAAAAAAAATTGTAACTTAATTCATATAGAGAAAAAAAGTCAAGAATATTC
This sequence comes from Macrotis lagotis, assembly GCF_037893015.1. Lineage (NCBI taxonomy): Eukaryota > Metazoa > Chordata > Mammalia > Peramelemorphia > Peramelidae > Macrotis > Macrotis lagotis. Next base: position 72,650,376 of record NC_133666.1, read on the forward strand.
AGGTATTTAATGAAAAAAGAACAAAAAAAGTGGCTTAGCCTTACCAGATCAAAAATTATATTATAAAGCATCAGTCATCAAAACTGGTATTGGCTAAGAAACAGAATGGTGGATCAGTGGAATAGATAAGGTGCAAAAGAGACAGCAAGAAACAATTATAGTAATCTGCTGTTTGATAAACCCAAAGAGTCCAGCTTCAGGGATAAGGAGTCTCTCTTATATTAAAATCTGTTGAGAAAATTGGAAATTATTATGGCAGAAACTTGGATTAGACCAAGATCTCACAACATATGCCAAGATCAGATCAAAATGGGTACAGAATTTAGACATAAAAAATATTATAAGAAAACTAGGAGATCAAAGAATAGTTTACCTGTCAGATCTATGAAAAAGGAAGCAGTTTATGACCAAGAAAAAGATGGAGAACGTCATTAAAAATCAATTAGATAATTTTGATTATATTAAATTAAAAAGCTTTTGCACAAACAAAATCATTGTATCCAAGATCAAAAGAAATGTAGTAAATTGGGAAATAAAAGGACTCATTTTTAAATATATAGAAAACTGGGGCAGCTAAGTGGCATAGTGGATAAAGCACCAGTCTTGGAGTCAGGAGTACCTGGGTTCAAATCCGTCCTCAGACACTTAATAATTACCTAGCTGTGTGGCCTTGGACAAGCCACTTAACCCCATTTGCCTTGCAAAAACCTAAAAGAAAAATAAAAAATAAATAAATATATAGAAAACTGAGTCAAATTTATAAAAAAAGAAAACAAGCCATTCCCCAATTGGCAAATTGGCAAAGGATATGCAAAGGCAATTTACGGATGAGGAAATCAAAGCAATCCATAGTCATATGAAAAATTGCTCTCAATCATTACTGATTAGAGAAATGTAAATTAAAGCAGCTCTGGGGTACCATCTCACACCTGTCAGATTGGTCAGTATGACCAGAAAGGATGATGTTCAATGTTGGAAGGGATGTGGGAAATCTGGGCCACTAATACATTGTTGTTGGAGCTGTGAAGTCATCCAACTTTTCTGGATAGCAATCTGGAATTATGCTCAAAGGGCAATAAAAATATGCATACCCTTTCAACCAGCAATACCACTACTGAGTCTATACCCTGAAGAAATCAATAAAAAGGGTAAAAACATCACTTGTACAAAAATATTCATAGCAGGCCTATTTGTATAGCAAAGAATTGGAACTTAAGTGAATATCCTTCAATTGGGGAATGGTTTAACAAACTGTGGTCTATGTATATGATGGAACACTATTGTTCTATTAAAAACCAGGAGGGATAAGAATTCAGGGAAGCCTGGAAAGATTTGCATAAACTGATGTTGGATGAGAGGAGCAGAACCAGAAGAACATTATACACCATAACAGCAACATGGGGGTGATGATCAACCTTGATGGACTAACTCATTCCATCAGTGCAACAATCAGGGACAATTTTAGAGTACCTTCAATGAAAAATACCATCTGTATCCAGAAAAAGAATTGTGGAATTTAAACAAAGACCAAAGTCTATTACTTCAATAAAAAAGGTGTCTTATGTACTACATAATTTTGCTTTCTCTAATATTTTATTTTCTTCTCAAGGACATGATTTCTCTCTCAACACATTCCATTTCAATCAATGCAAAGCATGGAAATAATGTAAAGATTATCAGACTGCCTTCGGGGGGGGTGGAGGGAGGGAAGGGGGGAGAAGTGTAAAATTCAAAACCTTATAGAAAATGATGGGGAGAAACTACCATGGTATATAATTCGAAAACTAATAAATTTTTTTTTAAAAAAAGAAGGGTGCTAAAACAGAAAGAGCAACACATTAGGTTCCAGGAGGTCCATTCCATGGCAACATTAACCTACAAGTAAAAGTCTTGCATTTGTTCAAACAGACATACAGATTTTACTATGGGTCTCTGCCTTTAAATACCAGAGACCCACACTAAGGAAAGTCTGTCTGTATATCAGAGACAAAACCACAATTTCGCTATACCCTTGATATCAGTCCAACACATCCTTTCTCATTTCCCTCCACTGAGTTTTGGTTAAGGATGAGGCTTGGACAATGCCATCACAGGACAGTGTGCTCAGATGACTTTGAAACTGCCCTTGGGAACAGCAGGAAGGCTGAGATGGTCAAGAGTTAAATTCTTGGAAAGGAAGTAATTAAAACTAAATGACAAGCTGTGTGGCCTTAGGCAAGCCATTTAACCCCATTGCCTTGCAAAAACCTAAAAAAAAAAAAAAACTAAACTAAATGACAGCTTGAAAATATGATGATGGGAGGAGGGGGGAGAGATGAGGAATGAGGGCACATGGGATAAGACTGCTGAACAATGGTGCCTTGCCAGTATTTTTTACATTTGTTTTATTCCTATTCTGAGATTTGAATATAGGTTTAGATTCTGATCCCACTTTCATTCCGTCCTGAGAAATTCTATTCTCTCTGTAACAACAAAATCGTAACATCTTATTCATAACTATAAACAACTGGGGGTATCCTCAGTGGCCAACCGTCAGAAAAGGGTAAGGGAGGGTAAGGGTGACAAACATAATCAAGTATAAAGACCGTTCTTCAAATATACAAATTGAAAAGAAAACAGTCAGACTAGAAGAAATTGCATCCAAACTAGGACTGCTTGAGCAGGAAAGGTCATTGGAGCCAAGAGACCAAGTGAGTATGGAGGCTGGGACAAGGGGTGACACCCAAGTGTGACAGTCCAGACATGGAAAGGAATTACTTTAGGTAACCTTTGAGCAAGTTTCATGAGTTTTACTGAAGTTCAGTAGTGATGTTTGGCTAAAACCCTTTTTAGAAAATCTTCCCATGTCTGGACTCCAGTTGCCACAAGTATGATATTCTAGGATCGTCCTAAGCAACACCACCAAGCAAACACTTGGAGGAATGTAGCTGAGGCACATACATTACTAGAGACACAGATGCCTGCAGTCCATGCCTAAAATACATCAGCTTCTGGGCAAGAAAATCCATCAAGGCCTGTTGGCTTTTATTTCAGGCAGATGACCTAGAAGGTGAGGACAGGATTGGGGAAACTCGGTACAGGCTGACAGAAAGATGGACTCATTCTGCAGAGTCTTCTGTCAATCAGGAAAGTTGGTTCACTATCTCCAAAACAGGGCTTGCTGGCTTGCTCTTTAATGCTCTGAGGTGGAAGCCTTGGGCTAGCATTTGGATGACAAAGAATCAAGCCCCAAAGCAGCTGAATTTCCCATAAGCCAAAGTGGATTTGCATAAATCAATTAGCAAGGTGACAGTTAATTTCCTCTTATAGAATCATGTCAGTCTGGGTTCGCCCTTAATCTATGAAGCACACTCCATTCCTGTGCAAGGATTAACCAACCAAGTGATCTGCCAGGCTTGCCTCCTGCCTCCTCCTCTGTTTTATGGCACTTCCAGGCCTGGCTTCACTCAGTCTGGCAGTCACCCTGTCTCCTGGCCCACTCCATCAATGAGGACCAATGGTCTCTGCAAGAGATTGGATTTTAAATCTGTCGACAAGTAAGAGCCTGAGGGCATTGCCCCCTGCCAACTGGAGCAGTAAACTCTCCTTCAGACTCTGCTCCTCTGCCCTTCTCCACTCCCTATTCTCCAAACTTACTTTATTTATTTGGAAGTCCAGATAAATGAAAGAGTGGAGTCTAAAAAGCTTCCAACCAAGTGACTCCCCATTCTGAGTTGGTGATGTCTCTGATTGACTTTTTTCTTAAGACAATTATGTTCATTATTGTTTTTTGAATTTTACAATTTTCTCCCCAATCTTGCTTCCTTCCCTCCACCCCCCCACAGAGGGCAGTATGATAGTCTTTATGGTTTTTCCATCGTATACATTGATCTAAATTGAATGTGATGAGAGAGAAATCTTATCCTTAAGGAAAAAATAAAATGAGAGATAGAAAAATTACATAATGAGATAACTTTTTAAAATTAAAGGTAACAGTCTCTGGTCTTTGTTTAAACTCCACAGTTCTTTCTTTGGATACAGAGGGTATTCTCCATCGTAGATACCCCAAATTGTGCCTGATTGTTGCACCGATGAAATGAGCAAGTTAAGACAATTATCATCTTAAAGGTTTCATGAAATCTCCTAAAATCAGGAGATTTGAATTTACTGCCATTGATCATACTTCAACTACCAAGGAAGAAGGACTTTGAGAATAGGCCTGCCAATGGGGTGTACCACTGCACCTGAAGACCCTCTTCTAAGCCAGGAGGGAGTGTAATCTTGGGCTATCAAGAGGAGACACACAAAAACAGAACCACTGGCCCTACAACTGTTGAGATCAGAATAAATATTATGCCATACACACTTTTAACAATTAAATTTTTCTCAATTGTCAAGTCTGACTGTTTCTTGCCTCCTGTCTCCCATCATGCCGCCAGAACTGAAAACAAGAAAACAAAACAAAATGAACTTTGTAAACAAGATTCATAGTTAAGCAAAACAAATTGCTGCATTGGCTGTCCCTCCCAATCTGCAGCCTGAGACCATTACTGCTGTGTCTGGAGGTGGGGAGCCCCTGGAATCATGGTTAAAAATTGCTTTGTACAAATATCTTTAGTCTTTCAAAATCACTAGACACTTTCAGGAGTGATGTGTATCAAAAATAAAATAAAAACCAAAAGTGAATGAATATTTAAACACATGAAGAGTGATCACAGATCTGGTCCTCAGGAAATCAGCTAACATCCAGTAGGGAAAGAAAATCAGGAAACCCTGGAACTAAGGCTTTGTTTAGGCCTCCATCATGAAGGAGGGGAGCAGGCATCAGGAAGGCCTGGTCCACAGTTCGCTTCAGACACTGACTAGCTGGGTGGCTCTGGTCAAGCCTCAGTTGTCCCCATCTGTAAAATGGAGCACTTAGCTCCCCAGGTTGTCATGAGGGTCACATGAGCCAAGCCACACAAATCCTTGACCAACCTCCAAACACTACATAAGTGACAGTCACTGTCTTCACTTTCCTTCTCACTAAGCAATTTAAATAAGTGGCCCTGCTGTGATCATAGGAGCCATTCCCAAATTCTAACACACCTGTTGTATTGGAAAATATCACTTCTTCAGGAGCACCAGTGGGCATCTTGAGGGCAAAAATTCTTCCTAAAAATCCAACATGTCTAAATGGCCACATGTCTCCCAATTCCCAGAGACATATACACAGTCTCAGTAATAATAAATATAGCTAAGAATTCTGCAGCATCAGGAACTGTATCAGCACTTTAGAAACAGCCTCTCATTGGCTTCTCACAACCACCATCAGAGGGAGGTGCTCTTAGGACAGGCACACATTCAGTGACTTGTCCAAGTTCACCCAGCTAGTCAATGATTGGGGCTGGATTTGAACTCAGGACTTCCTGCCTCCAGGCCCAACTGTGGTGCCAGCTAGCTCCTACTTTGAACTTCGTGAATGGCATAGGGTCGTTGGGGTGAGGGGAGTGGTAGGCCTCCAAATGATCACAGCCTTCAAAGAGTCAATGCCAGTCTACTACCTACCTGCATGTGCAGCTAACTCTAAGCTCTCTAGGGGAGCCTGTCTTGCCCATTACTTCTCTTTACAGCTGAACAGAGGAGGAAGTAGAAGGGTTGCTAAGCTCATTTCTTTTCACTAAGAGATCAACACTTTCTCAGCCCCTTCCAAGTGTGCTTTGGGCTCAATGAAACCCACGCAGCTTCAGTGGTCCCAAACTAGCGGTGAAGGGGTTTTGCCTAGTGGAACTCACATGGTACAGAGTGCTACTTCAATAAGTCCAGGAACCCAAAAGCTGCTTTTTTGTCTCCTGTTTACCTGCCTTAATCACTGAGAAACCCTAAGAGTCTCACTGTTACTTTTGAGTAAATGTAGTCACTCTTGGCCTCTTTGACTCATCTCTCTTTTACCTGGCCTTAATTAATGAATGGATGTTGCCTCAGTCAAACTCTGACCTGGGAAACACCTTAGTATTAAAAAGCCAAGGTCTCCAACTGCATTCAGGGCCATTTCCAGTCATCTTGATCTATATCTGGCCATTGGACCCAGATGACTCTGAAGGAGAAAATGAGGCTGGTGACTGCAACAGATACCCCCCCTCACTTAAATCCAATTCACTTACGTGTCATAGAATCACCTCCTTAATGGCATGGTCTTCTTTGAGAAAGAAGGAAAAATAACTGATGATTATCCATCAGTTTGTCATTTACCACCACCACTACCAAAGGCTTCCCTTCTTCCAGGGCCTCTAAGCAGCTCTCCACACCTTAGATGCAGAAAGAGAAATCTATACTCCAGTGTGGCTTGTTCAAGCTTCTTCTCCACCTAGTCTTACAGAAAAAGACTTAAAAAATAACAACCAATGTCTAGTGATTTAGCTGACTAGTATTCCTACACATTCATCTCATCAAATGGGGGAGGAAAAACAAAGAAGAAAAATGCCAATAGCTTCTCTCTAGGGATTAACTCTTTTTTTGCACTGATGGTGGTTAAGTCAACCAGGTCCACCTTTATCCTTTTAAGAAGACAAAGGAGAAAGGAGGCATGAGGAGTCCGGATCCTAGGGATCCACCTGGACACCCAGGGCTGCTCCTCCATTTGTCCACTTCTTTGGAGAAAGATACTCTCCAAAATACAGTGACCGGCAGCATGAGATGGATATGAGATGTGAACTTGAGATGAATAATAACTCCATTAGGCAAATCTGAAACATATACATTAGACACCACTCTTTGGAAAGGGGGACTCAGGGTTCAGAGAGGAGTTCTGCATATATTTTTATTTTCAAAAATAAATCCTTGATTTCTCTTTGAAATTTCCACTCATGATAATTTCCTTCTTCAATCTTTGGGAGGAAAAACATTGCCCTTTTCCCATACAATTCTCCAATTTACCACACTGTTCCAGAAACTATTTTCAGAATTGCAGTCAATAACCTATATTCATCATACTGTTGATTTTTAGGAAAAAAGCAGAGGCATCAGGACAGATTGAAATTATGATTCTAATGCCATCAGCTTTTGGAACAACTGTGTGAAAGTTACCTCCACAAATGTAACCTGGTGACTTAACTGACACACATAATCTAAGAAGTCTTCATGGGCATTCTCAGCAGGTAGCACATCAGAGAGATAAACTGAGTCCAGTTCCTGCTTCTCACCAGATCATTATTGGGATTTTACATATTATCTCTCATATCTTAAACACGATAGACTTGATTTTTCTTCTAAGAACAAAGCATTCTAGGGTCTCTGAAATTCTGTGCTTATGTGTCCTCATTTCCCATTCATTCAGTAATCATCAAACTGCAGGCCTTGCATCAGAGTTGTTCTATGTCTCATACCAATGCCCCACTAATTACAGATTCTAAATTCTGACTCTGTGAAGTGGTTGACAAAGGAAGGTTGAAAACAGTGCCCAAAGCTCTGGTCTGGGAATCAACACCTGACTTTATGTTCTGAATCATCCACCTACTGTCAATGTATCTTTCTTTTTTTTCAGGTGGATCACAGAAGTTAGTCCATCACAGAAGTTATTTCCATATTTTTGCACTATTGCTGTTGCTGATTATAATTTCCTACATCCATTCCTCCCCTCTACTATAAATTATATTTGCTCTATCCGTTCACTCTGTCCCTCTTCTAAAATGTGCTGTAGGGTAGCTGAGTGGCACAGTGGACAGAGTACCAGCCCTGGGGCCAAGAGGCCCCAAACCCACATACCACCCTAGAGTCCCAGCAACCACCTGGCCCCATGGTCCGGGACAGGCCAGTCAATCCCACCACCTTGCAAAAAAGTAAAAGAGAGAGGGGGCGGAGCCAAGATGGCAACATGAAGGGATCCAGTCTTAGGAGCTCTCTGATAAAAACTCATAAACTAAGGACTCTAACTAAACTTTCAAGAGACAGTACCCACAAAGGGACCCAGTGAGGCAGTTCCCCTACTCAAGGTAATCTGGAAAAGAGCAGAAAGGCTCTGCTCCCCGGGGTCGGAGGGGTGGCCTGCCAGAGGGGTGGCCCGCCAGAGCCAAAGAACTTCAGCCTCCCGGAGGCAGCCCCAGGGTGCTGGGAGCCGAGGCTCACAGCAGCGGGGGAGTCTCCTGAGCTGCACCCTGGGGAGCACCAGCACAAAGTGGGGGAACAGCTGGGGACCTCTGCCAGAGCGAGCACGTGGAACCTAACCCTCAGGGCACACAGCCAGCAGCTTGGTCTTTCCGCAGCCCAAATCCAGGAAACAGAAGCAGGTGGAGCCCGTAAGCAGGAGCCCCCAGGGCATGAGCCCATTGAGTTGAGGGAGGGGAGTGAAGAGAGAGAAAGACTGCTGAGCTCTGTCCTCTGCCTCTGGAACAGTACTCCGGGGCTCTGACCACATTCAGATCCTGATCCCAGCCTAGGCCCCCCCATAGAACAACAGGACCCCCCCACCTCGGCCCTGTGGCAGAGTGGGGCACTTATGTTCATTCACAGACCAGGAGGGAGGACAGAACCTCACACACTGAGATACTTGTGGGAGTATCCCAAAAGCTCAGGAAGCACCCCAAAAAAACAGGCTTAGGCTGGGAAAATGAACAAGCAAAGAAATAAGAGGAAGACCATTGAGAAATATTTTGCAAATGAGCCCAAGAAGGATCAAAATACTCAGTCTGAAGATGAGGAAGCACAAGCTCCTGCATCTAAAGACTCCAAGAAAAACAGAAATTGGACTCAGGCTATGATAGAGCTCAAAAAAGACTTTGAAAATAAAATGAGGGAGTTGGAAGAAAAACTGGGAAAAGAAAGGAGAGAGATGCAGGAAAAACATGAAAATGAAGTCAGCAGCCTAGTCAAGGAAATCCAAAAAAATGCTGAAGAAAATAGCATGCTAAAAAACAGCTTAGGTCAAATGGATAAAACAGTAAAAAAAGTTATTGAGGAGAAGAATGCTTTAAAAAGCAAAATTGGCCAAATGGAAAAAGAGATAAGAAAACTCTCTGAGGAGAACAAATCCTTCAGACAAAGAATAGAATTCAGGGAGATTGATGAATTTTCCAGAAATCAGGAATCAATACTTCAAAACCAAAAAAACGAAAAATTAGAAGAAAATGTGAAATATCTCATTGAAAAAACAACTGATATGGAAAACAGACTTAGGAAAGATAATTTAAAAATTATTGGAATACCTGAAAGTCATGATCAGGAAAAGAGCCTTGACATTACTTTCAAAGAATTACTACAGGAAAATTGCCCTGATATTCTAGAAGCAGAGGGCAAAATAGAAATGGAGAGAATCCACCGATCCCCCAGAGAAAGAGATCCCAAAAAAACCAACCCCTAGGAATATTATAGCCAAGTTCCAGAACTCCCAAGTCAAAGAGAAAATATTACAAGCAGCCAGAAGGACACAGTTCAAATATAGTGGAGCTGCAGTCAGGATCACTCAGGACTTAGCAGCATCTACATTGGAAGCTTGTAGGGCTTGGAATACAATATACCGGAAGGCAAAAGAGCTTAGAATTCAGCCAAGAATGAACTACCCAGCAAGGCTGAATGTCCTCTTCCAGGGAAAAAGATGGACTTTCAATGAACCAGGGGAATTTCAAAGGTTCCTTTTGGAATGGCCAGAGCTGAACAGAAGGTTTGATCTTCAGATACAGGACTCAGGTGAAGCATGGAGATTGGAGGAGAGGGGGGAAATATGAGGGACTTAATGAGGATGAACTGCATGTATAGAAAAATGATACTGATAATATTCATATGAACCATCTCAGTTAATAGAGCAGGTAGAGGGAGCTTTTATAGTTGAAGCACAGGAGAAAGCTGAATTAGAAGATAAAATATGGTGTAAAAATGGAGTCAATAGGAAAAAAAGGGAAATGGAATAGGAGAAAGAAAAAGGAGAGGGGGAATAGTCCAAGATATTTCACATAAGATTTTTTTATTACAATGAGCTAGTGCAATGTTATGGAAGGGGGGAGGCAAGGCGGAATGAGGGAACCTTTGCTCTCATCAGAGATGGCTAGGAAAGGAAACAGCAAATATACTCAATGGGGTATAGACATCTGGAGTAAGAAGGAGGGGGGAGTAGGGGGAAGGGGTGGGGATGTGAATAAAGGAGGAGAGGATGGACCATTGGGGGGACAGTGTTCAGATATAACACATTACTTCTTGCAAGGGGTTTGGATTGGAAGGCCTGCCCAGGACCATAGGGCCAGGTGGATTCTGGGCCTAAGGGGTGGTATGGGGGCTCAGGGATTCCACTGTACCACCTAATTGTCCCCCGTGCCCTGGTTACTCAGCTGCAGGCTCCCAGTTCAGGTCTATGGATTAATTCTACAACCCCACTCTGGATAAGCTCATGGTTTTAATATGGGCTGGGATTGGAAGGCCTGCCCAGGACCATAGGGCCAGGTGGATTCTGGGCCTAAGGGGTGGTATGGGGGCTCAGGGCTTCTTGGCCCCAGGACCAGGGATCTGTCTGCTGCGCCACTCAGCGACCCTACAGCAGAGTCAGAGTGAAAGGAGAGAAAAAATATAGTACATGGTAGTGGAGAAATAAGAAAGGATGGAGTTGCGATCAGCAATGGCAACGTTGGAAAAATATGGAAGTAACTTTTGTGATGGACTTATGATAAAGAATGTGATCCACTCATGACAGAGTTGATGGTGTTGGAACAAAGACTGAAGCACATTTTTTGTTATTATTATTTGGGGGAGGGTGCAGGGCAGGTGGGGCTGGCTGGCCTGCCTGGAGCCACATAGCAGAATGATCTTTGGGTGTCTGAGGCCGGATTCTGACCCAGGTGCTCCTGGCTCAAGGGCCAATGCTCTGTCTGCCACCCAGCCACCCCTACTATTATTACTATTTTATTTTATTTTGGGTCTTTTTTTTCTTTCTTCTTTTTGGTTTTTGCAGGGCAGTGGGGATCGGGTGGCTTGCATGTCACATGGCTGGGTGATTATTGGGTTTATGAGGCTGGATATGGACTCGGGGGCTCGTGGCTCCAGGGCTGGTGCTTTGTCCATTGTGCCACCTGGCCATACCTACAATTATTACTATTATTTTTTTTAATTTTAATATTTTTTCTCTCCCCTTTACTTTTTTGCCCAAGCAAGTCTATCTATATTCATGGGGGGAGGGGTATTTTGTTTACTTGTAAACAATTATATTTTATTAATGTAAAAAAACATTTGTACGAAATGAGAATAAAAAATTAGAAAATTAAAAAAAAATAAAAGAGAAAATGTGTTATGTCTGACAATTCTCTCCTATGATCTACCCTCTCCTCTATCACCCACATCCCCCTTCCCCCATCCCCCTTTTGTCCTTCTTACTCTATATCCTTATTGAGTGTGTATGCTGTTTCCTCTCTCAGTCCTTTCTGATGAGAATGAAGGTTCCCTCATTCCCCCTCGCCTTCCCCCCTTCCATATAATTGCAAAAGCTCACTGCAAAAAATAAATATCTTTTATATAAAATATCTTTTTTCTAGATTTTTGCAAGGCAATGGGGTTAAGTGGCTTGCCCAAGGCCACACAGCTAGGTAATTATTAAGTGTCTGAGGCCAGCTTTGAACTCAGGTATTTTGTATGAAATATCTTAACCTATTCCACCTCTCCTTTCTCTTACTCCTATTACATTTCCCTTTTAGCCATTGACTCCATTTTTACAATATATTATATCTTCAAATTCAGCTCTCTCCTGTGCTTCATCTATAAAAGCTCCTTCTACATGTTCTATTAAATGAGAAGGTTCATATGAAGATTATCAGTATCATTTTTTCTATGCAAAAATACATGTAGTTTATAAGCATTAAGTCTCTCATAATATATCCTTCTCCTCCACTCTCTATGCTTCACCTGAGTCCTGTACTTGAAGGTCAAACATTCTGTTCAGCTCTGGCCATTCCAGCAGGAACATTTGAAATTCCCCTGTTTCATTGAAAGTCCATCTTTTCCCCTGGAAGAAGATGTTCAGTTTTGCTGGGTAGTTGATTCTTAGTTGTATTCCATGCTATTTTGCCTTCCAGAATATTATATTCTAAGCCCTATGAGCCCTTAATGTAGTTGCTGCTAAGTCCTGTGTGATCCTGACTGCAGCTACATGATATTTGAATTGTATTCTTCTAGCTGCTTGTAATATTTTCTCTTTGACTTTGGAGTTCAGGAACTTGGCTATAATATTCCTAGGGGTTGCTTTTTGGGGGGATCTCTTTCTGGGGGAGATTGGTGGATTCTCTCAATTTCTATTTTGCCTTCTGCTTCTAGAATATCAGGGCAATTTTCCTGTAGGAATTCTTTAAAAATGAGGTCAAAGCTGCTTTCCTGATCATGACTTTCAGGTATCCCAGTAATTTTTAAATTATCTTTCCTGAATCTGTTTTCCAGATCAGTTGTTTTTCTCAATGTGATGTTTCACATTTTCTTCTAATTTTTCATTCCTTTGCTGTTGAACTATTGTTTCTTGATTTCTTGCAAAGTAATCAGCTTCCTTTATCTCCATTCTACATCTGAAGGATTTGTTTTCCTCAAAGAGCTTTCTTATCTTCTTTTTCATCTGGCCAATTCTGCTTTTTAAAGCATTCTTCTCAATAACTTTTTGAATTGTTTTATCCATTTGACCTATGCTGGTTTTTAACATGTTATTTTCTTCAGCATTTTTTGGATATTCTTGACTAAGCTGCTGACTTCTTTTTCATGTTTTTCCTGCATCTCTCTCATTTCTTTTCCCAATTTTTCTTCTATCTCCCTTACTTGATTTTCAAAATCTTTTTTGAGCTCTGTCATAGCCTGAGCCCAACTTCCATTTTTCTTGGAGTCTTTAGATGCAGAAGTTTGTACTTCCTCATCTTCAGATTGAATATTTCATCCTCCTTGGGATCATATACAAAGTATTTGTCAATGGTCAGGTTCCTTTTTTTTGTTTACTCATTTCCCCAGTCTGTGCCTGGTTTTTGGGTGCTTCCTGAGCTTTTGAATTTTATTGGGATACCCCCACAAGGACCTCAGTGTGTGAGGCTCTGACTGCTCTTATGGTCTGTGAATGACCACAAGCTCACCCCTCTACCATGGGGTTGGGGGGGGGAGGTCCCTGTTCGATGGGAGGCCTAGACTGCGTCAGGATCTGAATGTGGTCAAAGATCTGAGTCCTGATCCAGGGACAGAGGACAGACCTCAGAAGTCTCCCTCCACTCCCTTACCTTCGGTGGGCTGAGCACTCAGGGTACAGCTCCCTAGAGGCTCCTGCTTTCCGGCTCCATGAGTCTGCTTCTATTTCATGGATCTGGGATGCTGTAGCTGCACTAAGTGCCATAGCTGAGTGCCATGACCACAACGAGTACAGCGACCATACCGAGTGCTGTGACCAAGGGCCTGGGCTTTGCACTCTCTCTGGCAGAGGTCTCCCTGCTGATCGTCCAAGTTGTGCTTTGTGCTCCCTGGGGTGCAGGTCTGGGAGCCACAACTCCTAGGCACCTTGGAGCTATTCCTGGGAGGGTGAAGTTTCTTCACTTTGGTAGGGTCACCCATCTAGCCCCATGGAACACAGTTTTTCCACTATGTTCCAGGTTACCTTTGGCTGTAGAATTTCCTCACTGGATCTTTCTGTGAGTTCTGTCTCTTGAAAATTTAGAGAGAGTCATAATTTTAAGATTTTTGAAATATTTTTGAGAAAGCACCTAGGAGAGATTCTTCTCCTGCCACCATCTTGGCTCCACCTCAATCTATCTTTCAAAGTATCACCTCACTGTACCTCAATTTCCCCATCTATAAATTGGGAGTAACAATATTTGCACTTCCAAACTCACTGAGTTCCAATAAAAGGCATTTATACAAAGCAGTATTACTGAAGAAAAAAGGTAAGTGTGAAATTTCTTCCAGAGTAGAATGATCCAATAGTCCAAGATCAAAAGGGATCCCATAGATAAAGAAAAAATAAATTCTAAAGTAAATACAGTGGGGCCTAGATACTTGTTGACTCCATAACTCGTGAAACCATTACTTGTCCCATTGTGAAGAGGGAAAAATACTTCCTTACTTGCCACTTACTCTCTACTGGGTGGTCCTCTCTCACAAAGAAACTTTGGTCAACCACCAAGTAGTTCAAGAACAGTGTAGAACCCTAGACCATGCCCACTTGCTCATTGTTTGGACCTTGATTGGTTCAGAGTGAATGCATATAGCAAATGTTTTTATTTTGACCAGAGACTTTGAGGGCCTTCCCTCCCAGATTGATATTTTTACTTGAAAAAGACTATTCTTTGTTTCATTTCATATTAACATGCCTTAATCACCAAGAAGCCCTTGGAGTCTCACCCTTCCAGTTCAATTTTTCTTTTTGATTAATCAAAAGTGGCCATTCTTGGCCTCATTACTTCATCTCTAGCCTTATTCACTGAATGTGCTTTGCCTCAGTCAAACTGTGACTTGGGAAAAAACCTTAGCTTTAATAGGCCAAGGTCTCCCACTGCATCCAGAGCCATTTCCAGTCCACCTGATCTATAACTATCCACTGGACTCAGATGGCTCTGGAAGAGAAGGTAAGGCTGATGACTTAGCATAGCCCCTCCTCACACCAATCCAATTCATGTCCTTGTCAAGGCACCCCCTCCCTGATGTAATGGTCCTCTTTGAAAGCAAAAGACTAACAACAACCCATTATACCTCAGTATAGGTAAAATGAAGTTAAATTTTATTTCATTTTATTTTTATGTAATTAATTGCTTTTTTATCCATGTCTATTTATTATTAAGGTTTTGTATTACAAAACAACCTCATTACTTAATATTAGCCCAGGAAAATGTGAAAGTTCTGGGGAACTCTCATGAATTATTTCCAATTACATTATTTCTTATAGGAAAAAAAATGTTCCCTACTCATTAGTTCCGTCACTCATCCAGAGTTCCAGAATGAATTAATGATCCATATGGAGGTGCTACTGTAATAGGTAAATAGGTTTCAAGATTGTTGTACTGAAACGATTACAAGTTATCACTAGGATAATATATTTTGACCAAGTAGGATTAATCCCAGGAATGCAGGGTTGGTTCAATATTAGGAAAACTGTTAGTATAATCAATTATATCAACAACAAACGTGTCAGAAATTATATGATCACATCAATAGATGCTGAAAAAGCTTTTGGAAAATACAGCACCTATTCCTACTAAAAACACTAGAGAGTGTAGGAATAAATGGACTGTTCCTTAGAATAATAAGCAGTATCTATCTGAAACCATCAACAAGCATTGTATTCAATGGGGAGAGGCTAGAGGCATTCCCAATAAGGTCAGGAGTGAAACAAGAATGCCCATTTTCACCACTCTATTATTCAATATCGTATTAGAAATGTTAGCTTCAGGCCCCTCTCTCCCAAGTATCAGATCCTGAACAAGGCTTTTCCTATTTTGCATTTTCTTCAGATTTATGTTGTTTTTCTGTAGGTTTGTTCACCCTCCACACCCCCAAGAATGTCAGCTCCTTAAAAAGCAAAGGTTGTTTGGTGGGGGTGGAATCAGGGTGAAGGCAGTATTTCCCAGAGGCTCAGCCAAGAAACTCCAAAGGCCTTAAAATTATGACTCTAACTAAAATTTGAGAGGAAGAACCCACAGAAAGACCCAGTAAGGCAATTTTCCAGTCCAAGGTAACCTGGAAGATCCGTGGGAAGGCTCTGTTCCACTGGGTTGGAGGGGGTGGCAGCATAGCTGGAATCACCTTGGGCCAGAGCAAATGAGCTGCAACCTTCCAGGAATAGCCTGGGGGTGCTTAGGTCCCTGGGGGAGCTGGCCAGTGGCAGGTGGAAGTGGTATCCAGACTTCCCCATCCAGGAATCACCAACCACAACTTGGAAGACCAGGGGAAACTCAGCCAAAGTGAGCACAGAGCCCAGGCCAGTGAGGCCCTCAGCACAGCCTCTATATGTCCACATTCAGACCCTGGTCACCCTCTAGAGCCTCCTTTTGCCATAGAGCAGGGATGTTCCTCACAGCTCCAGGGCAGAAGGGAGTGCTTGTGGTCATCCACAGACCAGAGTGCAGGCAGCACAGCAGTCAGAGACTCTCATAGCACACTGAAGGAATTGAGGTCCTTGTGGGCATGTTCCATATCATTAAAAACTCAGGAAACATCTCAAAACCAGGGAATAGGCTGGATAAATGAGTAAACAGGAAAAAAGAACCTGACCATAGACAATTACTTTGGTCCCAAGGAGGATCACTCAGAAGATGACAAAGCCAAAGCTTCTGTATCCAAAGCCTCCAAGAAAAATAGGAATTGGTTTCAGGCTATGGAAGAGCTCAGAAAAGATTTTGAAAATCAAATAAGGGAGGCAGAGGAAAAACTGGGAAAAGAAATCAGAGTGATGCAGAAAAATCATGATAACCAAGTCAGCAACTTGATCCAGGAAATACAAAAAATTACCAAAGAAAATCACATTAAAAATCAGTTTAGGGCAAATGGAAAAAGCAATCCAAAAAGATAAATAAGGAAAGAATACCTCAAAAAGCAGAATTGGCCAAATGGAAAAGGAGATAAGTTCTCTGTTAGGTTTTTTTTTGTTAGTTTTTTTTTTTTGCAAGGCAAATGGGGTTAAGTGGCTTGCCCAAGGCCACACAGCTAGGTAATTATTAAGTGTCTGAGACCAGATTTGAACCCAGGTACTCCTGACTCCAGGGCCAGTGCTTTATCCACTATGCCACCTAGCTGCCCCTACCACCTAGCTGCCCCTGGAGATAAGCTCTCTGAAGAAAACAACTCCTTCATTTGTAGAATGGAGCTAAGGGAAACTGATGACTTTGTGAGGAATTAAGAAACAATACAACAAAACCTAAAGAATTAAAAACTAGAAGAAAATGTGAAAAATCTCATTGAAAAACAACTGACCTGGAAAACAGATCCAGAAGAGACAATTTAAAAATTAATGGGCTACCTGAAAGTCATGAGCAGGAAAAAATCCTTGACTTCATTTTTTTTTTAGGTTTTTGCACGGGAAACGGGGTTAAGTGGCTTGCCTAAGGCCACACAGCTAGGTAATTGTTAAGTGTCTGAGAGTGGATTTGAACCCAGGTACTCCTGACTCCAGGGTTGGTGCTTTATCCACTGCACCACCTAGCTGCCCCTTTGACTTCATTTTTAAAAAAATTTCTACAGGAAAATTGCCCTTATATCCTAGACTCAGAGGGAATCTACTGTTTACCTCCTGAAAAAAATTCCATAAAATTGACTCCCAGGAATATTATAACCAAATTCCAGAACTTCCAAGTGAAAGAGAAAATATTACAAGTAGCCAGGAAGAAACAATTCAATTCAAATATTGTGGAGCCACAGTCAGGATTGTACATGATTTAGCCATTTTGTTAAGATATCTTAATTAAAACCATTTAAATAAACAAAAAGAAATGTTAGCTTCAGCAATTAGAGAAGAAAAAGAAATTGAAGGAATTAGAACTGGGAAGGAAGAGACAAAGGTCTCACTCTTTGCAGATAACATGATGATATACCTAGAGAATCCCAAGAAATCATCCAAAAACTACTGGAAACAATTAGCAATTTTAGCAAACTTACAGGATATAAAAGAAACTCTCATAAATCCTCAACTTTTCCATATATGACTAGCAAGATACATCAGGAAGAGCTAGAAAGAGAAACCCCATTCAAAGTAACCTCAGACACTATAAAATACCAAGGCAGACTCAGAAACTTTTTGAAAACAATTATAAAACACTTCTCACACAAATTAAATCATATTTAAATAACTGGGAAAACATCAACTGCTCATGGATAGGTAGAGCTACTATAATAAAAATGACAATTCTACCAAAGCTAAACTACCTGGTTATTGCCCTACCAATCAAAATTCCAAAAAATTGCTTTAATGAGTTAGAAAAGGTTGTAAACAAATTCATATGGAGAACTAAAAAGTCAAGAATTTCCAGGGATTTAATGAAAAAAGTGCAAAAGAAGGGGGCTTAGCCTTACCAGATATAAAATTATATTATAAAGCATCAGCCATCAAAATTATCTGGTATTGGCTAAGAAATAGAGTGGTGGATCAGTGGAATAGACTAGGTGCAATAGCAGGAAACAATTATAGTAATCTGCTGTTTGATAAACCCAAAGTGTACAAATATTGGGATAAAAACTCCTGGGAAAATTGGAAGTAAATATGCAAGAAACTTAAATTACACCAACACCTCACACCCTATATCAAGATAAGATCCAAATGGATACAGGATTTAGACATAAAAAACAATACTATACGCAAACTAGAAGATCAAGAAATAGTTTACCTGTCATATCTATGGAAAGGGAAGCAGTTTATGACTAAGGAAGAGATGGAGAATGTCATTAAAAATAAACTAGATGATTTCAATTACATTAAATTAAAAAGCTTTTGCACAGACAAAACCATTGTAGCCAAGATAAAAAGAAATGCAGTAAACTAGGAAACAATCTTTACAACTAATGTTTCTGACAAAGGACTTATTTCTAAAATATACAGAGAACTGAGTCAAATCTTTTTTTTAAAAAAGCCAATCTCCAGTTGACAAATGGTCAAAGGATATGCAAAGGCAATTTACAGATGAGGAAATCAAAGCAATCCATAGTCACATGAAAAATTGCTCTAAATCATTACTTATTATGGAAATGCAAATTAAAGATTCTCTGAGGTACCACCTCACACCTCTCAGACTGGCCAATATGACCAGAAAGGACAATCATCAATGTTGGAAGGGTTGTGGGAAATCTGGGACACTATTACATTGTTGATGGAGCTGTGAACTCATCCAACCTTTCTGGAGAGAAATTTTGAGCTACACCCATAGGGCAACAAAAATGTGCATACCCTTTGATACAGCAATTCCATTACTGGGTCTATACCCTGAAGAGATGATGAAAAAGGGTACAAACATCACTTGTACAAAAAATGTTCATAGCAGCCCTGTTTGTGGTGACAAAGAATTGCAAATCAAGTAAATGTCCTTCAATTGGGGAATGGCTTAGCAAACTGTAGTCTATGTATGTCATGGAACACTATTGTTCTATTAGAAACCAGGAGGGATGGGAATTCAGGGAAGCCTGGAGGGATTTGCATGAACTAATGCTGAGTGAGATGAGCAGAATCAGAAGAACACTGTACACCCTAACAGCAACCTGGGGGTGATGATCAACCTTGATGGACTTCCTCATTCCATCAGTGCAACAATCAGGGATAATTTGGGGCTCTCTACAATGGACAATACCATCTGGATCCAGAGAAAGAACTGTGGAGTTTGAACAAAGACCAAGGACTATTCCCTTAAATTTAGAAAAAAACCTGATATCTTATTGTCTGATCTTGCTCTCTCTTATACTTTATGTTTCTTCCTTAAGGATATGATTTCTCTCTCATCACACTCAATTTGGATCAGTGTATACCATGGAAACAATGTAGAGACTGACAAATTACCTTCTGTGGGAGTGGGGGAAGGGAAGTAAAATCAGGAGAAAAATTGTAAAACTCAAAATAAAATCTTTATAAGAAAAAAAATTGGGGGTGGCTAGGTGGCATAGTGCATAAAGCACTGGCCTTGGAGTCAGGAGTACCTGGGTTCAAATCTGGTCTCAGACACTTAATAATTACCTAGCTGCGTGGCCTTGGGCAAGCCACATAACCCCATTTGCCTTGCAAAAAAAACCTAAAAAAAAAAGATTGTTGTGCTGTATACAGAGTCCTCGTTCTGTCATTCGTTCCCTAGTGAACCTCCTGGGGAAATCCAATGCCTTATGTCTCAGTATCTTCAGGTGAGCAATCCTAAAAGGATCATCTGAATCTACCAAAAAACATGCTCATGTCTCCCCCATCCTCACTCTCTCCAATTATCCTCAGGAGTAGCCCATATCTTTCCTTTCTTTTGAGAAGGCCACCTACAGTCTTCCACTTTCTGTCTTCTTCCTCTCTTCTCTGCTCTCTGCAGTCTGATTTCCTACCTCTTCATCCCATCAAAATGGCTCTCCAAAGATGACAGATGCAATGGCCTCTTCTCAATCCTCATTCTTCTTGACTTCTTTTCACCCTTCCCCCACTGTCAAGTCCCCTCTTCTCCTTGATATTCAATTTTCTCTAGGATACTAGGACACTTTCTTGTCACACTGCTTACTCTGTTACCACTGAGCTGATTCCTCGTCAGGGTCCTTTGTTGGATCTTTAGTCAGGTCATGCTTGTTAACTAAGGGTAGCCCATAAAATTCTGTCCTGGATAGAATCTTCTCTTCTCTTTTTAATATTATTTCACTTGATAATCTCCTCAGCTCCTATGGAATCAACTATCATCTCTCTGCAGGTGATTATCAGATCTATTTATCCAGTTGTAACCTCTGATAACATTCACTCTCATACCTCCAGCTGCTTCTTAGACACCTCAAACTCAACCTGCAGACATCTTAAACTCAACATATCCCAAATTGACTTATTATCTTTCTCCTCAAGCCTCACCTTTTCCTAGATTTTATATTACTATTTAGGGTACCATTCTCCCAACTCACAACCAAGGTGTCAATATTGACTTTTCACTCTATATCCAACCCCATCTCCACATACACATTCAATCTGCTGCCAAGTTTTGTCTTTTTTTTTCTTTGAGGCAACTGGGGTTAAGGGACTTGTCAAGGGCCATCCAGTTGGTGTCTGAGACTAGATTTGAACTCTGGTCCTGACACCAGGTCTAGCACTTTGTCCACTGTGGCCATACCTAGCTGCACCTCTCCCCTCCCAAGTCTTGTCAATTCCACCTCATAATTCCTCTTTACTGTTCCTTCCTCTGACACAATTGATACCTTACTTGCCAGTCCCAATCACCAGACCTGAGCTGCCACAATAATCTTTGGGTTGGTCTGTGGGTCTCTCTTCACTCTAGTTCAAACTTCACTCGGCTCTCAGACAGATCTTCCTAAAGCACAGGTGCCACCATACCAATCCCTTATTTAATAAAATCCAGTGACTCCCTCTCACTCCAAGGATCAACTATAAAGTCCTATATTTGGCTTGTAATGTTGCTTCCAACTTTTCTAGTCTTAGTTATTACTACCCTTCAAGTACTCAATAATCCATTATCACTGGGCACCTTGCTATTACTCACACAAGACACTCCATCTCCTGAATCCAAGTATTTTTAAATATATTTTTATTTATTTCATTAAATATTTTCCAATTACATGTAAAATATTTTAACACTTTATTCTTAAAATTTTGAGATTCAAATTCTCTCCAACCTTCCCATCTCCCCTTCCTTGAATGCAAGCAATTTGATATTGATTATACATGTGAAGTCATGCAAAAAATATTACCATATTAACCATCCACCTTTCCTGTATTTATAAACCTTTATTTTGTGTACATCACTTCTCACCCATTAGATTGGAAGTTCCTTGAGGGCAGGGACTGTTTAATCTTCCTTTGTATCTCCAGCTCTTAGCACAGTGACCGGCACATAAAAATTTATAGTGATAGTTGGTTTTTTTGGCTTTTAAACCACACTGCTGGTTTGCATTGAGCATGCAGGCTACTAAAACCCCTGTATCTTTTTCGGAGCCCTACTTTCCCCATCTTATACTTATGAAGTTGATTTTTTTTTGAGTAACTAAGTGTAAGACTTTACATTTAGTCCTAATGAATATCAACTAGTAATATTCAAAACACTGTTCCTGCCCCTCGAAGCTTGGTGTCATCTGCCAATGTGGTAAGTAGATCATCAATATTTTTACCTATTACTGATAAAATGTTAAACAGCAAAGGATCAAGTAAAAGCTATTCCTAGAGTAACCCTGGAGCCATCCTGTTATATTGCCATTGAACCGAGGACAAGTATTCTTTGAGCCCAGCTATCCAACCATGATTAATCTAATTGTATCATCATCTAAATCCATGCCTCTCTATCAAAAGCTATAGACATGAAATGTTCCTCATCAAAGAATTTAGGAATCCTCTTCAGAATGCTGTTTGTAATTAATGGTTCAGGGACTGGATATTTACCAAGCAGCTCTTTAATGATCAGTGTTTGAATCCTCCCAGGAATCCAAGTCACTGGTCCTATTATATTATAAAAATTCTATTATTTGCTTTTCTTTGAGAAAATGAGTAAAATATTAACCTTTCTACAATCTAGTTGGATCTCAGTGTCTTTCAGTTATCTGTCAGGAGTCCAGCAATCACATCTGCCAGTTTCATCAGGATTTGGTTCACTAGAGTTGGTGACTTGAACTCACTCAGGACAGCAAAGTACTCTGCTGCTGACTCTGTACTTATACCAGTTGGGAACTTCACCTTAGTCATTTTTGTTCTGTTCTTCCAGTGTAAGGGAAGTCATCTTCTTTGACAAAAAATAAAGAAAAGATGAATTAAGCAGCTCAGTCTTCTCTCTATTGATAGTTATCATTGGTCTATCCAGCCCAAGCAGATCTCTTCCTCCATTCATTGTCCTTTCTCTTCCAATATATCTTTTTGAAACCAAAAACTATCTTGACTATCCTTACGCTCCCTCTCCAGCCTCAAAACATTGAGGGCAATAGCATTCTTTTATATAGACAGTGCCAGAATTCATCTTTTGTTCATTTCTTTCAATAATTTAAGTTGGATGGTGATGAGTTCCTTGTGCTCTGGATGAAATAATAGGTACAGTCAAAAACAGAATTAATCTTAAAACTTCATTGAGATGAAAATTTTCCCCTTTACTTTAGGATTTGCTGGATCATATTGTGGCAACTGGAACAACCCACCCAAGTTCCAGACAGTGGAAAATGCCAGGGTCCATGGAGGACCCAGAAAGTCTGATTCTTTCCATCTTTCAGGACAGCACCCTTCCTGAAACAATGGTATAAACCACATGCAGGTTTGCAGAACCATCTGCTCTTACTTAGGGTAAATGGATCTAATGGCACATCCTCTGTCTGATTGGTTTCCTACTGAAAGCTACAAAATAATAATGTTGTTCTTCATTCACCAAGAGGACCACAACATCAGGGAGGTGATGGCAATGCAAGTACATGAATTGGATTGGAAGGGGTTCTGTGCCAAGTCCACAGCCTCACTTCTCCTCCAGAGCCATTTGGGTCCAGAGACCAGATAGGAATCAGGATGACTAGAGATGGCCCTGGATGTGAGGCAGTCAGGATTAAGTGGTTCACCCAAGATCATATAGCTAGTAACTGTCTGAGATAAGATTTGAACTCAGGTGTTTCTAATTTGAGAGCTGGTGCTCTGCCCTGCACCATCTGGTTGCCCTTACCAAATTCTACCAGCAATGTAGAACTCCCTTGGGCCAATGGAGCTCACCATGGGCCCTAAAAAGGAATGTCAATCAGCTAGGTAAGAGGCTGCCAGGAAAATGTTTGAAAATGTGGATGATCTGATCTCCTAGTGAGCATCATTCTCACCCTAAGGGTAAGAAATGGAGTCTTGCCTGAATTCCAGCCCTCCCTAAGCCCCCCATGCTTGTAGGGATTAGGCAAGCATGTTTCCCCATCTCTATATATAAATCTATCTGGAAGAAAGGGCTGGAGGGTCAGTTTCCACTGTCTCTAGGAGAGCTGGAAGGACAGTGGATTTCAGTGAAGAAATGACTGGGAGTGACTTCCCCACCAGCATCTGTGTGGGGACTCAATCCTAGCAGAGTACCTTTCTCCTTGTCTTCTCTCTGCTCCAGCCAAGAGTTACAGTACTAAATGGAGGGCTCTCATCTTTGAAACCCTTCTAGGGCTCACAGGGCTTCAGGCAATTTGATCTGCTCTTGTTCCATTTGCTCCTCAACATACCATGCCTGGAATGCACTCTCTCTACAGTCCTGCCTGTCAGATTCCTTCTCTCCCTTCAAGGCTTGGCTCAGCTCAGGTTTCACACCTCCTGGTGCCTTCCCTCATTCCCCTAGCTCAAAGAGGGACCTCCCTCCTCAGGCATTCCTAGAGCCCTCTGCTTGCCCCAGAGACCACATTAAACTCTGTCTTACTTAGCCATGAGGTACTGTACTTCCCAACTCCACACACCCAGCAGAAGGTTAGCCCTTTGTGGGCAGGACCTAGGGCCTTTGTTCTCTTTGTATTCCCAGAGTCAAGAACAGTGCCCACAACATGCTTGGCAGTTAATGAAGGATTGTGGAATTGGCAAACCAAGACGATTGTTGAGCAGAGGCTTACATGACAAGCAGAAGGGACTCGGGTGTGAGGGAGTGAATCAAGTTTGGCCAATGAACACTGATTTTCACCCACTGTTTCTGGTGGTGGAACTAGAAAAGTAGACCTTTTGGATTTATTTGGATTTCTCTTCCTTGGACATCTCTGGGAGCACCACTGTCAAGCTCCACAGGCTGTTTCTCAAGAGCCAAAAGGCCTTAAAGATCTCCAATGGGGATTTCACAATGCAACCTGTCTGGTCACCACAAACTTTCCAATGAGGTACACTGAAGAAAAAGCTAGCACTAGCTAAGACAATCAGAGCAAGGACATACAAATGTTCAAGCCGGAACCTTTGGATGTATCCATTAAATGTAGACATTTTATTATGGGCATATTATTTTGGGAAAATACACTAAAGAGGATTTGATCTCACTGCAATATCTAGGAAGGCTTTTCAATAAGTGCATCTATGGCTCTTCAAATGAGTGGGTCGAAAAGGTTGAGAGACTGACATTCATTGTGTAAATCCCACAACTTTATCCAAAAATTCAGAGAACAATTCTGGCTTGCCAGGAACAAAATGTTTCAATGATGATAAGTCCATTGATTTTAACAGCTCAAGAAGGGTGCTAAAACAGAAAGAAAGAGCAACACATTAGGTTCCAGGAGGTCCATTCCATGGCAATATTAACCTACCAGTAAAAGTCTTGCATTTGCTCAAACCGACATACAGATTTTTACTATGGGTCTCTGCCTTCAAATACCAGAAACCCACACTAGGGAAGGCCTGTCTTCATATCAGAGACAAAACTATGATTTCGCTATACCCCTGATGTCAATCCAAAACATCCTTTATCATTTCCCTCCACTGAGTTTTGGTTAAGGATGAGGCTTGGACAATGCCATCACAGGACAGTGTGCTCAGATGACTTTGAAACTGCCCTTGGGAACAGCAGGAAGGCTGAGATGGTCAAGAGTTAAATTCTTGGAAAGGAAGTAATTAAAACTAAATGACAAGCTGTGTGGCCTTAGGCAAGCCATTTGACCCCATTGCCTTGCAAAAAACTAAAAAAAAAACTAAACTAAATGACAGCTTGAAAATAGGATGATGGGGGAGGGGTGAGAGATGAGGAATCAGGGCACATGGGATAAAACTGCTGAACAATGGTGCCTTGCCAGTATTTTTTACGTTTGTTTTATTCCTATTCTGAGATTTGAATATAGGTTTAGATTCTGATCCCACTTTCATTCCGTCCTGAGAAATTCTATTCTCTCTGTAACAACAAAATCGTAACATCTTATTCATAACTATAAACAACTGGGAGTATCTTCAGTGGCCAACCGTCAGAAAAGGGTAAGGGAGGGTAAGGGTGACAAACATAATCAAGTATAAAGACCTTTCTGCAAATATACAAATTGAAAAGAAAACAGTCAGACTAGAAGAAATTGCATCCAAACTAGGACTGCTTGAGCAGAAAAGGTCATTGGAGCCAAGAGACCAAGTGAGTATGGAGGCTGGGACAAGGGGTGACACCCAAGTGTGACAGTCCAGACATGGAAAGGAATTACTTTAGGTAACCTTTGAGCAAGTTTCATGAGTTTTACTGAAGTTCAGTAGTGATGTTTGGCTAAAACCCTTTTTAGAAAATCTTCCCATGTCTGGACTCCAATTGCCACAAGTATGATATTCTAGGATCGTCCTAAGCAACACCACCAAGCAAACACTTGGAGGAATGTAGCTGAGGCACATACATTACTAGAGACACAGATGCCTGCAGTCCATGCCTAAAATACATCAGCTTCTGGGCAAGAAAATCCATCAAGGCCTGTTGGCTTTTATTTCAGGCAGATGACCTAGAAGGTGAGGACAGGATTGGGGAAACTCGGTACAGGCTGACAGAAAGATGGACTCATTCTGCAGATAGTCTTCTGTCAATCAGGAAAGTTGGTTCACTATCTCCAAAACAGGGCTTGATGGCTTGCTCTTTAATGCTCTGAGGTGGAAGCCTTGGGCTAGCATTTGGATGACAAAGAATCAAGCCCCAAAGCAGCTGAATTTCCCATAAGCCAAAATGGATTTGCATAAATCAATTAGCAAGGTGACAGTTAATTTCCTCTTATAGAATCATGTCAGTCTGGGTTCGCCCTTAATCTATGAAGCACACTCCATTCCTGTGCAAGGATTAACCAACCAAGTGATCTGCCAGGCTTGCCTCCTGCCTCCTCCTCTGTTTTATGGCACTTCCAGGCCTGGCTTCACTCAGTCTGGCAGTCACCCTGTCTCCTGGCCCACTCCATCAATGAGGACCAATGGTCTCTGCAAGAGATTGGATTTTAAATCTGTCGACAAGTAAGAGCCTGAGGGCATTGCCCCCTGCCAACTGGAGCAGTAAACTCTCCTTCAGACTCTCTGCATTTCTGCCCTTCTCCGCTCCCTATTCCCCAAAATTAGCTTATTTATTTGGAAGTCCAGAAAAAGGAAAGAGAGGAGTCTAAATAGCTTCCAACCAAGTGACTCCCCATTCTGAGTTGGTGATGTCTCTAGTTGACTTTTTCTTAAGACAATTATCTTTTTTATTATTGTTTTTTGAATTTTAAAATTTTCTCACCAATCTTGCTTCCCCTCCCATGGAGGGCAGTCTGATAATCTTTATCGTTTTTCCATGGTATACATTGATCTAAATTGAATGATTGAATGTGATGAGAGAGAAATTTTATCCTTAAGGAAAAATAAAATATGAGAGATAGCAAAATTATATAATGAGATAACTTTTTAAAATTAAAGGTAACAGTCTTTGGTCTTTGTTTAAACTCCACAGTTCTTTCTTTGGATACAGAGGGTATTCTCCATCGTAGATACCCCAAATTGTGCCTGATTGTTGCACCGATGAAATGAGCAAGTTAAGACAATTATCATCTTAAAGGTTTCATGAAATCTCCTAAAATCAGGAGATTTGAATTTACTGCCATTGATCATACTTCAACTACCAAGGAAGAAGGACTTTGAGAATAGGCCTGCCAATGGGGTGTACCACTGCTCCTGAAGACCCTCTTCCAAGCCAGGAGGGAGTGTAATCTTGGGCTATCAAGAGGGGACACACAAAAACAGAACTACTGGCCCTACAACTGTTGAGATCAGAATAAATATTATGCCATACACACTTTTAACAATTAAATTTTTCTCAGTTGTCAAGTCTGTTTCTTGCCTCCTGCCTCCCATCATGCCCCCAGAACTGAAAACAAGAAAACAAAACAAAATGAAGTTTGTAAACAAGATTCATAGTTAAGCAAAACAAATTGCTTCATTGGCTGTCCCTCCCAATCTGCAGCCTGAGACCATTACTGCTGTGTCTGGAGGTGGGGAGCCCCTGGAATCATGGTTAAAAATTGCTTTGTACAAATATCTTTAGTCTTTCAAAATCACTAGACACTTTCAGGAGTGATGTGTATCAAAAATAAAATAAAAACCAAAAGTGAATGAATATTTAAACACATGAAGAGTGATCACAGATCTGGTCCTCAGGAAATCAGCTAACATCCAGTAGGGAAAGAAAATCAGGAAACCCTGGAACTAAGGCTTTGTTTAGGCCTCCATCATGAAGGAGGGGAGCAGGCATCAGGAAGGCCTGGTCCACAGTTAGCTTCAGACACTGACTAGCTGGGTGGCTCTGGTCAAGCCTCAGTTGTCCCCATCTGTAAAATGGAGCACTTAGCTCCCCAGGTTGTCATGAGGGTCACATGAGCCAAGCCACACAAATCCTTGACCAACCTCCAAACACTACATAAGTGACAGTTACTGTCTTTACTTTCCTTCTCACTAAGCAATTTAAATAAGTGGCCCTGCTGTGATCATGGAGCCATTCCCAAATTCTAACACACCTGTTGTAATGGAAAATATTATCACTTCTTCAGAGGCACCAGTGGGCTTCCAGAGGGCAAAAATTCCTCCTAAAAATCCAATCCAACATGTCCAAATGGCCACATGTCTCCCAATTCCCAGAGACATATGCCCAGTCTCAGTTATAATAAATATAGCTAGGAATTCTGCAGCATCAGCAATTGTATCAGCACTTTACAAACAGCCTCTCATTGGCTCCTTACAACCACCATCAGTGGTTTGAACTGTGTCAATAGCATAAAGTAGTTTTGGGCTGGGGGCAGTGGTGGGCATCCACATGACCACAGGCCTTCAAAATCTAATGCCAACCTGCCACCTACCTGCATGTGCAGTAGAAAAGATACCCTTCTTTGTGCAGCTGTCTGGCTAGCTCTACCTGGTGATTGTCCATCAGTTTGTCATTTACGACCACCACCAAGGGCTTCCCTTCTTCCAGGGCCTCTAAGCAGCTCCCTGCACCTAGAAAGAGAAATCCATTTACCAAACAGTGTCGCTTGTTCAGCTTCTTCTCCACCTAGTCTTGCAGCAAAAGACTGGAAAAAACAACAACCAATGTTGAGTAATTTAGCTGACTAGTATTCCTATACATTCATCTTCTCTAGATGGGGGAAAAAATAAAGAAAGATGAAAAATGTCATTAGTATCTCTCTGGGGATTGGTTCTTTCTTTGGTCCAACAGTGGTCAAGTCAAGCAGGTCTACCTTTATCCTTTTAAGAAGATGGAGGGGGTGGCTAGGTGGTGCAGTGGATAGAGCACTGGCCTTGGAGTCAGGAGGAACTGAGTTCAAACCCGGCCTCAGACATGTAATAATTACCTAGCTGTGTGGCCTTGGGCAAGCCACATAACCCCATTGCCTTGAAAAATCTAAAAAAAAAAAGAAGACAGAGGAGAGGGGACGCACAAGGAGCCAGAGTCTGGGGGATCCACCTGGACATCTAGGGATGCCCCTCCATTTGTCCACTTTTTTGGACAGAGGTACTCTCCAAAATACTGTGACTTGCAGCATGAGATGCGGATTTGAGAAGAGGAATAAGTCCATTGGACAAATGTGAAACTTACATACTTTAGAAATCATTCTGGACAGGGGCATGAGGGGCTTGGAAAGAGTTCTTCATATATTTTCTCTCTTTTAAAAAAATTCTTTTATTTTTTTAATTTAAAAGTATTTATCCTCACTCCTTCTCACCTCACTCCCATGAAAACCAAAGAAAAAAAAAGTCTTGTAATAAATATGCATAGTTAAGGAAGACAAGTCCTATATTGTCCAGGTCCAAAAACATATGTCTTATTCTACATCTTGAATCCATCACCTCTGTCAAGAGGTGGGTTACATAGGTCATCATTTCTTTGTAAAGAAATCCCTGACTTCTGGTAGCAATCTCCATTCACAATACATTTCCCCCATCAATAAGCTGCAAAAAAGACAAGTAAGGAAAGAACAAACCCCTTTCTCCCACCCTATCCCGTGTCGTATTTACAACTTTGCACAAAGGACTATTTTCAGAATACTTTACACTCATTTCCCTGGGGGGGAGGCAGAAACAGAAGGCAGTAATTTACTTTTCTTCTTGATATAAGAAACCTGTGGAGCTCCTGGTGTGGAAAACCCTCACCAGTATGCAGATTAGCAAAATATTTCAAAACTGATTGTTGCAATAAGACACTGAGTGACATATCTATGACAGCATAGCTAGTAAAATGTCAGATGCATCCCTAAACACAAGCATTTCTAATTCCAGAGCCAGTTGGCTAGATAAACTTTGAGAATTTTTATGCTGACTGAATTCCATTAACAATAAAATTGATTTCAAAGTGTCTTTTTCAAACTTTGTGTTATGTTTGAAAAGCTTCATTTTCACTTAAACTTAAAAGCTTTTATTAAGGTAACAGATATCAGGTCCTATTTATTTATTTTCCTTACACACAGACATTTTACCATTTTGCCATGTGATACTGGAAATATGGCATTCTTTTTGTGCTTTTACTTCCATGTGTGGAAAATAACACAGGGAACTGGGGTCCTAACTCATTTGTCTTCTATAGAGGTACAAATATGAAAACCATTCTCACAGATTTTTGTCAGTTTGTTGATTCCCTGTTTATATTACTGCTATTTACCACAAGCCTAAATTCATGAAATAAGGAGTATTCACAGTCTCAATATGCACACTGTGATTCTTAATTCAAAAGGTCATACCTGCATGACTAATGATAAGATCTGATCTCTTAATATCTTCTTTCAAAGAATCCTTGTAATTGTAAACATGCAAAGAAAAAGTTCTCGAAATGAAGGCCTCTGGTACCTCTCTACCTCTTCCAATCTGGAGAACGAGTTTTCGATAACCAAGGCTCTTGAATAGCTAAAAATAAAAGAAAAAATCAACAAAGCATCCTTTGAAATATGCTCCTGGGAACATCATTATCATCATCACCAAATAGCTGAAAATTTGATATCACTTAGTAGCTGCTTTTTATTATTATCCCCATTGTGTAGATGAGTGATGTGAGCGGAATAAAGTTGAAATGAGTTGCCCAGCTAATAAATGACCTCAGCTGGATTTGAACTGCAGGTCCTGTGCTCTGTGGCATTTGAGAGGATAGGGACTGGGATTAAACCTGTGGCTTTGTAGGTATCTTCTTTTTTCTGGTTTTTTTGCAAGGCAAACTGGGTTAATTGACTTGCCCAAGGCCACACAGCTAGGTAATTATTAAGTGTCTGAGACCAGATTTGAACCCAGGTACTGCTGACTCCAGGGCCGGTGCTTTATCCACTACGCCACCTAGCCGCCCCTGTAGGTATCTTCTTAGAAAGGTTATGATTTTTCCCTGGGAAACATAGGCAGTATATGTATAATAGCAAAACTTGAACCCAGGTCATCCTGGATTCGAGGTCGTCTCTCCAACCACTGTACAACACTGGCAGATTTGGAGTAGCAACAATCTCTGTGGTTGATCTCACTGAATTTCCAATTCAAAGGTCCCATATTGTTATCTAGTCCAACTCTCTCATATTATAGAGGGGAAAATGGAGATTCAGGCAGGAATGAATATGTAGCAACTAGCAAAGGTACTTTCCACTACTCTGGTGAAGCCCACATATCCGGGCTGAGTCCAGTAAAATGCTTTGTAATTCAATTATTCATGTAATTCTGATGAAGCCACCAGTTCCTGAAGGAAAAGGGACAATGGAGCTAACTTCAACAAAGTCAGAATAGTAACTGGGGGTTCAGTTTTGGCTTAGCCACCACTTACATCAAATGTTTTCTTTTTCTGAGAAAGTTCTATTATCAGTTCTCTGATTCATTAGTAATAATGATTGAAAAGAACAAAACACTTCACTTTTAAACCCAGGTTATTGGATCTGGGATTGGAGAATACAGGTTACAAATGCTCTGGTACTCACAGTGGCCTCCAAATATCATCTAATGTAAGCTTTGACTCAAAGGCTTCTAAGGAGGCTGATGGCAGTACAGACCAAGTGTGATGCTTAGTCCGTTTCTTTATGCCTCAGTTCACACGTCTGACAAGTCAGTTTGGATGTGATGATGTCAAAGAGTCTGATGCCCCAGAGTCAGACAACTTTGGATACAATCTGGGGCAAGCTATTCCTGTCTGGGGCTCACGTTCTCGTTATCTGTCATATACAGGGGGGGTGGCATTAGACAATAACATCCAGGGACTGTAAATCATTCTCCACTTCGGGGCCTCAGTTTCCCCCCTCTGTAAAAGGGGGGGGGGAGCTGGTTTCTAAGGTTCCATAGTGACGTTAAGTGCCTCTCCCTGTGTCAAATGAGGAATCTGACCTCGATGGTGTCTTAAAACCCACTGGCCGAAAGGGGCATGAGTGAAGGAGAAGTCTGCATATAGTGGGGATGGGGGAGGTAGTTTGCCCAGGAGCAAGTGCGGGAGGCTGGGGGGGGGGGGGGGGGGGGAGAGTCTATGCAGAAAGGTGTGCGCAGGCGCAGAGAAGGGAGGCTCCTTTGCACTTTACGGGTCCGCGGAGGCCCCTTATGGAGGGGTGTGCGC
The DNA here is from genome assembly GCF_037893015.1 of Macrotis lagotis. Lineage (NCBI taxonomy): Eukaryota > Metazoa > Chordata > Mammalia > Peramelemorphia > Peramelidae > Macrotis > Macrotis lagotis. The sequence continues at coordinate 72,682,418 of NC_133666.1, forward strand.
AGGTACAGCGCGGCAGGTGCAGCGCGGCAGGTGCAGCGCAGGCGCAGCGCAGGCGCAACGCAGGCGCAGTGTGAGCTGTCATTCAAAAGAGGGAAGGGTGGGCAAAATTCCGACTAACGCACTGACGAAGCGACTTGGCTCACCTGGAGGGCAGCCTTGGAAGACACACAGGTTACGAGCTCGTCGAAGCTGGTGGTACCCACAGTAACGAAGACGGACTTCATGGCCACAGCTTTTCAGCGGCGCGGACGTGACGTCATGCCCTGGCAGCTCTGCCTCCAGCCTACTCAATGCGCAGGCGTTCCTCAAGCCTAGCGCGCCAATGAGCTACTAACAACGAAGCTTTCCGGGCGACGTCGGCGGCGTCACCGGAAGTGCCGCGAGGCGGGGACGCACGCGCACCGCGCCCCTATCCTAATCCTCCCCTCCTGTCACAGTAGTATGGCTTGAAACTTGGGCGACATTTTGTGTCAAGTCCGAACAGGCAGCTTGGAGCGGGCTGGGCGTCTCCAGCTCTTGTTCCGCCCCTCCCCGGATGGCACTTGCTCTTGCACCCTTTGTTTCCCTAGGGCCTTAGATCTAGCCCTGGCAGGGACCCCAGAGGTCCTGCCCCAGATTTAGAACGGTGGGGGTGCCGTCCTGCACACCCTCCCGAGGCCAGTGGCTGCTTTACAACCGTTTCTCCCCAACTCCTGCCTTCATAGCAGAGGACATGACAGAGTGATCGTCCCCCAACTTTTCCTTAGTCCTGCCCCACAAGCTTTCCCTCCACCTTAGGCAGCTCCATAGGAAATGAGCAAACCCTTAATTTGGCCAGGGCCTACCAACAAGTATTCTACTTCCTTCTTCTGATATTACTCTTTTGTCATTCCATCTTTCACTCCACCCCACCCCTGTTAACCCTCTTCTTTTGCTTCATCCTGACCTCCAATCTCTCCAGCTCTTTCTTTCCTCGGAGGTGACCCCTATACTGTCTCCACTTTCCCCTTCCCAGTTCAGCAGTCCAACTCTAGATTATTATCCTCCTTTCCCCTTATTGCTAATCTTGCCCTACCAAGCCGGAGCTTTCCATCATTCCCACCATCCTAAACTCCCACTCCTATTTATTTGTTACTGAGCAAAGCTGGAATAAATCACAAAACCATGCAGAATGAGTCCACTACAAAACTGTTACATAACCTCACCTGGCCCATCACTCCAACAAGGCACTCGTTGCATTTCTCTAATTAATAAATTCACTATCCCACTCAGTACTATGAGTATTCCAAACTATTTCATCCCTACTCAAGTGTCCTATAGCTCTCCCTTTCCTTCACCCTCTCAGCTCTATCTTCTCTAGCAGATTCCCCATCTATCATCTCTACTCTGTCACTGATCTCCAGTCTCTTCCTATCTACTGCTTGCCTCCTGGCTGCATATGAACTTGCCCATGACTCCCCATCCTTAAAAAATTTTCACTTGATCTGTCCATTCCCACATTATCACATATCTCTCATCCCTTTCAGGACTAAACTTCAGAAAACCACCTACAGTTGGTGACTCAACTTCCTTTTACTCTCTTCTTGTGTGTGTCTGTGTGTCTGTGTGTTTGCAAAGCAATGAGTTAAGTGACTTGCCCAAGATCACACAGCTAGGTAATTATTAAGTATCTGAGGTCAGATTTGAACTCAGATCCTTCTGACTCCAGGGCTGGCATTCTATCTCACTGCCTCTCTTACTCTCTTCTTAACACTCTATAGTCTGGCTAATGCTCTTTCCCTAGTCACCAATCATCTCTTAATGGCCTTTTCTCTATACTCATCCTTCTTGAGCTCTTTTCAGTTTTCAATACTGTCAATCACTCTCATACCCTGAATACTCTATTCTCTAGATTTTCATGATGCTGCTCTCCTGGTTTTCCTCCTACCTAGGAGATTGCTTCCTCTCAACCTCTACCCTCTCTACTCTTAGAAGTATGTATCAGTTCCTTGTAAATCATGGAATAAACTTTTATCTCTATGTATATTTCAAATATTATCATTCTTTTCATTTCAAACAGACAACCTTTCCTTGTGAAAAACCCTTTGTCATATATGATCCTACCAATATAGTTTTCTCCAATGGTTTCTTCTATTTGATTGATTAAAAAACAAACCATCCTCTCCAAAGAGGTACCCAGGTACTCCTGACTCCAGGCCGGTGCTTTATCCACTATGCCACCTAGCCGCCCCTGTAGGTATCTTCTTAGAAAGGTTATGATTTTTCCCTGGGAAACATAGGCAGTATATGTATAATAGCAAAACCTGAACCCAGGTCATTGTACCTGAACCAATCATTGTTACTATATAAAAACCATTGTGCTATATTCTGGAGAAGCAAAGATGAAAAGAAAGACAATCACTGTGATCAAAGAATATTCAGTTTTTTTATGATTACAAAATGTGACAATCAAGAAGCTTCAATTTTCCTGCATGTGCAAATGTAAGATGTAGCTCCAAACCAATATTTTGCCAAAAAAAACAAAAGATGTTATTTTCAGCACTGAACATTTCTGAAATTAATTTACAGGCCACACAAATAAGGAAATGATTTTCACAAAGTAAATGAAAATTGTGAATGTGAGCTATTCCCCTCAATTAAACATGGAGTTCTATTAGATACAGTCAGTAACACAAAGCAATGGGATCCACCTCATTACTTCCATTCTATAACTTGCCAAGAGACTAGATCACTTCTAATGTTAACCCTCTCTTGTGTAAAAACTAAAAGAACTAAAGAATACTATTTCTGATGAAAGAAAGAAATGACTAAAATATACTTTCAGATACCCACTATAAACTGATGCAGAATAGAGATATGTTTCTAAAATGAATGTGGTGGAGGTAACATTTGAAAAATTTGGAAGACCAAAGTTACAAGATTTCTTACAAATCTTCACTGAATTTTTGCCGTGCTAGCACACATAAAATGTTTACCTTGGACAGATTGCCATAACCATTATTTTAATATGAGCAGATAGACTAATAAGCTTTCTAGAAGAGTTTTCAATCATTCTTCAAATGGAATCGTAAATTAAAATGACAGGTACAAAGTTGTAGGTGGAAAGAATTTTAGAGAAGCTTGGAACAAAACTTTCTATCCTCAGATTATCCATCTATCATTTGTATATAGTATTTTCAAAAACTGGTCAGAGCTAGAAGAAACCTTCCAGATCTTTTAATTCTCTCATTGTATAGATGAGGAAACAGACTGAAGAGAGTTCAAGTGTCTGGCCCAAGGTTACACAGATTAGTGCAAAGAGGTCTAACAAGATCACAACACTGGCTCTTTTGCATCCCACTCCCAAATGAAAAGCTATCATTTAAATTCCTAAGGTTTTCTTTTGGGTAAAGAAAAAAAATAGGACCATCCATTTTCAAATGCTAATGAATTTACCATTAAGTTTAATTCACTTTGGAAAATAACCCTAATCCCCCATATTAAGAATAATAATTGATTCATCTGTGTTTGTTTTTTATTGAACATAAAGTATGTTTCGCTCTTTTGGTGCAAAGGAGACATCCAAAGGTTTACATTCCAGATTTGATCTTGCAGCTTTGTTTACACTGTCAAGTCAGGTCTGTGAGCATTTAATTAGCAATTACTATGTGCTAAAGGGAAGAAAGGGAAGAAACAAAAAAAAGAAACCAACCCCTCCCTGCATAACTATGGAGATGTTGCTCAGGTGTCACACCTGGAGCACCCTAGTAAAGCACTGAGGAGCTAGAATCTCAAATAGGCAAAAGGAAAACAATGGTTCCTTTGGCACTTGTAGGCAGACCTTCACAGCTCTGCACCCAACTGTCAGTGGGGAGCCACCAGATGGCAGCAGACTCTGCTTTAGAAGACAATGACCAGAGGGACCCAAGCTAGGAAATGCTCCTATGTGATTATCTGTGAAGAGCCTACTAAGTGACTGCTGCCAACCAGGATGGGGATGGGGACAGACTGGCTTAGCTGGGTCAGCTGGTATCACCTTGGTTATCAACCCCTTCTACTTCTTAAAATACCAGAACTTTTCAGCCCTCGTGTCCCCAACTCTCTTGGAAAAGACCATTGCTTTTGCTCTTTTCCTCCAGCATATGGTAAACATGATGCAGAGTAAAATGTACCAAGACTGGCATCATTGGATCTTGGGTCAAGTACCAGCCTTAGTACTTATTAACCTTCCCCCCTCTGAGCTTCAGTCTCTTCCTCTGTAATAGGAGGTGGTCTGACAAGATGAACTCTGAGTTCCCTCCCAGCTCTGACATCTATTGATCCTAAATCTCATGTGGTGGTCCATCTTGGGGAGCCAGTTCCATTTGGAGTTTGCATTCCTGCCTGAATCTTTGGCCTCATAGTGAGCAGGGAGTCCTGTTGGGGATATTGTGCATGGCCCTTATTGATTTCTGTTTATAAACAACCTTCCTGAGGGACTAATTAGGTACAATGTATTGCATATCCATAGCAAATACCAAGTGTGTTTTTCCATCCAAATAAATCTGTGGTCAAGGGGAACCAGTTGTTGGGCTGCTGCTTGGAAGTAAAAAAAAAAGTCTGAAAGCTAGCTGGCTGCCAAATGTTCCCAGAAGATGGCAGGCTGTTCTGGATTGGCCTGAAATGTCCTATTGTACAGCTCCCATCTTAGGCAGCTTCAGTAAGCCTAAGGCAGCTTGACCCTGCAGCTGGCAGCAATCACAGCAAAGTACAAGGCCCCTACCTGAGTTAAATGGGTCCCACCGAAAGCTTTTATCCAATGGCTATTCAGTAATTGATGGCTTTTTGCTTCCCACAAGTCTACTAAGCTCCTTTCAGTAACTGCAATAAAGGCTTTTTGTTACTCTCCAAGACTTCCCAAGTGATCAGCTGATAAACTGTACTCTCGGTGGGTAACTTTCTTCCACCTCTAATTCCAAACAGGATCATTTCCAGAAACCTTAGGCAAGCCTGCCATTTGCCAGATGAGAGGCTTTGACTAGTTAGCATCTAAGGTCTTTTCCAACTCTAAAAGGATTAATTAGAAGTTCACAAGTACCCTTTGAAGCACTCTTGAGGGTACAGGCAGCACTTCCCAAATCCATCCTTGTGCCCTGAGAAGGGCTTTAACAAGTTGGAGCCTTGGCAGAGAAGGGGCCAGGAAACCTCACACTTAGACCATGACGTTCTCATGGCAATTGAACTGTATTCCAAATTTCCTCTTCTCCTGTATTTCTGATTCTTTCTCCCATCTCTTTGTTTCTTCTTTGAATAAGTTATGTGCCTCTAGCTCCAACCTCTTCAGGCATCCAGCCTGGAATAAAGCATCAGCTAAAATCAGAACTGTTGCTGGGTTATCTTTTGAATCTAAGTTACACTGAAAATCATCCCAAGTGATGGTATTTGCTTCTTCTAGTTTGATTAAGGAAAGCCTGTGATTTTAGTGCTCTACTGGACCCCCCCCTACTAAGTGATCTGTTCTGCAGTTTTATAGTCTTAGTTACCTGAGACATGAAGGGTTTAAGACACTTGCTCAGCCAGTATTTATCAGAGGAAGGACTTGAACCCAGGGGCTCCAGTGTTTTATGCCATGTTGCCCACTTGGCCCATTCACTTCTAGTGGAAAAAATATCCTGGTTACAGAAACAACAGCAAAAAAAGGGTGAACTACACTTCTGCTGCCTTGCCTCTGGAATTTAGAGTCAGAATATCCATTTGTGATACTTCTCATGTATATCTGAGTTCTTCAGAAAGAAGAAGCAATCAAATCGATCTGGTTTGTTTGTCTCCTAGCCCAGAAAGAATTTTCAATCATTCTTTTTAAGTTTTCAACATTCTTTTTTGTAAGGTTTTGAGTTCCCCATTTTTCCCCCTCTTTCCTTTGCCTCTCCCACTCCACTTGACAGAGAGTAATGTAATATAGATTATACATGTATAACTTTGTTAAACATATATCCATATTAATCATGTTGTGAAAGAAAAATCAGAACAAAAAGGGAAAAAAACACGAGAGGGAAAAAACACAAAACAAATTTTAAAAATTGAAAATAATCTGCTTTGGTCTACATTCAGACTCCATAGTTTCTTCTCTGGATGTGAATATTTTTTCATTGCCAGTCCTTTAGAATTGTCTTTGAGCAATTGTGGTATATGAATGTGATGGAGTGCTATTACACTATAAGAAATCATGAGTTACTGGACTTCAGAAAAGCCTAGAAAGACTTGCATGAACTGATACTGAAGTGAGCAGAACTGAGGAACATTAAACACAACAGCAACATTTTGTAATCTACTATAATGAATTTGCTCTTCTCAGCAGTATGATAAAGATAATTCTAAAGGATTTGTTTTTATTACTTCAATATATTTTTCCCCACAGTTAATATTGCTAGCTGTATTTCCCCTCTATCCAGTTCTCCCCACCCCCATTTATTCTGTTCTCTCTTTCTTTTTACCCAATCCCTCATCAAAAGTGTGCTGCTTCTGACTACCCTCTCCCCATTCTTCTATCACCTACACCCCCTCCCCTCCCTCTGGCCCCTTTCTCCCATCCCTTTCCTCTCCTATTTTCTACTAGGGTAAGATAGATTTTTATACTCAAGTAAGTGTGTATGTTGTTTCCTTTCTGAGCCACTTCTGATGAGAGTAAGGCTCACTCATTTCCCCTCACCTGCCCTCTTTTCCGCTTCACTACAAAAGTTTTGTCTTACCCTTTTTATGTGAAATAATTTATCCTATTCTACCTCTCCTTTATCTTTTCCCCAGTATGTTCTTTTCGCCCCCATTAACTCCATCTTTTTAATATATTATACCTTCAACTTCAGCTCCCTCCTGTGCCTTGGCTATAAATGTTCCTAACTGCCCTAATAAATGAGAAGGTTCATATGAGTTATCAGTATCATCTTCCATGCAGGAATATAAACAGTTCAATATCATCAAGTCCCTCATGATTTGCCCTTCCAGTCCCCCTCTCTATGATTCACCTAAGTCCTCTACTTGAAGATCAAACTTTCTGCTCAGTTCTGGTCATTTCATCTGGAAAGTTTGAAAAGCCCCTATTTCATTGAATATCCATTTTTCCCCTGAAAGAGGATGTCCATATTTTCTGGGCAATTGATTCCCAGTTGTAATTCAAGTTCTTTTGCCTTCTGGATTTTCATATTCCAAGTCCTATGAGCCCTTAATGTCAAAGCTGCTAAATCTTGTGTTATCCTGACTGTAGTACCACAATATTTGAATTGTTTCCTTCTGGCTGCTTGTAATATTTTTCTCCTTGACTTGGGAGTTCTGGAATTTAGCTATAATATTCCTGACTGTTTTCATTTTGGAATCTCTTTCAGGAGGTGATTGGTGGACTCTTTCAATTTCTATTTTACCTTCTACTTCTAGAATATCAGGAAAGTTTTCCTGGGTAATTTCTTGAAATATGATTTCTTGAAATCTGGCCAAATATGACTTCTAGTGACTTTCAGGTAGTACAATAATGTTTAAATTCTCTCTTCTGGACCTGTTTTCTTGGTCATTTGTTTTTCCAATAGCATATTTCACATTTACTTGAATTTTGTTTTTGTTTTATTGTTTCTTTATTTCTCACTAAGTCATCAGCTTCCCTCAGTTCCATTCTACTTTGAAGGAATTATTTTCTTCAGAGAGCTTTTGAATATCCTTTTCTATCTGGTCAATTCTGCTTTTTAAGGCTTTCTTCTTGTCACTGGCCTTTTGGACTGCTTTTTCCATTTGATCCAAACTGGTTTTTAAGATGTTAGTTTCTTCAATATTTTTTTGTATCTCCTTCACCAAGCTGCTGATTTGGCCTTCATGATTTTCCCACATTGCTCTCATTTCTCTTCCCAATTTTTCTTCTACCTCCCTTATTTGTTTTTCAAAATCTTTTTCAGCTCTTTCATATCCTGAGACCAATTCATATCTTTCTTGAAGGATTTGGAAGTAGGAGCTTTGACCTTATCTTCTGAGTGTATATGTTGATCTTCCTTAGGCCCAAAGTAAATGTCTTTGACTGAATTTTTTATTCTTCTTTTGCTTGCTCATTTCCCCATACTTTGACTTGATTTTAACTCTTTGTTAAGGTAGGGCTCTGCTTCCAGGGTAGAGGATGCACTGTCCCAAGCCTTTGAGGGTTTTTGCAGCTGTTTTCAGGGACAACTCCAGGAACCTCAATTCCTCCAAGGTCTTATGAGAGACTATGATTGCTCTCATGGCCTGTGCTCTTGTCTGTGGAGGACCCCAAGCACTTCTTTCTGTTCTGGAACTGTGAGAAGGATCCATGCTCTGCTATAGGCTGTGAACTCTATTGTACTTCTGCTCCTTTTCCTGAGACTGGGGTCACACAGTGGGACCTGGATCTGAATATGAGTGAAATTCTGCCTCAGAAATAGCAAAGAGGCTTCTGCAATATCCTCCAACCCCCTTATGATCCATGGGCTGAGTGCTCTGGGAGCAGAGGTGGCTTTGCAGGTCTACTGGATGGCTCTGTAGGCCTTCTTCTTGTCTGTGAGGGGAGGGGGTAGGTGTATACTGAGGCCTGCCCTGGACTGGGCTCCACTGTCACTCTGATGTGGCAATGTTTTCCAGCTCACCTTTCACATTTTCCTTGGCCATCCCTGAGCTGAGAGGTCTGGAAACCACCACTGCTGCTGTGGACCCAAGGGCCCCATGGACTGTTCCTGGATGGCTACAGCTGTACTGCAGACCCTTTCTAACCTTGGTGTAAAAGACCTGCTGGATATTCCAAGTTGTCGTGGGCTGGAAAATTGTTTCACTCAGTCTTTAGGGAGGTTCTGTCACTCTTGAATTTTGTTAGTTATTATTTAATGGAGTGGTTTGGGGGAGAACTGCCTTTTTCCCACCTTCTTGCCTCTTCCTCCAATTCTAAAGGATTTGTGATGGAAAATATCAGCCACACCCAGAGAAGAAACTATAGAGTCTGAATGTAGACCAAAGATTACCATTTTCAATTTTTAAAATTTCTTTTATGTTTTCCCCCTCACAGTTTTTCCTCTTTTTGTTTTGATTCCTCTTTAACAAGGTGATTAATATGGAAATATGTTTAACATAATTATACATGTATAACCTATATTAGATTACTCTCTGCCATGGGGAATTCGGGGAGGAAAGGGAGGGAGAGAGAAAAAGGTGGGACTCAAAACCTTACCAAAGATGAATGTTGAAAACTATCATTAAATGTAGCTGGAAAAATAAATATAATTTTTTTTAAAAAAGAATTGTCTTTGATCATTGTACTGTTGAGAAGAGCAAGTCCATCATAGTTGGTCATCACACAATGTTGCTATTAATGTGTACAATGTTCTTCTTGAGGAATTTGCTATCTTGCCTCTGAAACCCACTCCTTAAATTAGGGTCACTCACTGCAGTAATTGAATGAGTTTTCTCTGTGAGTCCAAGAAGTTTAAAAATGATGAGACCTGAGCAATTTCTCTCACCCATATTAATTTCTACATTTGGCAGCCAGAGTCTTTTGGCATAAGTGATTATGTGGTGATTCAGCATCCATACTGGGAAGGGAAAAAAGAAGGAAAGTCAAGGCTTAGATCCAAAGGAGATTTCTTAAAGGCTACTTTATAGCCCACTAGAGATAGGAGTGGGATACTGGGCTCTTCTAAATCTGCCTTCAGATTTGAATGGTGGGCAAGAATCTCTCATGAAAACTTTCCAAATTGCCCTTTTTGTCCAGGAAAATTCCTTTCTCTCTATGTCAGCGATATTCTTGGTTTTGGGGATGACTGGCAAGGAGGAAGGCATTACCTGTGGTCTCCATTTTTAGTTCTGTGCTTTGGAATAATTGAGCATAGTCATTGGGTGAGGAAGATGAGACTATGGAATTCACTACAGGAAAATCTTCAGTGAGATCCCTGAACTCAGTGACTTTTGAGATCCTTTGCAACTTGAAATCCATAATGCCAGAATCATAGCATAGAAGAGAAAGCCTAGATTACAAATATATCTAGGTAGCAATGTGTGTGTGCACATGCATGTATCCATAGAGATCCTCTAGCTAGACATATTGATTCATTGGCATCCCCTAGAGGAAGTGTGGCACTTCAGGTTGCCAGGTACACAGGAGCAGGTATACTGTATACACACCATAAGCAAGGTCATAAGGAACCACCAAGCAGACAGTAGGAAATGAATCCCAAATCATAGTTTTAGAAGTCTTATAACACCCCTCTTCCAACCTTCTCTGTTTCCCTTGCTTCTAGTCCCCAGATTAGTAGCTTTAAGGTCATCTGTTTTATTTTTCCTCCTCATCCAATAAATTGTGATATCTCGTTGATTCTACCTCTAAATATCTCTCATATTTGTCCCCTTCTTTCTACTCACATGGCCACTACCCTAGTTCAAGGTCTTGTGACCTTTTGTCTGAATTACTCTTATAGCCTACTAATTGGTCTTCCTGCTTTTAATCTCTTTCTTCTTCAATGATCTCCACATAGTTGCTGTCCTAAAACACAAGTCTGACCATGTCATTCCCTACTTAAAAATCTTCAGTGGCTCCCTATTGCCTTTGGGATAAACTACAAACTCCTTAGCCTAGCATTTAATGCTATCTCCCATGTGGTTGCTCTGTACTTATCCAGCTTTATTTCATACAACTCCCTGTCACTCACTTCACATTAGAGCCTAACTAGCCTAGCATCAGCCTCCTCATTTTATCAATAAGGAAAGTAGGGCAGATAGAGATTAAGTGACTGGCCCAGGGTTACACAGCTAGGAAGTATCAAACACTCTGTCTCCTGTCTTTGAACTTTTATATAGAGCTTCTGCTGACATGCCTATACTAAGCTTCCTTCATACCTCTATCTCTCGAGATCCCAATTTTACTTGACTCTAGATACTATGCTGAATTACTATAATAGAGATTCTTCTATAAAGTATATGTCCCCTCTCCTCTATCTGATAGTATGAGAACTCCTGGTGGGCATCCCTAGGTACCTATCACAGTGCCTGACCCATACAGTAAATGCTGTCAACTAAGTGATTGAAACAGACTGAAATAAGGACTAAAGAGATTCACTGGGTGGGAGCATAAGTAAGAGATACTTGGGGAGAGCTATCTACATTCCTGGATCGGGAGAGATGTTCTGAAACGAGACCATAGGAGAGTCATAAATATATTGAGAAGATTGTTGAAACGAGGATTTGCAAGTTCACTAAACAGAGATTAATGCCAACTAAGCCTACATGGAGAAAGAAACACTGTGTACCTATTTGAATTTCCATCAGATCTCTGGAAGTTTGGGAGTTTTTGTACATGTAATTTCAATAACTTTTATTAGGTTTTTTCACTTATAAACACAGAAGAACAGCTCTTAATGTCAGAGACTAAATCATCTTAATAGAAAACATAATCTTTGTCTTCTAGGATGAAAGAAAGTTTTCACTGAATCTCCTTAATGGTCTCTCTGGCACAAGGAATACACTGTCAAAAGCTGCCTGGACCACCAGCTTCTTCATTCTTTCAGGAAGGGGCCAGAAAACACATGTTGGGATCAGTCTCTCCCTCAATAGGAACCATATCAAAGTTATGGGTTTCAGTTAGAAATTCATTCAGATTTCAACTTTTCAAATTTCCATTCCTTTTAGGGGTTAGGGCCTCACTTTAGTTCTACTGTTTCCTTAGCAATGTCCCTTAGGATCTGGTAGTTCTTGAAGGATTCACCTGGACTTTTTCGTTGCTTGGCACTGACTCCTGGTTGCTCTTTTGTTCTCATCTATTGCCTCATCTCTGACCTACTGTTTTTCCTGACCTTTCCTATCTTGTTTGTACTCTTTTGTGTCTGTGTACTTGGCCTTGCACTGGCTTATGGTAGCCACATTCCAACTCTCTGCAACTGTTGTCATCTATGATTTCAATGCTGATCATTCAATAAACAAATCTTGAAAAATGCTATCCCCTTCACATAGAGAGTAGACATTTTGGTTTTTTGTTTTTGTTTTTTTGAGAGTGGATTCTTTGTGACCCCATGGATCATAGCATACCAGTACTGTCCATGGGTTTTTCTTGGCAAAGATTCTGGAGTAGTTTGCCATTTCCTTCTCCAGTGCATTAAAGCAAATAGAGGTTAAGTGATTTACTCAGGGTCACACAGTAAGTGTCTGAAACTACATTTGAACTCAGTTCTTCTTGACTCCAGGACCAGCTCTTTTTTTTTACAAGGCAATGGGGTTAAGTGACTTGCCCAAGGCCACACAGCTAGATAATTATTAAGCGTCTGAGGCTGGACTTGAACTCAGGTCCTCCTGACTTCAAGGCCAGTGCTCTAAATATTGAGCCACCTAGCTGCCGCCAGGCCCAGTTCTCTATCCACTGAGCCACCTAACTGCCATCTACAGAGAAATTCAGTTTCCTGAATTTAACTTTGTCCAACATGAAATCTATTAGGGAGGGAGTGAAGGAAGAGCAATGGACTAACCACAAAGTCAGGGGATTAGTCTTTTGGCTAGTTACAATGACTTTGGACAAGTTCTTTCCCCATTGTGAACCTCAGAGCACTCAGTTTCCCCATATGTATGATGGGAAAGTTGGACTAGAGGTTTTCTAAAGTCCCTTTCAGGGTTTACATTTTCTAAAATCTGATCTATGTAGAGAGTGTGTGTTTTATGACTATGTAGAGTGTTCTATGTAGGGTATGAACAGGATAAAGGGTCAAAATGAGCATTCCCATGAAAATGTTTGAGACCTGATTTGATTGGATCAGATTACTCTTGGTTTGTGAAATGTTAGCTGAAACCAGATAAAAGTAAGCTAAACTGAGTACACAGAGACTCACACATAGTTGGAGGTTTCAGTCCTTGGGGAGGGAAGTCTGTGCATCTGCACAGCACCCCAGGGAACCTCTCAGTCCCTTGAAATGGCAGCCATGGAGAGGCCATGGCCTCAGAAGAGGAGGGACCACAGCATTCAGAAGCCAGGGAAAACAACTAGCCATCCTGGACCAAGCCTTCCAAAGAAAAGGGACCTTCTCCTGGAGTTTCTGAAACATAGCAGCTAGGAGAGGCAGCCAAAAACCAAACTGCAAAGTGGAGAAGAATCCTCAATTTGTTCACGTTAGGTCATTCAATCAATTTTTAAAAATAGATTTGTATTGCTATCCTTTGTGTTTATTCTTCATAGAATATTTTCAATATCTCTCCTGTCTTTCCCCCTACACGCACACACACACACACACATACACACACACACACACACCAGAGAGCTATCCCTTATTATAAATAAATTTTAAATTAAAAAAAAAGAAAAGAAAAAAAGAGGAAATAGAGAAGAAAATGGCAAAACCATTCACTATATCGAAAAAAAAATCTGACATTACATGGCAGGGTGGGTGAGGGTGGGGGTCTCTTTTCTCTCCCTTGAGACCAAAGCTTGTTCTTTATAATTTCACAGGATTTATCTTTGAATTTTTGGAGGAGTAGGGGAATGATTCTTTCCTTTCACATTGTTTTAGACATTGAGACTTGTTTTCTTGGCTCTGCTTACTTCCTGCTACATTGTTTCATATAAGCCTTTCCAGGCTTTTCTGTATTCATCACACACATCATTTTTTATACCACAGTAAATAATATTAGATTACTTTCATGTGCCACAATTTGTTTAGTCTTTTCCCAATTGATGAACATCTAATTTTTTTTTACCATTTCTTCTCTATGACAAAAAGTGCTGCTATAAATATAATGATCTTTCCTTCTGTTAGTGACTTCCTTGGCATATATTCCAAAGAATATAGTAATCTCTGGGTCATAAGGTATAGATATTTTAGTCAATTTATTTTCCTAATTCCAAATTGTTTTCCCTAATGGTAGTTTTAATTCACAATTCTACCAACAATGCACTAGTGTTCCTGTCTTTTCACCATCCTTCCAACATTAGCTATCTCCACCTTTTATCATATTTGGCAATTGTCTAGGTTGCTTTTGAGTTGCATTTCTCTTATTATTAGTAATTTGGGCTATTTCTATGTGGTTGTGAATAATTTAAAATTCTTTTGAGAACTGTTTATATCTTTTGACCTTTTATCTATTGGGGATTGACTTTGTTCTTAATTTTTTCTATTAGTTATCTATTTAACTTGTATACCAGACCCTTATATTTGATAAGAAGTTGACCACTTCCTTTCTTTTTCATTATGTTTGTGGAAAATCTTGTCCAATTAATTGACACTTCTCCCTGGTCACTGCTCTCTTATAAAAGGTCATAAACTCCTGAAGGGCAGGGACTATATTTGTATTCTTAATGCTTGGCAAGATGGCTGGCACAAAGTAAGGACTTAATAAATGGATTTTTATTCATTCAAGCTGTGCAGATGTAATGAGAATGCAGTTAATTTTTTTTAGCAATTCTAAATGTTTTAACTTCTGGAGAGATCTCAATAATAGTAAGTGTGGAGGATCACTTAAGATCCTGGGGGAGGTGGAATTCACAAAGGGGCTAGAACTTGCTTCTTTGGCAAAGTGTCCAAGAAAGTGTCAATGTCAGGATGGCACCAGATTCTTAGAAGAAAATGGGAAGGTGGAGTGGAGAAGAAAGGAGTATTGTCTTGATATTTTGGAGTTCCTATAAGTCCTTGGTAGAGAAGGACTTTGAACTCTCTCTACATAATGAACTAAAGTCCATCCTGTATGTGATACAGTTAGCTTGAGTCTTTGTACCAAAGCTTTTGGACTCACATTTATAGGGATCCAGATCCTATAAATGAGTCTTCCCAGGGAAGAATATAGTTAAGGGCTGTGATCCGGGGTATGCTGGAGCCAGCTCAAACTGGCTTGTGAGAACTGATTGTTAAATTTTTAGTGTGAGTATTTTCACCTCAGAAATTGGCAAATGCTATAAATCAGATCTTGATTTTAGGCAATAAGTAATTATGTCAGTCATTGTGCTGAGTGAAGGGGATGCAAAGAGACAAAAGGCAATCTCTGATCTTGAAGGGCTCAAAATGTAATGGAGGAGACAAACTGATTTATCTAGCCATAATAAAGGGATAGAAAAAATCAATAATGTAGATTAAATTTAAGAGTGTTTTATGAGTACAAAGTTTGTTTTTGTTGTTTGAGTGCTGGTTGTTAAACATACATCAGAACACCACTGAGCAAAATGAAATAAATTTAGTTGCTTTTTTGAGAATCAACATAAACCCAGAATTTTGGGTTCTGGGGCTCCTAAAGATCTAACCTGATCCATCTTCTTTCCTCTCAGGGACTCTGTCTTTTTCTATGGTTTTCAATATACCTTTAAATGTAATGATTCAATTTCTATGCATGCAGCCCCAGGTTTTCCCCTGGACTCTGTTCTTAGATCACCAACTGTCTATTAGACTTGGCCAGCTGAATGCCCAGGAGACATCTGAATCTGAACATGTCCAAAACACAGCTGGTTACCTTTACCTCATAGACCAAACTTCTTTCTGTCCAGAGCACCACTCTTCTTCAGATAACTTCACTTTCAGATGTATTTGGCTCCTCATTCACATTCCTCCCCCCACACACAAACCCACATACCTCCTATCAGTTGCTAAGAATTGATTCTACCTTCACTACATCTTTGGACTGTTGTTAATAGCTTCCTAATCCTTGCTCCACATATCCACCAAAGTGATTTTCCTTAATATGTTTTTTTTTAAGTTTCCAAGAAAATAATCATCCTCTGTTGGTTCCATCCTGTGTTTCTTGTAAGGGGAGGCTACCACCCACCTGGGGAAGAAGCCCTAGGGCCTCTGGGGAAAGGAAACCTAAATTTGTGTGCTAAAGGAGAGACCTTGGGGGTAGGGGAAAGGCTTTGAAAAACAGGGGTGAAAAAAAATTAAAAATAAAACTGGGGTGCTGGGAGGGGAAGAAGCCATGTGTGCTAAAGGATAAATGAAATATGACAAATGGGATGGGAAAAGGGATGCTGAGAGGAAAGAAAGCTTTGGAAAACTGGGGGCAAAGTTAAGACATTTGCTAAAGATCCATGAGGGGGAAAAAGTGGGAAATAAGGTGGTGGAAAATTTGGAGGTGGCTCAGAAAGGGAGCAAAACAACCACTGAGGTGGGAAAACATCAAGGGAAGTAGAAATCCGCATGCTCCCCCGCCACCTTAAGCCTCAGAAGCAAAGTCAGGAAAGGGAAAAGAATTCAAGGGGAAATCTGAGTAGTTGGTTCAAAGGATTTTATAGGCATTGACTTCATGTTATCCTTCCCATTACAGTTTATTTGAGTGGCAGATATTGAGTTTGAGAAAGTAAAGTACCTTGCCAGATTTACAAAGGAATGAGAAGGTAAGACTATGGCATCCACCCGTAAGAAAAAATGTAAAAGGCTGTAAAGAAAAAGTCCTGGTAAAAAAGAAAAAGCAAAGAATCATGAAGAGAAAAAATAGTCTGAGTCAGCCCCACTTAATTAGCAGAATGAGAAGTAAGTAGCACTGGAGCCCCCTCCCCTGATAGGCTTTGCTTATTGCCACACTGCCTTTGCTCTGGACTCTTTCCCACTCTCCTACTGGGTTCTTTTTGCCATTCCTTGGTGGAAGAATAATGCAAAGTGGAGGGGGGTTCTTCCATCACTCCCCATTTTCTCTTCTGCTTCTCATCCCTGTTATTAAAGCATTTAGGGCCAAAGGGTTTTTAAGGCATCAGACCCATTGATCAATGCTTATCATGTGGAGACTTCCACTAGACTCTGGGAGTCACAGACCCTTCCAGCCTTCCCAACTTCCAACCATCTCCCTTAAGTCACGTTCCTAGGGTCCCATGAAGAGAAAAGTGAGAGTTCAGGTCTAGACTTAGGAAGCAAGAAGCAAGGAAACAAAAGTACAATGGAGCAGTCTACCTTTTGATAATAGCAGAGGGAGGGAAGAAGTCAAGGCTGCCCACCCTAGTTATCTATCAGAAGAGAGGGAAAAGAGTCTACAAGGAGGCAGCAAGATGGTCTCAAAATTTGGACCCAGCCCCTGTAGGGGGCATTTGGGGCCCAAAGGGTTTTGTAAAAAGCCAGACTCCTTTAGGCCTTTAGGCCAACCTTTACATGTATCAATTTCCTTGTCCACCACAATCAGTTGGCCTACCTCCCCCATATCTCTCCTACTCCCTTATCCAGTTAATCCCTTAGTACCGTGACATTGGACATCAGACAGAGCAACTGGAACCCAAGGGTTTTCTAAACATCAGATCTAGTCTTCCTGCTCAATTATATATTTTTATTTTAATCTTTTTTTAGGTTTTTTCAAGGCAGTGGGGTTAAGTGACTTGCCCAAGGTCACACAACTAGGTCAACATAACTAGGTTATGAAGTGTCTGAGGTTTGATTTGAACTTGGGTCCTCCTGATTCCAGGGCTGGTGCTTTATCCACTGTGCCACCTAGCCTCCCCTGCTCAATTATTATTAAGAATTTGTGATGAATAAAAATTCTGCATGACACTGAGGACCCACAAAATCCTTAATTTTCCATACCCTCCTAAGAAAGGAACTCCTAGCCTCCCTCAAGGGAGAAAGGGAGGAGAAGAAATTGGAATCATCTCTACAATGCTCCTCTCCCATTGCTCCCAGAAGGAAAGAAGCAAGAGAGGAAACATTTGGTGAAATGATAGCATACTTAAAGACCCAGAAGGAAAAAGAAAAGCCTAATGGTTGGGGAGGAGAGGAGAGGAAAAGGGAAAAGTATTGGTCATCCTCAGAAAAGAACAAAGGATGGTCAAGTAGGAAGGCCAGTTCTGGTCTTAGACTCCTTCTTAGTCATTTTGAGAGGAGAGGTGCCTTGGTTGGTTTGTTTTTGTTCTTCATTCTCAAAGACCAAAATGACATCACTATGTTAGAAATGAGTTACAGAAAAAGAAATGAGTTACAGTTTGTTCGACTGTGACTGATCAGATAAATGTGAGCTCAGGATGTTCTACCATGGGTCAACTACAAATAGTCCATGGGAACACCTAGAGTGCTCAGTGTAAACTTATGTGTCTCATGTTTCCTCTGAGCTGCTTCGATTCTGCCTTGTTCATGGAGAACAGCACCTTCTCTGATGAGGGTACACCATGCTGGGCAGTCCTGTGTCTCCCATAGCACACAATCAATTCCAAAGTTCTTAAGAGAGACCTTCAGGGTGTCCCTGTATCACTTCCTCTCACCCCCTTGTGAGTGCCGACCCCGTGGGAGTTCTCCATAAAATAGTCTTTTTAGCAAGTGTACTTCTGCCATTTGAACAACATGGCATCTAACCATTGGGCCTCTAAATTTGGAAACCTTGAAATCTCTTGTCCCAGTCCCTAGCATAGAAGCCTAATATAGGTCCCCATTGAAGGGAACTTGAGGATAAAGGATTCTTTAAGCCACCAGACGCCATCCCTAAACTCTAATAAATGTATTTACCCTTGTGTAGGAATAGGCAAGGCACCAAAGACACAAAGAAAAAATCCTTTGTCCCTGCCTTTGGGAAAAGATCTTTGTAGTCCTCCCTCTCGGGCCATAGGAGATGGGAAGGAAGAAGGGAGTCAAGGTCCCCAGTGAGATGCTGGACCTCAGAATCTTTGGAATAATGGAAGGAACAATTAATGGAGTAGCCAAGCAAAAGGTCATGAGGGAAGGAAGAAGTTCTGGTCTTGTTAATCCAGAGAGCAAAACAGAGTTCTTAAGGAGATACCAAGATGATTTCCATCTTCGGAAGCCTTGAAACCCTGGCCCCTGCCACTACATAGGGCTATAGGTGGGGAAACAGTTTTGTCAAAAACCAACATCCTTCTTGGGCTATGTGTCAAGGTGGAAGGTGGAAAGTGGAAGGTAGAAGGGTAGCCTCTGCCTAGGACTCAGGGGATACTGAAGCAAAGGTTTTTATAGAGAAGAGAAAATACACTGAGAACAAAGAATTGGGGGGCTTTCAGAATAAGGCCCCCAAACTAGGCTTGGGTGATAAGTGACAGGTAAAGTTCCCTCACTAAGGGATTGGGGGAGAGAGTCAACAAAAGGGGACCTGGTGGTGGAAATGACTAGAGAGGGGACCACCCTCTTGTTTTAATTAGTTTTAATTGATAGGAAACTTTGACCTCTGCAGTCCTGCCAAATGATGTAGGACCCTGAAGCAACTAGTTAGAACTCTATGGAAAAATTCTATGAGGAGGAAAAAGCTAGAAGATATTTATAAGTCCCCCAAATTTGCAAATCTAGGATACCCTGGTACATGCCCCATGCCCCCAGGGAAAATCTAGGGCCCTGGACAAAAGAAGACAGAACTTTTGGGACCACAGAGTTTTACAAAAACCATTCCTCTGGTTTCATCAGGAAGTTTTCTTCCTCCAGCTATGTCCATCTCCTTCCCATTTCCTTCACCGTGAAGGAGACCCTCTCCCCAGAGATACTGGGAAGCTGCCTTACTCCTGTATTGGACAGATGACGCAGCAAGTTCAACCTTTAATTTCTGAGGAGCAAGCAGTTGTGGGGTCTGGATTTGGATTTCCTGCTCCTTAGTTTGATACAGTATAGAGCTCAGAACACAACACAATAGCTAGTTGCCTTCACTGGCCCCTTCAACATTTCAAAGATAAAACAGCTGCAGACTTAAAAATAGCCTCCTCACTCAGAGCTCTTGGCTGCCTATAGGCAACAAGTCCAACTGGCCAGGCCTGGGGAAAGGGAAGTTGGGCTGCTCTTGTTCTTTAACTTGGTTTTATGTTAAAAGCTCAGTAGCCATGAGAACCATAGAGCTCAATAGTTTTTGATGATCCTGATGGGTCAATTCAATATGATCCAATGAACTGACCCACTATGTGGCACCCTGGACCAGGGAATTCAACAATGAAAAAAAAGCCTGCTTTTTTGAATTCTAAAAGCTGAGTGACATCTCAAATGACATTCAAAGGGAGATGAACTGGCTCTTCTAACCCAGCTTGGAGGGAGGTATTCTATCAAAGCTGCTTTCCCAAATCTCATTCAGGGGTCACTGGAAATAAAGTTATAATTGTAATTTTTCTGCCATAAATAAATGACCAATAGCAAACAATGGCTGCCTTGAAAAGCCTTTTTATCACCAACAAACTAAAATTTTAGCAGATAAGCATGCTATTTCTTTAACATTCGTGGGTAAAAGGCTTTCCCTTTTGATTTCCCCTTTCAAAGACAAAATAGGGAAAGCACCTGCTTCTGCCCTTGTCTCAGGCCCTCAGCTAAATACTCCTCTCTCCTTGAGGAAGGACAAAATTTCTTTCTTGCCCCCTGATCCAAACTACTTGTACAGCACATTGCTGCCAGCATCAGATAACCTCCTGTCAATGGCCATTGCTAGGGCCATTGACTCTGAGAAAGCCTGCTCTTCTGTTTTAATTGATGGACTACCAGGGACCCTAAGGCAACTTCTAGTCCTGGTTTCCAGAGGTCCTGCAACAATCTAGAGAGAGAACCTGAGGATCCAGACCTAATGGGGTCCTGCCCCCACAAGCCTGAGAATAGTACCCCTAGAGAAGACTACCTATTTCTTTCTTGAGCTCGAAACTGCCAAGCATTCAAACATTAGCACAGAGAGCACACCTCTAGTGTACTGGCCATGTTGTTCAAATGCCAAACAGACATTTGCCAAAAAGACTTTTATGGAGAACCTATACAGGGCAAGCACTCACAGGAGAGTCAGAAAAGGTGATAAAAGGATGCTCTCAAGGACTCTATAGGAACTTTGGAATTGATTTTGAAGCATGGGAGACACTGGCACAGGACCACCCAATATGACATGCCCTTATCAGAGAGGGTACTGTGAGTAAGGCAAAATGGAAGTTGCTCAAAGGAAACATTAGATGGGCAGGTTTAGAGTCCCCACCACAGCTGTTCACGTGGACAATTTATGCCTGACCCGTGATAGAACATTCTGAGCTCATACTGATTGGATCAGCTGCAGTTAGACACACTGTAACTTGCTTCTAACAGTGATGTTTTGTCCCTCTTTGATTACGAAGAACAAGTACCAGCCACCCACCCATACTGTCCTGAGGCTAAACTTGTAGGCTGTGTTCTCTGAAGGTCCCAATTGACCTGAGGAAAATAGGATTGGGGGTGGGGCAAAGTGGTGGTATAGCATAGCAGGTCAATCTGTTGCTCTAAGCACTTATAATAATGTACACTGACCAACAAATGGCTATTTGTCCTTTCAATACATGTGAGAAGAACGGATAACTGGGATAGGGGTTTTTTGGTTAGTTGCTTGGTTTTTGAGACTAGCTCTCCCTGTCTCACCCAGGCTAGAAATTGAGTGGTCATTCACAGGTCCAACGTCACCACTGTTTGTCACTGAAGCTTTGAGCTCCATCTCTGACCTGAATTATTTTGCCTTTCCCTAGGCAGTCCTGGGAGCCTGCCATGTTGGTGCCCAACCTCAGGATTCTTGATTTCAAGTGATCTGCCAATCTCAGCCTCCTTGATTGCAGGGATACAACCTTAAAGATATAAAATCTATAAGATTCAGTTATCTGGTGAAGGATCTTTTTGGTTTACTTTCCAGTGGACCCAGTCTGTAGGACCCATTTGTTGGAGACACATGCCTATGGCATAGAGTCAAAAGCAGAACCATCAGTAAACAGAGTAAAAGCTCAAAGGCAAGTCTAATCTGAGGAAGGGCTAGGAGATTTAAGTAGCATCCAAACAGCAGTTTTGTTCTGGGGTACAATGCAGAAACTTTCAAATATGAGGAAACTCATGTTTGTAAATGGGACTCCTTAAATGTACTGGGAGAGCTTGCTATTTAGAGGAATCTGATAAGAAGTCCTCATCTGTGATTACTGAGCATACATTCACATTCTAGTTTATTCACTTTGGGCCAAGAAGGAAATACCCATGTTGAACCCTTCTACCTGGGAGATCAGAGGGTATCAAGTAGCCAGGAAAGGTCATTGCAAATGGTGCCCACTTTTGTGATCCCTGCATTGGTGATAAGATATTGATACCATAAGTTCTACATGGTATGGAATATTGCTGAATGTAAGGGTAGAATGGTTCTTTACAGTAGGGGGACTGTGCTTACAAATCGACTTCTTTTTTGAAAGCTTAATTACCCCTTGAATTGTTATAATGAAGGAGCTGCTTAACTGTATTTCTCCTTGTGTTATTGCTGGAGATTGTGGGGTTTAATGTTGCTATATTTGTTTAATCGGCAGCTTGGAGCTGTGTCTTGGCTGATGCTCAGTGGAAGTCTGACTCCCCAGGGGGCTCGTGATGAAAGCAGGGAGTTGTTTTCCAGGTGAATAATCACCTAATAAATTGGGAATCTTGGGCACTCTCAGTGATTGAGGAGCTGTCCCAGTCTGTAAGTCTATAGCTCACATCAGTAAAAGGTTCAAAACAACAAGCTGGTGAAGTCATTTCCATGAGATATGCCGTGACATTGTATAGGTCACTTTGCTGGTAATGGGCAGGAGGAAAGTGCCCTCCAAGCAGCTTCTTGTCCTCTAACTGTATTCAACTGAAACCAGGTTATGAGCATTCAGTACATCAGGGTCTTCCTAGGGGTGCAGTTGCAGGTGTGTGGGGGGAGAGCAAAGTGGCTAGGGTTGGCCTTAAAGTCATGAAGACCTAGGTTCCAAGCCTACCTCTTCTACATATTGGCTGTGGGTCTTTGGTCAAGTCATCTACCTTCTCTCAGTGTCCCAGACTAACCTTTAAGGGTCAATTTGTAGTCCAGTTCACATTTGCAGTGGTAAAGGGAATTCCCTCCCTAAGGGTTTCCTCTGCCAATGAAATCATATATTCTAAGGATGAAGGATTTACCTGCAATGAGATGACATTTTATGTTTTAGGGACTTGGATAGGGTTACCACTGATAATGGCAGCCTTTGATGTTCCTATGTGTCCATTGGGCCAATACAAAGAATCCAGGGGGTCTGAACTCAAGCTGTCAAGATATAACATATTAAATACAAAGCAAAAGATGCTAGGGGGGGTTCAGAAAATGTGGGGCCAGAGGGGAGTCATCCACACTAACAAAGGGCCAGCCCACCTGTTCCATCTACCCTGAACGATGGAGAATGTGATTTGTCTGGAACAGGTGCACGGGCAGGACTGCTGCTAATTTCAGTTCTGCGTGTGGGGATTTAACATGTTGGGGCCCCGTAGAGAGGGAAGCATTGGCAAATGACTGTGGATAAAAATGGAAAACACTTGGGAATTTCACCACCAAGCCAGATATAGAACATGGTAAAGGGGCTACCTGAAAGCAGTTACAACCTCCAGAGGGTCAGAGGTGGAAGTGGGCTAGGACTTAACTTTGTGAGAAACTCAATAACCAACTTTCACATTTTAGGATGAGAAGAAACTCACTATCTCACAGCGGACAACATATCTCAGGCATTGATATTCTTGTGTGTCAAGGCCACAATACAAGTTACACTTTATACTTCTTTCAGAATGCCCTTTATCTCTCTTGTAGAAACTTCCTGGCTCTATCCAAATCCTCCCCCTTTGCTGGTAGACCATCCCAAGGTTCCTCAGGAAAGCTGTCTTTCACACTCATAGGGAAGAAATGAAACATTTTGAAACCTTTTGGTCAGAAAGAGGGGGAATTTCAAGAAAGAAACAAATATCATATTGAAGGTCATCAGTCTCAATACAGACCCATTAATTAGGTATTCTACACCCACCCTCATACAAAGTGTGGTAATGTAAAATCTAGGATCACCTATATATGTTTGATATGTGTTTTTGCTCTACTCAGCTTCCCATACTACACACACACACACACACACACACACACACACACACACACACACACACACACAATCACAAAGAACAATCAACTACCAAGTAAACATTTATTTGCCCATTTTACAAAAAGGAAAACACAAGGCCCAGAAGATGTCAATGTTTTGCCCAAAGCCCCAATAGTTCAGTGGCACAATCTCAGGGTTCTTGGCTTCCTGCTTCAAAATGTTTAGCTCACATTTCCTTTCCTGAGACACCCTTTAAAGAAAAGTCCTGTCTTTTCTGTCTAGGAGGAGCTCCATTCTGGATCGGTATGGGGAGGGAGAGAATGGAAGAGAAGCCCTTTGTATGATGAAAGTTTCATTGCCCTGGTGATAGCATTTGAGCTTGATTTTTCCTGGTGTGGTTGGGATCTCTTCTTTGCAATGGTTGGTGATGAAGCCTCCGTCCTTATCTGGGTTTTTCAAAGTCCAGCAATAGTAGTACAACAGATACAAAAGACACATCTTTCACTGTAGCTAAGTTAATCTCCCAGAAATGCCCTGCTGTCAATTTGCTCCCTTAGAGAAATGTCCCTGAGGATCTGCTCTCCCCCAGAGATGGAGCCATGGCCCAATATGATTCAGTGAATATTCCCTTTGGAGAGGAGGCTGGGGCCTCCTTTGAGCATGTCTACACAAGTGTTGCTTTAGTCTTCAGGTACAAAAAAGTGAGTGCTTAAAACCCAAAGAGCCTTTTGTTCCTTCTCTAATGGTCCATTTGGGGAACAAGCTACCTTGTCTTATTGCCTGGGCTTCCAAGGAACAATAGAATGTGGGTTTCTGAAGCCAGGGGTTTCTACAGGGCTCAGGGGCTGTTGTGTCACTATGGAAACCTGGCCTCCTCACCAGCTGCCTCTTCCAGGCTTCTTGGCAAAGATGAGAGACCTGTCCAACGACTCCCAATCAGAGTCAGGCCACATGAATAAGACCAGGCCCAAAGCTTAGCTTCCGATCCCCTTCCCAAGCAGGGTGGTGCAGTGTCCCTTGCCGGAAGCTCTTGTCAGCTTCACAGTAACACTTGCCCCAACTTTAAGGGGTGGGGATCCGACTCTGCATCTCAACATCAGTGAACTGGGGGCTGTTGCTGGTACTCTCGGTGGTGATGGGAGAGATGACATGTTTAAGACGCAGAAGCATGGTAAAGAGCAGGATGAGCAAAATAGCCAGCAGGCTCAGAAACAAGCCGACATACATGTAAAGGTTGGAATACTTATCGGCTGTGGTGTCGACCTCTGTTGCCAGTGTGGGAAAGTGGGCCCTGCCAGTGAGGTTTCCATGGTGACGAAAATAGACCTCAGTCATCACTCAGGACTCCAGCTAAGACCTGCTTCTCCTGGGCTAGTTCCCTTTCACTATTGAGCAGCCTCCTCATTTATGGGACAGTTTTAACAGACCCTGCAACATACTGGGGTCCCTTTCAGAGCTATGTCCTTGGGAGGGCCGTCTGTGGCTAGGGTCGAGCTCGGAAGGGAAAATGGCAGTGGCAAACCTAGGCTTTTTAGCCTTAAAACAAGCTTTTATCCCAGTTTTTCACCTGCTTTCCTTCTTTCATCATTCCAACTAGAGAGGAAACTCTTGATGATACTGATGCTGGAGGAGGGGAGCAGCACTAGGCCTAATAGCCCACTTTAGGGTTGATCATGTTCCACAATAGAAGACTTTTCCTGGATCTGAGAGTGGGTGTAGGACTCAAGTCTAGATGAATTGGTTCCTGCTTCGGGAGTGAGATGGGATATTGGACCTACAGGTCCCTCCAGACTCTGGACGTCAAGGATTCTCTAAGCAAGACTACAATCTGGATTACAAGAACTGCCAGGAAAATGGGTTTCTCTGCAGGTTTGGGGGGGTTATCTGGCTTAGCATATCTAGCCTCCAGTTTGCCTTTCTCTCTCCATCTTCCACTGGAAAGGAAGTTGGTAGATCCCTGTCCTGGTGCCCCAGTGGGGAATCCAGATGTCTGTGGTACACACTTTTCACAGGCCCTCTCTCTTCTCCCCTTTGTCCTTAAGTTGAAGGGAAAATGGCAGAGCTGCAGACTGTGCAGTGGCCAACAGTAGGGAAGAAGCTGCTTTCATTAGCTCTATGCTCAGGAGACCTGGACCTTAGGTGCATCTAAGGTTTTGCTTTCCTGCAAACAAACACACAATTAGAGAAGCAAGTGTTTAAACAAATCCAGAGAGACAGATTTCCCAAGCAATGAGGAGATCTCTGAGGGAAAGCAGTTTGCTGTGGTCAAGACAATTTTAGAAATATTTGGAGGTTTTATGATTTTGAACATTTGCTTTTCTTGGACATATGCTTTTCAAGTTGGGGAGGAATTCAAATCACCAAACAGCAACCAATAATGCAATTAGCCATTAATCCTACTGACTCAATTAATCATTAGTCCTGCTGTACAGAAGGCCCCAATAATAGGGTTGATAAGAGCAGTTGAAGATCCAGAAGGCAGTCCCTTCAGAGTCTGAGAAAGAGACAGAAGATAATATCTGATATTCATGGCCCCTTTATCAAGACAAATGGGACTCAAGGAAGATGGATCTTGCTGTTGCAGGAGGGATAGTTTGGGGGCCCTAGATAGATGGGGAAGCTATGGGTAAGGGTCCCAAAGCCACACTTTTGCCAGCCAAGCCACCCTTTAATCAAGCCTCCAAAGCCTGGAAGGGTCTTTAACATCTAGATGATTACTGAGAAAGTTTCTAGGCCTTAGAAAACATGGAAAGTGGGCTCATTCCTTTGGAATTCAAATTCCCTATGTTACCAGTTTTTCTCCTATAAGAAAAATGTCCCAGTACAGGTTTCTCTTTTAGCAGAGGACACATGTCCTCCCTCTCCATATGGCCTTGATCTCTCATGAAAATAAGGTCTGTTAGCAGCCATACCCAATCCTGTGCTTGAGTCTAAAGCAAAGAGGGGCAGTAAATGAGTACCCCCATCATATCCCCTTGGGATAAGGAGATTGGATGATGAGATGAGCTCTCTGTCTATGGCAAGCTATACTCTGCAGAGGGAAATTGCTGATAAACAAAGGAGGATCAGTTTCCATGCACGTGTTGCCAAGAGCAGAAGGAAAAGAAGGTTCTCATGTCTTTGCCCAAGCTGTGCCCTCTGCCTAGAATGCCTTCTCTCTCACAATTCCTCACTTACTTCGAAGTCCAGCTCAGGCACCACCTCATCCTGACAGTCATTCCACACTTAGCATTCATTATATCCTTAGATAATCTTGCTTCCCCCAAGAGAATATCAGCTCTTTGAAGGCAGTAATTATTTTCACTGTCTCTCTGTCTCCCCCATGACATCCCCCATCACCTGGCATATAATATAGGGCCTTAACAAATACTTGCTGAACTGAATTGGTCATGAAGCTCCATGTGGGAGTTAGGTTGTGAAGTGAAGCCAAGATGTCCACCTTGTCCATTTCAACAAGCCAAGGGGACGCTGGAGACCTTGACATGTTTCACTCTTGATGGCATCAGACCTTCTCCTGGATCCCAGTGCCCAGTGCTGCCTACTTCTGGTTTGGCGCCCCCAGGCCAGCAGGATCAAAGGACTTGGCTGTACCCAAGTAAAGCCAGCTACAGAGGCTTTTCAGTAGCTAAGGCTTCCTTAGTGTTTGTGTGTCTACACATGCAGCACAACTCTAATCCCCACCACAATAATCCCAGTAAGGTCTTTATTATTAGTTCCAAGAAGTGAAACTTGACTTGGTACATCATAGATCCCCCAAAAGAGAAGCTAATCATGACTAAGCAAGTTCATTTGTCAAGAAGAGTGCAGAAGAGGCAACTTGTGCATCTCTGGATGAAAGTCCTGCAGATTTCTGGCCCTTGCCACCATATCATGGTGACCTGATGCTGAGCTGGGGGCCCTGAGGTTTCAAGTTTCCATACTACCCCCCCACCCTCTGCCCTGACCAAGGATCCTGCCACCCAGTCTGTGTGCTTCCTGCCTGCCTTTCACCTCTTTCATCACTTTCAAGAACTCACTCAGTATAACCTGACAAATACCATATGGTCTCTGTTCCCATCCATCCCCTCAGGTGGGTTTCATTAGCTTATGCCTTCCAGACCTTTTTTGACTTCAGATAGATTAACAAACCTAAATGGCTTCCAATGAGCATTGTTTTACCTCACATTCTCCCCACACATGGATCCTTCCTTTCCCCAATGACCAGGACAGATGTAATCATGTCCTTCCCTTATTCTAAAAACTCCGATGATTCCCTATGGCTTCTAGATGACTCTTCCAGTCAAGCGCAACAAGCCAGTTCTCTAGTTCCCATAGCTGCAGCCTCCATTCCTAGAAAACTCTCCTTCCTTGGTTTCACTATAGAAGTCTTCCCATGGTATTGAGATATGTATTATATGTGTGGTGTGTGTTGCATATATACATGCACATGTAGCTACATGCCATCTCTTCAGTAGGTCTCCCCTTTCCCAGGGGTCTGCTGCTCATAAAACATGCCATTTAATTTTCTCTTTTTAAATTATTTTTTCAATTAACAGAAATCTGCCTTTTCTCTTTGCTACCTCCCTCCTCCCACCATTCAGAAAGAAAGAAAATCTTGTTCCAAACATGTATAGTCAAGAAAAATAAATTCTCAATCTGTATCTGTAACTAAATTCCCAGTTTTCCCTGATCTAGCTGAACCCTACTGCCCTAACCAGAGATTCTTCTACTCTCCTTCACATACCTCGTGTCGTAGTCAATCTGGACTAATCGGTGCTCTTGAAATATCACTTCCTTTGTGTTTCCCTGTCCCTAGGCCTTTACATACATCATGCCTTCTGCCTGAAGTTCCCTTTTCATGCCCATCTCTCTGAAAATCCTACCCAGTCTTCAACCAAATGCCATCTCCTTCATTCGGTCTTTCCTGCTCTCAGATGTGGTTTTCCCCTCTTTTGAACCTTCCCATAATGCTTTGTATCTCTCCTCCATCCTACAAGATGAACCTTGCCCTCAGGAAGATTACAGCCATGTGCACAATGAATAATCTTTCTGAGGTTCGTCTTGTAATTCATTTTATTTCCCCTGTCCAGGGATATGCAGTAAGGTGATGGCAGGCGAGGCAAAGCTGAGCCTCACCTGTGACTGCAAAGGGCTGAGTGCCTCCACCTGGATCACTTTCCCTTCCTTCTTCACCCTCAGCCCAGGAGTTTGTACATGGATGATGTTTCTTGGATATTTGTTGAATAAATCCCTCACTACTAGGACAATACAACTTGGGGAAGCTCAGCCATGAATCCCTTTCCTACACCATCTCCCTCTTCCCTTAGGATCAAAAACTTGAAAAGGAAAGAGTTGAAAGGGTAGGTTTAAGGACAAGTTATTTTGTCAGGCACATTGCCTTTGACTTTGTGCTGCTGAAGAAAGATGTTGGGAGCCTGATGTTTTATCCATTGTGCGGTTCAGGTATTCAATGACAGACTTCCTTTTGGAGACGCTTCTCCTGTCTTTTGAGTGAGTCAACCCTGGGTGCTGGTTTTCCTGACAGCTCAGCCACAACAACTCTTCATTCTACCCCTCCAAGCCAAGCCCTTGATGGACACTGGTCTCACTCAATTACAGAAGTCACTGGCCTTAATGGCAGCTCTCTAGTTCAAAGACAGCAACACCCCCAAATGTCTTGATTCAGACATTACTCATTGGTCAGGTTGGACATAAAAAGAGCCATTTGATTGACTGCCTGTCTTCCTCACCAGTCAGGTACTGTGCCAAAAAAGCAGCAATAAGAGCTGCCAAAACAGGAAAGTGGGTAGCAGAGATTCTCTAGGCTACCTAGGTAATCAAAGTAGTTGTCCTCTAGGAAAGACTGCTGCCGAAATGGTTCAAGATAGACTAATGGATCTGCCAGAGAGAATGGGGGCCAGTAAGTCCAAACCCCTCATTTTACCAAAGAGGAAACTGAGGCCCTCAAAATTGAAGTGGCCACCCCAAAGTCACACAAGTCCTATGAGATGGGGTGGGATTTGAACCCTACTCTTTTGACTCTAAAGCCAGTGCTCTCCTTTTTTTTCCCTATGGAAAGACCCAAACGAGCTCTTTTTCATAATTTTCCATCACTAAGCATTAAGGTATCAACAATGTTTCTGGTATTACAGCAAGCTTTGGGAAACTTAAGTAAATGAAATGACTTCAATTCCAACGTTGGTTATCATGATGAGAAATGGAGAGAAGGATCACCCAAAATGTGAGGGAATGGAGCAGGGGGCAAGAGGGGATAGGAAATCCCAGCTGATTGGTGAGTAATCAGTTGAAATATTAGAAGGATGGGAATTTAAGAATACTTTGAAAGACCAAGCAAATTTTAGCATGGGCTGAAATGCCTGAGTCCTTCTGGTGTCTTCATGTCCAACACATGTGTACATGCATGCACACACATGTGCACACACATGCTTTGATTTCTACATCTTTCCTAGCTGAGATGGTAGATTTATATTTGAAGTTTGGGAGAAAGATAGGGGGCAGTTTGGGAGTCTCTGGTTTCAGAATTCACTAGCTTCTTGGCCAAACTGGAATGCTGACCTGTTGACTGGAAACTGGTGATCTGCTACCTCTGGATCTACCCCCCCCCACCAAAGTCTCTCCTAGCCCTTGTTTGGGAGAATGGGAAGGGAGCAATGGAGAGGAGTGACTCCCGGGATGAGCTTGGGGGAGTGGAGGAAGGTGGGGGCCAGGATGCTTCTTTTCTTGCTAAACTGCCCATAGTTCTGCCAACAAGGAAAGTGCATGGGGGTGAAGCTCTGTTGCTGGACACCTGAATGGCCTGAACCTCAGGGGCCAAAAAATCCCGAGTAGCTAAGGAATAGAATAGAGGAGAAATGGGAAGCCAACAGGTGCCACAGACTTCATGGGGCCCTGGGTTCCCTTTGCTTTTGGAAGCTGAGGATTAAGCTGAGTGAGGAAGGGGCCACTGTGGGTTAGATTTCAGCATCAGCCTGGGGAAAAACACCAGGCTATTTTTGGAGTCTGCCTTACTCCAATTGTTCCTTAATTAACACGCTTGCTCAAATGGGGGCTGTCTGCTCTGGTGGCCTTCAGGGGCTCCTGGTGCCCCTTTGCTACACCTGCCAGAAGGAGAAAGAACAGAGGCTCCTCCTCTGTGGCAGCTGCTGCCCTCGGGGGGGGGCGAGGGGGGCACCAGAGGTCAGTGGGATCCCATTTCACCATGTCTTACCTTGCCTGCCAGCAGGATGAATGGGACTCCCTTCTGAAGCTGACATGGGCAGCCAGCCTGTCCAGGGACATCTCCTAGAACCTGGAGAACTGAGGATGCTAGACACTCCACTGAGGAGGCTACTCTCTCCTTCCCCTTCCCCCTCAGCCTCTCCTCTTGCTTACTGGGCCTTCTTCTCCCAGCCTCCTCCTTGGGGGCCCAGGGCTGCCATCTCACCCAGTGATCTCTGGCCAGTCCAGAGGCCAGGAGCAGACTGATGGAGCTCGATGACTTCTCGTTACTGCCTAGAACAAGGAGTTGGAATGAGTAAAACCTCTGGTTTCCCAGGAGGCAGCTCTTAACTGAGCTAATAAGTATAGGAGAGGGAGCGCTCCTTAGCCTTAGCACTAGGGAGGGAGGGAGGGAGGGAGGGAGGGAGGAGGAGGAGAGAAGCAAAGTTTGTGCTTTGAGCTCCTCTTTTAACCCCTTAGAGACTCACTCCTGCTTAGGAAGAGATGCAGGTATTTAGCCGATGCTGCCTCACCTTACAGGGAGTTGAGGAGAGGTGGTTCTCTTGTAAAAGCAGGTGCTTGGCTTGAATAAGACAACGGCCAGGAAGAGATGACGTGACAGTAATTCCACCTTGACTTGGGGCAGGGGTCTAGCGAAAGCTAGAGCTAGCCACTAGACTAAGGGCTTTGATGTCTTAGAGGTCAAGGCAATGATTCTAGCCTAGACTTGATCAACCAATCAGTAATCAACAAACACTTATTAAGTGCCTGCTGGGTTGTGGGCCCTACAGGAGATGCTGTGAAAGGAAAGCTAACAATGAAGAAGGTCCTGCCACCAAAGGGTTGACATCCTATGGAGGAGACATGTAGACATAGGGATGAACCCCACAGAGCATTTGTGGGCATGGATCTGCAGGGCTTCAATTGCCACTATGTAAATCTATCTGGAATATCTACAACCACATGTGTCTAAATGTCTCAACCTGGCTCCTGGGTGGCTCAGAAGGATATGATCTGAGGGGCTAAATGACCCTGCACAGGGGCAAAGCCAGGTTTATGCCCATAGTACCAGTTAACTAGTTGGGGAAAAGGGTAGACAGATTCCAGAAACCATACTGAGGTATCAGGCAGGAATTATCTCCAACTGGTTCCCTCCACCCCCCAAATATTGATAGCTCCTTCCTGGTCCTTCTTAAGGGAGAGAGTTAGTGGTCCATCTGTGCTGTGTCCAGTGACCAGATATGAATCGGGATGACTGGAGATAGCCCTGGATGGAAGGTAATCAGAGTTAAGTGACTTTCCCAAGATCACACAGCTAGCAAGTATCTGAGGCTGAATTTGAACTCAGGTCCTCCTGACTTCAAAACTGGTGCTCTACCCACTGTGCCATCTAGCTGGCCCTCCACAGTAAGATCAGGATGGTTGGTGATCAGTGGGAGACCTTGACCTTTTAGAGTCAGGTCTTTTGGTGATATGGTATCATCTGGCAATAAACTTTTGACACTAGTCACTTAATGTACTGTTCTATTCAGCCTTGCAACCATGCTCCTCCCAGAACACAAAGATTTTGTTTTCCTGGGAAGCTGCCCAGCAGGTCATGGGAATAAGACCACTAGTAGGCATTGTTTATGGTGTGAACTATGATGGCATCTGATGGTCTTCAAACCTCCGACTTTGGTTCTTGATTAATGAAAACAAAGTCTTGGTAAACATTTTCATTCTGGTTCATCTTCTGATGGTTCAAGAATTTCACCTCCAGTGGCACAACATGAATGCCCCTGTTCCATTGCATTCATGTACCACGATTTATTTAGGCATTCCCCAACTGGTGGGCATCTACTCTATTTCTAGTTCTTTGCTACCACAAAAAGGGCTGCTATCTTTTGGTACTCATGGGGCTTTACTTATCATCAACAATCTCCTTGGAGCATATGGCTATAGTAGAATCTTTGAGTCAAAGGAGATGGATTTTTTAAAAAACAAATTCATTTATTTATTTACTTTTCCAACTACATATAAAGATAGTTTTCAACATTCATTTTGGTGAGGTTTTGAGTTGCACATTTTTCTCCCTCCCTCTCTTCCCTCCTCCCTCTCACTAGATAGAGCAATCTAATATAAATTATACATGTATAACTTTGTTAACATATTTCCATATTAATCATGTTGTGAAAGAAGAACCAGAACAAAAAGAAAAAAAACATGAGAGGAAAAGAACATAAAACAAAAAAATTTTAAAAATTGAAAATAATGAGTTTTTGTCTGCATTTAGATTCCCTTGTTCCTTCTCTGGATGTGGATGATATTTTCCATTACAAGTAAGGGGATGGATTCTTAACCAAACAAGGGCTAGAGGCAATTACGCAAGATAAAAGAAGTAATTTTGATTACATGAAATTGAAAAGTTTCTATAGAAACAAAATTAATTCTTCTAAGGTAAGTCAGGAAATGATCAAATGGGAAAAATCTTTCCATCAAATTTTTCAGATAAGAATTTGGTATCCAAGCTATATAGACAACCTACATACGTACAAAAATATATAAACACATGCAGGATGCATACATATATAAACATTCATGAACTTGTAAGAGAGGCTTTCCAGCATGCCCAGATCCCCTAATTTGGGGAGCAGCCCATTTCAGAGAGAAGACATACTTTTCTCTATCATATGGGTGGTAACAGCTTCTTTCCATTCTTATAGCCAGAACAGATTGCAGCTTTTTAAATGGCACATTGGGACTGTCTGGCTCTCTTTCCTACTAGTTCTTTCTTGAGTCCAGAGAGAGTTGAAGGTGGGCTCCATGAACTGAAACTGAGAAGGGAGAACTTACTTGCCCTGCCCCACCTTTTTAGGCCCCAGAAGCGGGCCTGATGTTTGTTTCTCTTCTGTCCTGTTTGTCCTTCTCGGTTCAAGGTAACAGCAGGGATCCTCATGAGATTGGGAGTTTAAGCCATGGCAACCTTGAAGGCAGGATTCCAGGAGGGATGCTGCAGTCAGCCAGAGTGCCTGGGACTCAAACCCAAAGAGACCTTTGAACCTGGGATTTGGAATGCTGCTCTATAGGAACGGAGCTAAAATGGGAACCTAGTTCTATCCCTTTCCAGAGTAGGAACTAGTACACAGGGGGATTCTACCATAGGAGGTGAAATATGTTTGTATATTTGTTATATTAACTTTGAAGTAAATTGCTCTTTTAAAAAAAAGTAATCTGACTGTAAGTGGTTAAATGGAAATGGTGGGGGGGGGGGGTAACAAGAGAACAACTAAAATTGTAAGTATGTCATTGGTGGAGCCTGGAAATATTAGCAAAGCCTAGATACCCCAAACCTGTATAGCCTTCTCTCTGGGATGGGAGTGAATATGTAATAAACCCGGCAATAGGGGCCAAGGTAGTCAATGTTTCCTATGTTTGTCATCCAAGATATATAGACAGTTACACACATACAATCAAAAGTCATTCCCCAGTAGACAAATCCTCAAAGGATACGATCAAAACAGTTCTCAAAAGAATTCCAAACTATTGTAGACCCAAGAAGAAGATGCAGTAATAAGAAAAATACAATGCAAACAACTGACTTTCACCTCTCATCAATAGATTTGAAGATGATAAAAAATAGGAATATTCTATTATGAAGGGGCTGTGGAATGACAGGCACTCTAGTACATGATTGGTGGATCTGTGAAGCAGTACCACCATTGTGGAAAGTCATTTGGAATTATAGAAAGTAAAGTAGCTAAAATGTCCATACCCTTTACCCAAGGAGTTTATTGACAAAAAGGAAGGCTCCATATAAACCAAAATGTTTATAGGAGCACTTTTGATGGGAACAGAGAATTGGAAACAGTGGATAGCCATGGATTGGGGAGCAGCTAAACAAAGTGGTCTATGAATGATATGAGATAATACTGTGCTATGGGAAATGAGGAGCATTATGAACACAGAGAAACATGGAAAAGGAGTCAAGAAAATCTACACAATGACTTCAACAATGAACAAAAACAATTTCAGAGCAATCTAACTTCAGCAATTAGCACAATTCTGTATAAAATAGGCACTTAAACATTCATTGATTGACTGACAAAGTAAATTTTGCAAAATTACAAATAACAAGCTTGGGTCAAAGAAAAGATACCTTCCCACTCCATTCTTTGCAGAACTGAGAAGTCCATGTGTACAGAACATTGCCTATATTTTCAGATTTTTTAAAATGAAATGATGAGTTTTACATAGGAAAGTGGATAGAGAGCTGGGTCTGGAATCAGGAAGACCTGAGTTAAAATCTGGCCTCAGACACTTAACTAGCTGTGTGACCCTAGGCAAGTCACTTCATCCTATTTGCCTCAGTTTTCTCATCTGTAAAATAAGCTGTGGAAGGAAATGACAAATCACTCCAGGATCTTTGCCAAGAAAATCCCAAATGGGGCCACAAAGAATCACACATGACTGAAACAAACAACAAGCAACAGGTGGCAGATAGGTAAGTGGCACATTAGGATGGGTGTGCTGGACTTGGAGTCAGGAAGACCTGAATTTGGATCCTGCCTCAGACACTTTCTAGGGGGTGACCCTGGGCAAGTTAGTTAACCTTTGTCTTCCTCAGTTTCCTCTACTGTAAAATGAGGATAATAAGGTTATTGTGAGGATCAAGTAAGATAATATTTGTAAAGTACAATGCCTGACCCCTAGTAGGCACTTAATAAATGTTGATCTCCTTCCTTATTGTTTTTTTCTCTATCTTTTTTCTTTTAAAAATTATTCCTAATTATTTGGAATGGTTGAAAGGGGTGAGTTATAGAAGAGATTCTGGTGATATAAAAACAAAAGCTATCAAAAAAAAAAAAAGCAAAAGCAAAATCCAGGGCAGCTAGGTGGTTCAGTGAATAGAGCACCAGCCCTGGAGTCAGATTGGACCTCAGACACTTAATAAGTGCCTAGCTGTGTGACCTTGGGCAAGTCACTTAACCCTATTGCATTGCCAAAAGCAAGTTATCAATAAATTATTTTTAAATGAGTTGCCTGGGGATACTGAAAAATCTAAATGACTTACTAAGGGTCATGTAGTCAATATGTTTCAAAGGCAAGACTTGTATTCAGAGCTCCCTGACTCTAAAAGCCACCTCTCTGTCTGGTAGCTAGGAGGCACAGACTCAAGCAGGCATCAGACAGAGCTGACATTAGCTGTGGACCCCAGGCAAGTTATTTCACTTCTCCCTGCCTCAGTTTCCTCAATTAAAAAATGGGGAAAATAATAACAGTACCTGCCTCCAAGAGTTGTTGTGAGAATCAAATGAGATAATAATTGTAAATAGCATTTACGACAGTTCCCAGCAGTTTGGGGAGCAAGTGGTAGTACACTCAAAGTTGTATATGTCTAATTTGGTGGGTTTTTGGAACACAGTTCCAAATTGTTTTCTGGATTGGCTAGATCAATTCACAGGTCCACCAACAGTACCTTAATGTGCCATTTTCCTGAATTGTCTTCAATATTTGTCACATTCCTTTTTTGTTATCTTTGCCAATCTGATGAGTTGCTTTAACTTTTGAATTTCTCTAATTATTAGTAATTTTGATCATTTTTTCGTATGGCTGTTAATAGGAAGATTTTTCTTCTAAAAGCTGCCTGATCATCAGCTTGAACAGTTATCAATTGGGGAATGATTTTTATCCTTACAAATTTCAATCAGTTCCTTATAGAGCTTTGATGTAAGGCTATAAATCAGAGAAAATTGCTACAGAGATTTTCCCCAAATATCTATTTCTCTTCTAATTTTTTTTACATTGATTTTGGGTTGTACAAGAATGTTTTAATTTTGCATCATCAAAACCATTTATGTCCTGTGATTCTATCTCTTGTTGGTTATGAATTCTCCCTCTGTGCAGAAAACTGAAAGGAAATGTCTTCCTTGCTGTTCTAATTTGCTTATTATGTGATATTTGATATCTATGGCGTGTATTCTTTGGATATTCTCTTACTATAAAGTATGACATTTGTTGAAAGCAATATATTGTCAGACTGATTTCTAGATTTTCTAGTAGGTTTTTTTTTGTAAGGCAAACAGGGTTAAGTTTGCCCAGCTAGGTAATTATTAAGTGTCTGAGACCATATTTGAACCCAGGTAGTCCTGACTCCAGTGCCGGTGATTTATCCACTACACCACCTAGCCACCCCTAGTAGTTTTTATAAAATAGAGATTTTTTTTGTACTTCCAGATGACTTGATCTGTTATTTTTCTAGCTCTATAAAATAATCCTTTGGTAGTTTGTCTTAGCACTGCTATATTGGCATATCCTACCAGTAAACAATATTTTTTTCAATATATGTAGTTCTATTCTTATATATTGCTTCATGTCTTAATTGTTTTAAACCTGTCTTGAACTTACGACCTCTATCAGGATATACTCCTTTTATCTGAACTGAGAGAAGCACAATTCTCAAGGGTTGATGGATTGATAAATTGATTCTTTTTTATTTTTTATTCTCATTTTGTACAAAATTTTTACATTAATAAAATATTCTTGTTTACAAGTAAACAAAATACCCCTCCCCCCTGAATATAGATAGACTTGCTTAGGCGAAAAAAGTAAAGGGGAGAGAAAAAAATTAAAATTAAAAAAAAATAATAGTAATAATTGTAGGTATGGCCAGGTGGCACAATGGACGAAGCACCAGCCCTGGAGTCAGGAGCACCTGAGCCCACATCCAGCCCCGTAGACCCAACAATCACC
The DNA here is from genome assembly GCF_037893015.1 of Macrotis lagotis. Taxonomy (NCBI): domain Eukaryota; kingdom Metazoa; phylum Chordata; class Mammalia; order Peramelemorphia; family Peramelidae; genus Macrotis; species Macrotis lagotis. Next base: position 72,720,000 of record NC_133666.1, read on the forward strand.
CAGCCATGTGACATGCAAGCCACCCCATCCCCACTGCCCTGCAAAAACCAAAAAATAGAAAAAAAAAGACCCCAAATAAAATAAAATAGTAATAATAGTAGGGGTGGCTGGGTGGCAGACAGAGCATTGGCCCTTGAGCCAGGAGCACCTGGGTCCAAATCCAGCCTCAGACACCCAAAGATCACCCTGCTATATGGCCCCAGGCAGGCCACCCAGCCCCACTTGCCCTGCACCCTCCCCTAAATAATAATAACAAAAAATGTGCTTCAGTCTTTGTTCCAACACCAACAACTCTGTCATGAGTGGATCACATTCTTTATGATAAGTCCATCACAAAAGTTACTTCCATATTTTTCCAACGTTGCCATTGCTGATTGCAACTCCCTCCTTTCTTATTTCTCCACTACCATGTACTATATTTTCTCTCTCCTTTCACTCTGACTCTGCTGTAGGATCACTGAGTGGCGCAGCAGACAGATCCCTGGTCCTGGGGCCAAGAAGCCCTGAGCCCCCATACCACCCCTTAGGCCCAGAATCCACCTGGCCCTATGGTCCTGAGCAGGCCTTCCAATACCAGCCCCTTTCAAGAAGTAAAAAACAAAATGTGTTATATCTGACCACTCTCCCCCCATGGTCCATCCTCTCCTCCTTTATTCACATCCCCACCCCTTCCCCCTGCTCCCCCCTGCTCCCTCCTCCTTCTTACTCCAGATGTCTATACCCCATTGAGTATATTTGCTGTTTCCTCTCCTAGCCATCTCTGATGAGAGCAAAGGTTCCCTCATTCCACCTTGCCTCCCCCCTTCCATATCATTGCAATAGCTCATTGTAATAAAAAAAATCTTATTATGTGAAATATCTTGGACTATTCCCCCTCTCCTTTTTCTTTCTCCTATTCCATTTCCCTTATTTTTCTATTGACTCCATTTTTACACCATATTTTATCTTCGAATTCAGCTTTCTCCTATGCTTCAACTATAAAAGCTCCCTCTATCTGCTCTATTAACTGAGAAGGTTCATATGAATATTATCAGTATCATTTTTCTATACATGCAGTTCATCCTCATTAAGTCACTCATATTTCCCCCCCTCTCCTCCAATCTCCATGCTTCACCTGAGTCCTGTATCTGAAGATCAAACCTTCTGTTCAGCTCTGGCCATTCCAAAAGGAACCTTTGAAATTCCCCTGGTTCATTGAAAGTCCATCTTTTTCCCTGGAAGAGGACATTCAGCCTTGCTGGGTAGTTCATTCTTGGCTGCATTCTAAGCTCTTTTGCCTTCTGGTATATTGTATTCCAAGCCCTACGAGCTTCCAATGTAGTTGCTGCTAAGTCCTGTGTGATCCTGACTGCAGCTCCACGATATTTGAACTGTGTCCTTCTGGCTGCTTGTAATATTTTCTCTTTGACTTGGGAGTTCTGGAACTTGGCTATAATATTCCTAGGGGTTGGTTTTTTTGGGATCTCTTTCTCAGGGGGGATAGGTGGATTCTCTCCATTTCTATTTTGCCCTCTGCTTCTAGAATATCAGGGCAATTTTCCTGTAGTAATTCTTTGAAAGTGATCTCAAGGCTCTTTTCCTGATCATGACTTTCAGGTATTCCAATAATTTTTAAATTATCTTTCCTAAGTCTGTTTTCCATATCAGTTGTTTTTTTTTCAATGAGATATTTCACATTTTCTTCTAATTTTTCATTTTTTTGGTTTTGAAGTATTGATTCCTGATTTCTAGTAAATTCATCAATCTCCCTAAATTCTATTCTTTGTCTGAAGGATTTGTTTTCCTCAGAGAGTTTTCTTATCTCTTTTTCCATCTGGCCAATTTTGCTTTTTAAAGCATTCTTCTCCTCAATAACTTTTTGAACTGTTTTATCCATTTGACCTAAGCTGGTTTTTAGCATGCTATTTTCTTCAGCATTTTTTTGGATTTCCTTGATTAAGCTGCTGACTTCATTTTCATGTTTTTCCTGCATCTCTCTCCTTTCTTTTCCCAGTTTTTCTTCCAACTCCCTCATTTGATTTTCAAAGTCTTTTTTGAGCTCTGTCATAGCCTGAGCCCAATTTCTGTTTTTCTTGGAGTCTTTAGTTGCAGGAGCTTGTGCTTCCTCATCTTCAGACTGAGTATTTTGATCCTTCTTGGGCTCATTTGCAAAATATTTTTCAATAGTCTTCCTTTTGTTTCTCTGCTTGCTCATTTTCCCAGCCTGGGCCTGGTTTTGGGGTGCTTCCTGAGCTTTTGGGTCACTCCCACAAGGGTCTCAGTGTATGAGGCTCTGTCCTCCCTCCTGGTCTGTGAATGACCATAAGCGCCCCCCTCTGCCACGGGGCCAAGGGGGGGGGAGCCGCTGCTGTTCTATGCGGGGGGGCCTAGACTGGGATCAGGATCTGAATGTGGTCAGAGCCCCAGAGTCCTGTTCCAGAGGCAGAGGACAGAAGAACTCTGCAGTCTCTCTTCACTCCCCTCCCTCAGCTCAATGGGCTCATGCCCTGGAGGCTCCTACCTACAGCTCAGCCTGCTTCTGTTTCCTGGATCAGGGCTGGGGGAAGACCAAGCTGCTCGTTGTGTGCCCTGAGGGCTGGGCTCCACATGCTCCCTCTGGCAGAGGTCCCTTGCTGTTCCCCCACTTTGTGCCCGCTGCTCCCCGGGGTGCAACTCAGGAGACTCCCCTGCTTCTGTGAGCCATGGTTCCCAGCACCCTAGGGCTGCCTCAGGGAGGCTGAAGTTCTTTCGCTCTGGGGGGCCACCCCTCCGGAGGGCCACCCCTCCAACCCCGACCCCGACCCCGACCCCGGGGGAGCAGAGCCTTTCTGCTCTTTTCCATGTTACCTTGAGTAGGAGAACTGCCTCACTGGGTCCCTTTGTGGGTTCTGTCTCTCGAAAGTTTAGTTAGAGTCCTTCGCTTATGAGTTTTATCAGAGAGCTCCTAAGACTCGATCCCTTCACGTTGCCACCTTGGCTCCCCCGATAAATTGATTCTTAAGCAACATTACCTCAAAGTCACTTATACCCACAGCCTCTGTCAAAGTACACTCCCCCTCAACTGTCCCATTAGAAATACAATTCTCAAGAGCCATAAACATCATCAAATTACAATCAATTTATACCACACTCTCTTTCCAAGCACCCTTTGTAGAAATGCAATCCTCCTGAAATAAAGTATCATGCAAAGCAAAATCACTCAAGAGCTTAGAGTTTAATCACATTACAGCCAATTATAACCACACCCTTTGTCAAAAGACATTCCTTTCAATTGTCCTAAGAGAAATCTTTCTCAAGCATTAACTAAAATTTCCCCCTTTCCATTGATCTTTTTACACATCTTTCGAGTCTTGTATTTAAAGATCAAATTTTCTGTTCACCATATCTGATATAAAATTATGTTATAAAGCATCAGTCATCAAAACTGTCTGCTATTGGCTAAGAAATATAGTGGTGGACCAAATAGTCTAGGTGCAGTAGCAGAAAATGATTCTAGTAATCATTTGTTTTATAAACCCAATGAGTTCAGCTTTTGGGATAAAAACTCTCTCTTCCATAAAAGCTGCTGGGAAAATTGGAAGTTAGTATGGCAGAAACTTGCATTAGACCAACACCTCACACCCTATACCAAGATAAGATCAAAATGGTTACAGGATTTAGACATAAAAAACAATACTATAAGCAAATGAGAAGATCAAGGAGTAGTTTACCTCTCAGACCTATGGAAAGGGAAGCAGTTTATGACCAAGGAAGAGATGGAGAACATCACTAACAACAAACTAGATGATTTTGATTATATTAAATTAAAAAGCTTTTGCACAGACAAAACCACTGTATCCAAGATCAAAAGAAATGTAGTAAATTGGGAAACAATCTTTACAACTAATGTTTCTGACAAAGGACTCCTTTCTAAAATATACAGAGAACTGAGTCAAATTTTTAAAAAACAAACTGTTCCCCAATTGATAAATGGTCAAAGGATATGCAAAGGAAATGTACAGATAAGGAGATCAAAGCAATCCATAGTCATATGAAAAATTGCTCTAAATCATTACTTATTAGAGAAATGCAAATTAAAGCATCTCTGAGGTACCACCTCACACCTCTCAGACTGGCTAATATGACCAGAAAGGACAATTATCAATGTTGGAACGGATGTGGGAAAACTGGGACATTAATACATTGTTCGTGGAGCTGTGAACTCATCCATCCTTTCTGGAGAACAATTTGGAATTATGTCCAAAGGGCAACAAAAATGGGCATACCCTTGGATCCAGCAAAACCACTACTGGGTCTATACCCTGAAGAGATCATGAAAAAAGTTAAAAGCATCACTTGTTCAAAAATATTCATAGCAGTTCTGTTTGTGGTGGAAAAAAATTGGAAATCAAGTAAATGTCCTTCAATTGGGGAATGGCTTAGCAAACTGTGGTCTATATATGTGATGGAACACTATTGTTCTATTAGAAACCAGGAGGGATGGGAATTCAGGGGAGCCTGGAGGGATTTGCATGAACTGATGCTGAGTGAGATGAGCAGAACCAGAAAAAAATTATTGTACACCCTGACAGCAACATGGGAGTGATGATCAACCTTAATGGACTTGCTCATTCCATCAGTGCAACAATCAGGGACAATTTGGGGCTGTCTGCAATGGAGAATACCATCCTGTATCCAGAGAAAGAACCATGGAGTTTAACAAAGACCAAGGACTATTACCTTTAATTTAGAAAAACCAACCCGATATCTTATTATGTAATCTTGCTATCTCTTATACTTTATTTTTCTTCCTTAAGGATATAATTCCTCTCTCATCACATTCAATTTGGATCTATGTATACCATGGAAACAATGAAAAGACTGGCAAATTGCCTTCTGTGGGGGGGGTAAGATTGGGGGAAAATTATGAAACTCAAAATAAAATCTTTAGGGGTGGCTAGGTGGTGCAGTGGATAGAGCACTGGCCTTGGAGTCAGGAGTACCTGAGTTCAAATCCGGCCTCACACTTAATAATTACCTAGCTGTGTGGCCTTGGGCAAGTCACTCAACCCCATTGCCTTGAAAAATCTAAAAAAAATAAAATAAAATATAAAATCTTTAAAAGGAAAAAAAATAAAGTTAAAAAAGAAGCTCTTCCCCCTCCCCAAATTTTTTTCTGTTCAGTTTTTATCTTTTTATCAGATAAGTTTGAAAGTCCTATATTTCAGTGAAAAGCCATTATTTTCCCCTGATATTTGCAGGGTAGTTGATTCTTGATTGTAATCCAAGGTCCTTTACCCTCGGGAATATCATATTCCAGCCCCTCTGATCCTTTAATATTGAAGCAATGAGTCCTAAGTAATTTTAACTTTGTTTTCCTGGTTTTAAAATTGCTTCTTTTTGTCTGCTTGCAGCATTTTCTCTCCTTTAGCTAAGAATACTGAAATTTGGCTGCAATATTCCTTGGAATTTTTATTCAGGGATCTTTTTCTGGGGTGATTGATAGATTCTTTCAAGTATTATTTTATTTTCTTTTTCTGGGATATTAGGGTACTATATGAAAATTTCCTGCCTGATATTATCCAGGCTCTTTTCCTGGCTTTCAGGTAAATCAATAATTTGTAAATTATCTCCTCTGAATCTCCTTTTATTCGATGGTCATTTTTCTAAGAGGCATCTTACATTTTCTTCTGTTTTTTCAGTCTTTCAATTTTATTTGATGGCATGTTGGTGTCTCACAGAGTCATTCATTTCCATTTGTCCAATCTTAGTTTTTAACATTTTATTTTCTTCAGTTTCCATTTCTAATTTTTTCATTTTCTTTTCCAGCTGGTCAATTTTAATTTTAAAATTAGTTTCATCCAGTTAATTTTTCATAATTCTCCTGCCTGATTTTTATTTATTTCTCCATTTTTCTTCTTCCTCTTTTCTTTGATTTTTAAAATTCTTTTTGAGGTCTTCCAAGAGATCTTTTTGGAATTGAGACCAGGTCATCGCCCTCTTAGAGACTTCACATGTAAGCATTTTGTCACTACTTTTCTCTTATGAGATGATATTCTTAATCACCCCTATCAGAATAGCTAGCAATGGTTAGCATTTTTTTTTAATTTTCTGGTCATTTTGTCAGTTGAGTTTTCTGTTCCTGTGCTATAGGGTGTATAGTCCCAAGCTTTTTTTACTTGGGGCTGGGATTCTGGTGATAGAGTTTTTCTTGCACACTGGGTTATATTCCCCTTTTGCTCACATGACAGACCTTTTCCTGAAGTTCCTCCAAGATATCTCACTAAAAAGTTGTTTCACTGCATTTTTTTTGATGCATCCTGTCACTTTAGGATCTCTTTCATTCAAAGTTGTTTGGGTGAGAGCTTCCTAGATTAGTGCCACTATCTTGGCTCCACCCTGGAAGTCCTCATATATTGTTTCAATTAATTTTTAAGTTAATACTTTAAGGTTTTTTAAATAGACCATCATATCATCTATAAAAAGCCTTCTGTTTTCTCTTTGTCTTTCTCTCAATTTCTTTTCTTTATCTTATTGCACTAAGTGGAACTTCTAGCACTATGTTAAATAGTAATGGCACTAATGGTCCTCCTGATCTTATTGGAAAGGTACCAGGTTAAGGAAAGGTCCATTTCTTCCTATTGGAAAAACCCTCTGGGAAGGCTTTGTTGTTGTTTCAGTTGTTTCAGTTGTGTCTGACTCTTCATGATCTTATTTGGGGTTTTCTTGGCAGAGATCCTGGAGTGATTTGTCATTTCCTTCTCCAGCTCATTTTATAGATGAGGAAACTGAGGCAAACAAGTAAAGTGACTTGCCCAGGGTCACACAGCTAAGATGTGAAGTTGCATTTGAACTCCAGTTTTCTTGATGCCAGGACTGATTCTATAGCCACTGTACCATCTAACTGCCCTAAGATAAGGCTTTGGCTAGCCACAAAACCTTTGAGAAATAACCCAATTCCCAGGGTCATTATGACCAGCCCAAGTATTACAATTACCACTGGGGTTTAATTCTAATCTTGATTTTTAATGATTTTGTATTAACTTTGTTTAACCTCTTGAGTTAGGAACTGAATTAAGCCCAATAATGGTTAATTTTGGAAAGAATTATTATATATTGAATGTTATAAATACTGTGCTGCGGCTGCTGCTATTGGGCTTTTCCCCTCTGAGATGGGATGGTTTGGGAATTCATTGATTTTTCAATATTACCTGAGCTGAGCCCTCCACACTACTCAAGCAGGAATACTAATACTTGTTATTCAATGCCACAAATGAGAATGAATCGGTTCTATGAGCATTTTTATTATTGTGGCTGTTATTAGTAATCTACTTGCCTGAGACCATTTGATGCTTGTTCATATCACTTCTGAGATAACTGGTGTATTATTCTTTGGCAATGGGTTAAATATTGATTTGGTCTTGATCTCTTTGTTGATGAAAGCATTTAGAGATACAAATTTCTCCCTGAAGACTCCCTAATCAATTTACCATTCCATTTGACACAGTGGCTTTCCATCCTCCTTTGCTCCTCCCATGACACCCTTCCCTTCTTAGCTGAGGATCTTCTCTCATATTCCACTAAAAAATGGGGCCAGTCAATAAGACCACCCTCTTCTCCCCCCCCACACCTCATCCTGCATTACTCAAACCTTTTCATCAACTCTCTCCTCCTCCTCCACCCTTCTCCCAGAGGAAGAAATAATGCTTCTCTAGCCAAGGATATTCCCTCTATATGCCACTTGCCCTCCCAATCATTCCTATTCTTACTCATTTTCAATCTCTCCTTGGCTACTGTTGGCTTGCCTGCTGCCTTCAATCCCCTTCCGCCATGTTTTCCCCATCCTTAAAAAACCTTTATTTGGATCAAGTCAACAAGACAGAAGAAGAGAAAGCAACTGAAACCAGCTTCTCCCATGACTACTCTAACAACGATCTCAGAATAAATGCCAGACTGAGTAGTGACTGAGAAATCCAATTTGGAACCAAAATAGGTCAGTTGTCCAGCCTAATAGTGCAAATTCAGCCTACAGACAAGTGACCAGGGCAGGCGCCATGGAATGGCAGTGAATGAGAATCGAAGACTTAATGCTCAAACTTCTGAACTAGATTAGCAAATTAGATTTAATTAGATTATTTTAGTGCAGCGCCCTGGCCAGGGGTTCTGGATGTCCTTGAGGAGCCAGGAACCTATATTATGTGCCTAGAGCTCCAGCCTTGGCCTGCAGCCTAGGGATACCTAGAGCTGATCACAGACTTATGACTAGGCTCTGCCTGTGGCTCTGGGTCTTTTAGAAGTCCTGAGAATGCACAATCCATATCTGGAGAACTCTCTGAATCTCTTGAACTCTTGATCATTCTTTTCTTGCTCTTGATTTGCTCTCTTATCTCTAGGTTTTTGTGACAGGGTTCTTGTCTGATTTTCCTGCTCCACCTGTTACCCTTCTTTCTCAGTTTCCTTTGCTGGATCTTCCTCTAGTTCCTATCCACTAAAATGAGGGGTTTCCTAAGATTCTCTCCTGGGCCCTCTTCTTTTTTCTCTATACCATCCTACTTGGTGATCTCATTACCTCCCAAGGATTCAATGATCACTTCCAAGCAGATGATTCTCAAATCTCTCTTTTTTGTTTGTTTTTGCAAGTCAGTGGGGTTAAGTGACTTGCCCAAGGTCACATAGCTAGGCAATTATTAAGCATCTGAGGTCAAATTTGAACTCAGGTCCTCCTGACTCCAGGGCCAGTGATCTATCCACTGCGCCACCTAGCTGCCCTCAGATCTCTTTTATCAAGCCCTATACCTCTGCTGACCTCTTGTCTCACATCTCCAACTATCAGATATTTCAAAATGGATTTGCCATAGTCATCTTAAACTCCCATGTCTAAAATTGAGCTCATTTTTTCTCTCCTCAAATTCCCCTTTTAATATTAGTGGTATTCTCATGATCCCTCATGCTGATAATCTTTATGTCATCTTCAATTCCTCATTCTCTCTCATTTCCCCCTCCCCATGTCCAATTTGTTGCCAAGTCCTGTCATTTTTATTTTCAGTTTCAAAGTTTCTCCCTCTCTTTCTCTGCTTACTCCTCCATTGGGAAAACAAGGCAAACAAAGTCTATTAAAATATGAACAGTGAAGCAAAACAATTCCTATGTTAGCTATGGATAGATAGATAACTTCATCATGAGTTTTCTGGAATTGTGGTTGGTCATTGTGTTGAGCAAAATTCCTGTCTTCCCAAATTGATCATCTTTATAATATGTGTGTTATTACATAAATTGCTCTCCTGGTTCTGCTCCCTCCACTCTTCATCAGTTCATTCACGTCTTCCCAGGTTTCTCTGACATCAGCAACTACATCATTTCATACAGTGCAATAGTATTCCATCACTTACCAAAACTTGCTTAGCCATTCTCTGATGGATAGATCACCCCCCCCCAATGTTTAATTCCTTGCCAATATGAAAAGAGCTGCTATAAATATTTTCTCTTATTCCTCTTTTTAATCTACTCAGGTTACAAATGTAGAAGAAGGTTTTGGAACATAGTTCCCAGTCATTTTCCAGAAAGGCTAAACCAATTCATAGTTTCACTACAGAGCATTAATGTACCTGTTTTTCCACAGCCTTCCCAGAATGTGTCATTTTCCTTTTCTGTTATCTTAGGCAATCTGATGGACGGAGCAAGCTTGTCAACTTCTCAGTCTGGGCACCTTCAGCACCCACTCCTGAGGCAACCTTGTGGGAGAGAAGGGAATGAGAAGCTGCCCATCCATGGTTTCAAAGCTAGGAAAGTTAGAAAGGCTTGTTCCTGGATGAGAGTGTGAGCTGAGAACAGTCCATCCCAGTCCAGTACTTTCATGCCACAGAAATTCTGACACGAAGTAGGAAGGAGAGCAATGGGACAGGACAGTTCTATTTATTGAAAGGAGCAGTGGGAAAAGGATAGGCCCTGCTGACCCAGCCCAGTGAAGGGTCAGGCTGATGGATGGCATCTGGCTCACATACTCTAGGGAATTGTACAATTCTATAAATGCTTCCTATTCTCCATTCTGTGGCAGTATGGAGAGGCAGGCAGGCAGGTCTGGGAAAGATCTAGGGTACTTGGTTCTTTTATTATATTAATAGTATTTTTTCCAGTTACATGTAGAGATAGTTTTCAACATTCTTATGAAATTTTCTTCCTCCCTCTTTCCCCTCCACCTCTCCAAGACAGCAGGCAATCTAATACAGGTTATACATGCACAATCATGTAATACATATTTCCATATTAGTCATGTTATGAAAGAAGAATTGGAACAAAATAGGAAAACCATGACAAAGAGAAAACAATATCTTTTGGAACTGTCTTGGATCAATGTATCGCTGACAAGAGTTTATATTGTATTGGGAGTCAAGAGCTCAAAAGGAGTGAAAGTTTTATAACTGCCTCCAGTAAGCAGGTAGCCAAACCAATCAGAGGGGCATCTTTCCTTCAGGAAGAGAGGCAAAGCTGGGTAAGGAATGGGTCTGGAGGCTCTGGATGGCCCAGCAACTACCTCCACAAAAAAAACTGTTCTCCCTACACTAAGTAAAAAGCATTGAGATTGAGATAAGGGCACAAAAATGGGTAGAGAGTGGGAGATAATGTGAGAATGGACACTAGCCTAGAACTCCCACTGACTAACCAGCCTCAAGAGGGCCTGTTTCTGGGCCCCAGATGCCAAGGTAGCCAGCAGGTAGTGGTTCTGAAGAGAAGTGACCTGTATCCAATGGCTCCAAAAGAAGAGGGATGGCTGGACCCTCTCTGTAAGCCAAGTCAAAGACCAGTAGGAGGAAATCCATGACTCACAAAGAAAGCTGGCATGTTAGGGTCAATTCACATGTGGAAGTTAGGGAGTCTGCAGAGGGTGGTATGTCAGAGTTGGGTGCTAGGCAAACCCAGTCAGCCCATAAGCATTTATGAAGCTATTACCATGTGCTTGGCACTCAGTTAAGCAATGAAAAGACAAAGAAAGGCAAGAAAAGGGGCCATGCCCTCAGGGTGTTCGCATTTTAATGGAATTAACATGACTTGCTGTTGTTTGTCCTTCCTTCTCAAAAAGGCCCTTACTTACAACTATAAATGGAAGGAATCTGTGAGGAAGGCCACTAACCATTGGATGGAGGAAAGACCAAGAAGGGTCTCCTTTGGGCAGCCCAGATTAGAGCTGAGACTTGAAAGAAGCTATTCTTTCTTATCTGTGACCATCACTGAGAAATTCTGAGGATCTTGCCCTCATAGTTTGATTTTCTTTTTTTGGACTAAGTAAAAGTGGTCATTCTTGGCCTCTTTGCTTCAACTCTTTTTTACCCAGCCTTAGTCACTGAATGGGTGTTGCCTCAGTCAAACTGAGACTTGTTAATAATCTTAATTATAAAAGGCCAAGGTCTCTCACTGCATCCAGGGCCATCTCCAGTTGTCCTGAACCATATCTGATCATTGGATCCAGATGACTCTGGAGGAGAAAATGAAGCTGGTGACTTAGTACCCTCCTCACTCCAATCCAATTCATCTGCTTGTCATGGCATCACCTCCTTGATGTTGTGATCTTCTTCAAGAAAGAACAAACAACAATAGAAACAACCTTTAAAGGAAGCCAGCAAAACCTGAAGGAGAGGGGAGGAGGGAGAACCTCTCAGGCAGGGGACTTGGTGCAAGAGGTGTTAGTATAAGAAGACTGGAAAAGGAAGAAGGGACCAAGTTGTGAAGAGTTTTATGTAAAGGTCACATGAAGGACTTCATAATAAAGCCGGCAAAGTCCCAGGAGCCCATGGAGTTTATTGAGTAGGAAGTGAGGCAAGCAGGCCTGTACTTTATGATAATCTCTTTGGTAGTCCAGTGGAGGATGGATCAGAATGTGGAGAGACTGGAAACAGGTGGTCCAATGAGAAGGTGATTGAACAAGATGAAGGTTTGCCCCAGGATGACAACTGTGCCAGTGGAGAGGAGACTTATAGGAGAGATGAAATGATAAGATGACACAAGAGACTGGATACAGAGGATGAGAGAGAGTGAGGAGTCAGGTATGCCTCTGAATGTAAGAGCCTGAGGGCACAGGGACTTTGGGAAGAAGGGAGAGATCAGAGGGATGATAATCAGTTCTTTTTGGGTCATACTGAGCTTGATGTGTCAGTACAACATTCAGTTCAGTTCAATATGACAAAAGTCAGCTGGTGATGTGGGACTGGAGCTCAGAGAGACTAGGGCCAGATTGGATAATAAAAAGAGCCAGTATTTATATGACACCTACTATGTGCTGGTGGGCTAAGAGGTTTGCAAACATTATCTCATTTGAACTTCACAACTGGCCTGGGAAGTAGGGAAACGAAAGATCAAATGACTTGCCCAGGGTTGCACAGCTAGTGAATGTCTGAGGCTGGATTTGAACTTATCTTCCTGACTTCAGAACCAGTCTTCTATCCATTGCACCCACCTAGACACATAGATCTGGGAATGAACTGCATTAAGATAACTGAAGCCTTTGGAGTTTATAAAGAGAGAGCGAGAGAGCGAGAGCGAGAGTGAGAGCGAGCGAGAGAGAGAGAGAGAGAGAGAGAGAGAGAGAGAGAGAGAGAAAGAGAGAGAGAGAGAGCGAGAGAGAGAGAGAGAGAGAGAGAGAGAGAGAGAGAAGAGGAGAAGGAACAGCACAGAGTCTTGGGAGTGATCCACAGTCACTGGGCATGACCTAGATAAGGAGTCAAAGGAGACTGAAGAGAGGTAAGATAGGTGGAAGGAGAACCAGGAGAGGGCAGGATTCTGAAACCAATAGAGGAGAGAGAACTGAAGAAGAAATGGTGATCAATAGTGCCAAGGACAAGGATGGAGAAATGGCCATGAGGTTTGGCAAGTGAGAGAAGGAGGGAATGGGAAGCTCTAAGACAGTAGCTAGCAGGAAAGGGAGGAAGAAGTGATGGTTTGTTTCAGGATGAGGAGACAAGGGTATTTTGTCAGCAGTGAAGGAGCAGTCAGTGGATAGACAGGGATAAGATCTAAGGAGGGATATGGCGGGAGGAAGCCAAGGTTTGGGTTGGCCAAGATGTGATCAAGGAGACGAGAAAGGAGCAAAGAGTTCAAGTACAGAGGCTAGTGTGGCATTGATTTGGTTCACCAAGGAACCAAGAGAGGGAAGCGAAGGAAGTCTAGCCATTGCAGGAGGGAAAACCTGGGAAAGAACTGGGGAATGAAATATATCGGGGGGTGGGGGATGACAAAAAGGGAGAGAAGAATGGAGTGACAAAAGATGAAAACAGGAACTTTGGAATTCATGGACATAGGCCACTTGGGGAGATGGAATGGCTGAGAAGGCCCCAAGAAGTTAAGAGACAGAGGAACTGGGAGGTGAGGGTGTATAAGGGAGTATCGATATGTATGCTGAGGCCCCAGAGGTAAGTGAAGGGATGGGATGGAAAGAAAGACTATGAAGTCTCTGAGAAGAGGAAGGAGACTGTCCTGGGGAGATGAGTGAGTGGTAGGGAAAAGCCAATAGGATCTGGGAATGGTGATCACTTTGAATACTGTAGGGCTCAGAGGAGAGGTGACTGCACAATGGTGCTAGAGCCTGGACATTGCAATGGGGAGCATTTCAACTACACCAATCCAACCAGTGAGGAAGGAGGAGGATATGAGAATGAGGAATTAGTACTGGCAAAGATGGCCAGGGATGACCAGAAGGGAGCCAGGGTTCCAAGGGGTCTAGGAAATGGAGATAAGGAGGTTAGATCCTCCTGATACCATGTGATGTAGGGTAGGCCAAATTTGAGATCTGGAAGGCTCTTTAGAGACCATTTAGTCCCACCTATTCCCTAAAGAAAGTCCCACTATAACCTGCCAAACAAATGGTCACGTAGCCATGGCTTGAAGAATTTCTAGCCTTGGCCACTTTTTGACAGCTCTCAATATTAGGGCCACTGCCCCTTCACATTGATATCTCAAGTTTAGTCATTTGTTTTTAGATTCTTGGGCTCATGGATTTAAACCAGTATGCCCTTCTTGGATTTGATCTTGGCAACGTCTGGTTCTCGATCACTATTCTTCTTCCTTCTTTGGAGCTACTCCCTCGAGCCAGGGTCCTTCACCTGTGAAGATGAATTTGGTTTTTCAGAGACTTTGACAACTGTATCTGATACAACTGATTTCCTTTGTAATCCCATGTTTCATGCATTTAAAAGCAAGATTCTGAGCAGATGCGCATACGCTTGACTAGACAGACTGCAAAAGGAGGTTTTCATAAGGCAAAAAAGGGAAAGTAGGATCTTACTGTAGGGAAAGAGAGGCAGTCTTCTCCTTCCCCCAGCCTTTTGTGCTTTAAGCTTTAAGATTAGATTTTTAGGATCCCTGGCAAATGGTCGCATCCGATATTGAGAGCATATTCCTTCCCTGATCAGGAATCAGCCAAACCTTTATTGGAAGCCAATGAAGCCTGTGACACATAGAGATGGCAGAATGAGGCAAGTTACCGGGAAGATTACCACAGGTTCAGATCCTGGGGATGAGGTTATCACACTGCCCTAGCTTGGACAAGCTGGGAGTACAGGGGAGAACCCAGATATTTCAGCATCTCTACCTGCAAAGCCTCATCTCAAGGGTCCTCTTCTTAGAGGAGCAGCTGAGAAGAGGCCAGGGTTCAAGCCATTCCCTGCTGCCATAAAGAGTGACCTGGGCCAAGGCAGGCTTGGGTAGACAGAGAATACTGCTATCTCCTGGGTTTCACTCCACACCCCTCACCCCACCACAACCTAGGCAGTCCCCTTTTACACAAAGAACTGCAGAAGAAACAATAGAACTTTTATTTTTTTAGTCAAAACAAGGTTTCCAAGTTAAATGAAGAAAAATAAAATCTAGATCCTCAAATAATTTTAGTGAGTAAGAGACCTCTGCAGGTAGAGGGGATCTAGGAGGATATCAAAGGAGAGGACCCAGTAAGGATGGCTCAAGGACAAGGATGCTGATGTTTCAGTGAGGCCAGGGGAGCAGACTAAGGCTCCACCACCATCAGGGCCGTGGTTCTGGACAGCGGCACAGCTGCTGATACTCCATCTTTCACTTTGAGCCACCCCAATTGGTCCTCCTAACCTACAACTTCAGGGTACCCCTCCTTCAGGATGACCCCTCCTAAACCCAGTTTCAGGGGTCACTGCTGCTGCCATCCTCAGCCTCCATCTTGCCTTTAGATAGAGCATCCTTGGAGGTTCTGCTGCTGCTGCTACTTGCAAGCCATTCATTCATCTACTGCATCTCTGCCTGTTGGTCTGGCGCTTACTCCAGGCTGCTCATAAGGGCATCTACTTTCTGACAAATCTTCGAAAATTCCTGCTTAAGAGCCTGAGGATCATCATCTTTGAATTCAATCAATTTGAATGAAGGGAACCGCTGCCCAGACTTGGAAAAGAAGCCACTTTTCCCCCACTGAGAACTGTATCCTGATAATGAAGAAAAGAAATTGTAAGAAGGTCAACAAATGGTGTTGACCATTGAAGGATCATACAGAACCCTTCATACAGCATATTACCTCCCCCAAACCCTAGGAGGCTGTAGGTGTACTGGGATCATGTTGTCCAGCTTCTAGTCCTGGGGCCACGCTGACCTCTCCAAAATCCTAACATTAGACTTGGGTGAGAGACCTTAGTGACCACTGTGTCCAATTTCCTCCTTGGCCATGTAAGGAATTTCTGAAGAGGTACCTGACCTATGGGGACATGGGAACATGGGGACAAAAAAATATTCTAACTCCAAGTCTGTGCCTCCGCTGATCTGGTGAATGGGGAAAAGCTCTAAGATGGAGGGCTTAGTCAAGCTAAGATGGAGCCCCTGCCAGACAACGGACAGGTGTCTGTGAGGCAGGAGAGAGCCTGCCTCCTGATCAGGAAGGGCCAGTAGGGGGGGCCTGCAGAGCTTTCTTGGATTCTAGCTGCAACAGGGGCCTTAGAGATCAGCAAGAGAGACGTGATGCTCCAGCCAATTTAGCATCACAGCTGGAAGTCTCGCCATTGCTGGGCTGCGTGAGGTGGTTAGCTAGGTTCCAGTTTCCATGGCAATAGCCAGTAGGCATGCTGCTCTGGGCACTGGTGGACTAGCTGGCTGGTACCAAAGGCTTTATTTCAAAGACCAAGGAAATTAATTTCTAGTTCCTGCAGAGGCTGGGGGAGGGGATCTCACAAGCAGGCAAGTGTCCAAAAAACCAGTGGCAAGACAACTAGATATGCTGCAGAAACCTGACCCAATAGTTCATGGTGACTGCAAGCGCCCACTGACAAACCTGGAAGGGACCTGAAAGTCCTCTAGTCTGCCTCTGTCATTGTACAGATGGAGAAACGGAGGTCAGGGAAAGGGAAAGCAACTTGCCCAGGATCGCCCAGGTGCCAAATACCAGGTCCCTACTGATGCTTCTCACTTTCAAGACTGTTGGAACCCCCCCCCCCCCAGAGGATGCTAAGGCTGGGACCAGAGAGGTCTAGAACCGTCGCTGATTTGGGATGGGCAGAATGAGGTCAGAGCAATGAGCAAGACCTCTGTCAACAGCCAGGATGCCTGGGGTGTGGGATCTGTTGGTGACCCAAGAGCTCAGCCTATGCTTCAGCTCCAGATAGACTGTGAGCAGAAGTCCCTGAAGGCCCAAGGCCCAGCAGCCAACACCCAAACATTTCTGAGCACCCCCAAAGGCAGGGGTGCAGGAGTCCCTTCAATGACCAGCCCTACTTGTGTTGTATGGTGGGTACCATGACCCTCTTCGTTTTTAAAAGGAAGAGTGAGATTAGATGGTCAGTCAACTGATCAACCAATGTCTATTGAATAGCATTTCTCTGCCAGATACTGCTCTAGGTGGTAGAGTTCCAAAGACTGAAACAAAGCAGACTTTGGCTAAGTGAATCTCCTTTCTATATGGAGAGAAATCAAGGTCATGGGGAATGTCTGGAGGGGCCACTAATGGTTGGGAGGGTGTGAGGGGAGGGGGTGAAAAGTGGCCCCTGTAGAATGGCAAAGTGGAGATGTATGTGAGGGATAGTCCAGATCTGGCAATGGCCTGAATGTATGAGACTAGTGAGGATGAAAAGTTGAGCATCATGTTGCAAACCTGTAGGACCAGACAGGTAGTGATGCTTCTGAGAGAAGCAGGGCAGTTTGTAAGAGAGACATGCATTCTACTGGGGGTGTGCTGAGTATGAGATGCCTACATCACACCCAGTCAGAGGTGATCAGTGGGCAGAAGGTGGAAGCAGACTCAGAGGAGCCATGAGAACCAGGCGGATAGATCTGGGAGTCATGGACATGAAGATGATCACTTCACTCATGGGAGTTGATGAAGTGTCTAAGGGGGTGCCCAGAGAGAGAAAAGTTCCTTAATAAGAGCCTTGGGAAACTCTTCCCCAAGTTGGGAGTGGTAAGATAGGTAGGGGAACCAGGAGAGAGTCATGTCACTAAACCCTGCAGCATCTAGATCCCAGAAGTGTGGTCTCAAAGTGTGGTCCAAGAGGAAGAAGACTGAGAAAAGGTCACTCCATTTGGTCATTATAAGATCAAGGAGACTTTGGAAAGTCTTGTGTCAGCAGAGTGATGAAGTCAGAACCCAGAGTGTAGAAGGTGGGCAAGAATCTGAGTGCTGGGGAGATGGGGCCCCTCTGAAGTCCTTGATCCTGAGGAGGTTGATGGCAATGGCTCCCTTGAGTTTGGAACTTTGGAGCTGACAGAGGACTAAACCCTATGGTGCCAATATGGGCATCCTTTGTGTGGGGTGGGGAGGCAACAGCGAGGCCAGGATGCTGCTTAAGAAAGGATAAACAGCCCCAGGTCAGAAAATGGGCCTGCTCAGAGCTCTCACTGCTCTTCCAGCCTAAATTTGATAGGAAATTCTAGAGACAGACAGAGACAGACAGACCAAGGAGGAAAAGGGGAGGATAAAGGAGGCGAGGAGCAGGGGGATGAGCTCAAGGTGGCTTCAGATGGACAGAAAAGGAAAAGAGAGAGAGCGAGTGGGAAAGGCTTCTATTTTCTCTCTGAACTGGTAATGATGGTTGGCTGTGGAGAGGGTGAGAAGGGAGCTGTGGAGACCGGGGAAGGGGGAGCAGAGAAGCTGCCCAACAATCTCTGTGTGGACTAGGACAGGAGAAAGGGAAAGACTGGCTTGATGGAGTGAGGGCCTGTTGGAGACTAGATAATGTCGGGAACCCCTGCTACTACTTGGAGCCTCATTCCATTGGTCAGTGTCCCATCTTGATACATGCTTAGGGTTGCCTCCAGGCCCTCAGTGACCTCTTAGCAGGAATTCTGTATCTTGTCATAGTATTACTGATGAGCTTGGTTGAATGATTACCCCCAGTTCTATTTAGAAGAAGTTGAGGAAGACCAATGGAGGCAGGTGGGAGAAGTCCTCTTGGAAAACAGGAACCAAGTACAAGGCCAAGGGACCAAGGGCCACTAAGTATCCTAATTCCGGCTCTAACAAATGCTTTCTTAGCTCAGAATTCTAGTTTTTCTTTCTGGTTTCTGGTTTCTCCCTAAATAGCCCAAGGGGAGGAAGACTCCATGGTCTTGGGGTATCTTCACCCATTTGTAGACTTCACTATCCTCTTGTATCTAATGAGATTGGAGTTTGGATCCATGAACTTTTGACCTGCCTCTCTTCTTCCGGTGGGATCTCTTCAGACCTCAGGACCTCCAACACCATCTCTCTGCAGATGGTTCCCAGTTCTAGTCATCCAGCCCTGACCTTTCTTCTGATTTCCAGTCTCCCATCTCCACCTGCCTCTTGGACATAGACTGGATCTCCCATCAACATCTTCAATTCAGCATGTCCAAAACAGAGTTCCTCATCTTCCCCTCACCCCCCAAGCTTGTCCTCTAACATTTCCACTGGTGGTCAGAGTGCCTCTATTCTTCTGGTCCCTTGGCCTCAGGACCTCAGGGTCATTCCCTGACTCGTCACTGCTGCTGTGATTGATTGAGGGGGGGGGGGGCCCTGCCTGCTGCCACAGTCCTCTCCCCTCTCTAATTCTCAGTTGACAAAGTGATCTAAAACCCAGGGCTGATCATGTCACCCCTGCCATGGCCATAATTTCCACTGGCTCCCTAATTACCTCCCAGATCACACTTCAGTCTTCTGGTCTTTAAAGCCCTTTCGGTTTTGGTCCCTTCCTATATTTCTAGTCTTTACACCTTCATCCTTTCAACAGATTTTAATGCCAGTGGTCTATGCTATTCTCCTTAAGGCACTCCATCTCTGAATTCTGGGCATCTTCACTAGCTGTCCCACAGGCCTGGAGTGCTCTCACCATGCTTCCCCCTCCCCCTCCCTTTCTCCTTTCCCTCCTGCTCCTCTTCCTCCTCCTCTTCCTCCTCCTCCTCATCTCCCTCCTCCTCCACTTCCTCCTTCACATCCTCTCTATCTCCACACTCTCCTGGCTTTTTTCACATCTCAGCTAAGAATCCATCTTCTGCAGACAGCCTTTCTGGACCCCTCTTCATTTGGGGGCTCAGTTTCTCAGTCTGTATAATGAGGGTAGTTGGGGTAGACTAGGTGGGTTGCTCTGAACTCCCATTTCTACTATGACAGCTTCCTTCCACCTGGGTCTGTTTCCCCCTTGCTAATAGGGGATTCCATTTGATCTGAGATCCCTGTCATCTGCTCTGCCCTGGACTCCAGGGATAGAAAAGACTTAACTGAGAAGTGTCTAAGAGGTTGGGGAGAAGTGGGACCTATGATTTCTGAGGGTCCTGATCCCAGATAGGATTCTCTTCTTTAAAAAAATAATTTTTGTTGGGGCAGCTAGTTGGTGCAATGGATAGAGCACTGTCCCTGGAGTCAGGAGGACCTGAGCTGAAATCTGGCCTCAGATGCTTAACAATTACCTAGCTCTATGACCTTGGGCAAGTCACATAACCCCATTGCTTTGCAAAAACAAAAACAATTGCTTGTTGTTATCATTCATTTCTTCTTTTATCCTTTCGATATGATATTTGGGTCCTCCTAAAGCCTCCTATTTTGGGGCTCAATGTGCTCTCCACCAAATGAGAGTATTGGGATGGTTCTTTCTCCTCCTCGGTTTCCCTAAGTGCCTTCCTCTCTTGCATGGCATCTGTTAAAGATTTCTTGAAGAGGACCATGACCATCACCAAGAGGTGATGCCATGACTTGCAGGTGAATTGGACTTAAGTGGGCGGCTGTGTGAAGTCACCAGTCTCACTTTCTCCTCTGGAGCCATCTGTGTTCAGTGGTCACATATGGATCAGGACAACTGGAATGGCCCCAACACACTGGCAAACCTTGGCCTTTTTAAACCAAGGTCTTGTCACAATTCTGTTTGACTGAGGCAACACCCATTCAGTGATTAAGGTTAGTTAAGAAATGAGGCAAATGACTTGTCTCATTTCCTTTACTTAGTTAAAGAAATAACCTGGAAGGAGAAGACCTCCAGGGTTCTGGTCAAAACAGAAACAATTGCTAGTTCCACTGAGTCTTCAGGGCCAGACAAGGGCCAAGTGAGGCTTGGGCTGTGCCCTACTGTTGGCCAATCAAGAAGAGTCTGAGTGATTCGGCTTTAAGGCATAGACAGAAATCTAGCCAGGAAACCCCAAAGTATCTTTCCAGCTTCCAACTATCCAAATTTATATTCCTTTGGGCAGAGTACCTCCATCCTAGGGCATGACAGAGAGAGAAGAGGGAGGGAGGGAGCAAAGGAAGCATGGAAGGGAGGAAAAGGAAGGAAGGAGAGAAGGGAGAAAGGAGGGAAGGAGGGAGGGAAGGAAGGAAGGAAGGAGGGAAGGAAGGAAAGAAGGAAGGAAGGAAGGAAGGAAGGAAGGAAGGAGGGAGGGAGGGAGGGAGGGAGGGAGGGAAGGAGGAAGGAAGGGAGGAAGGAAGGAGGGAGGGAGGAAGGGAGGGAAGGAGGGAAGAAGGAAGGAGGGAGGGAGGGAGGGAAGGAAGGAAGGAAGGAAGGAAGGAAGGAAGGAAGGAAGGAAGGAAGGAAGGAAGGAAAGAAGAAAGGAATGAAGGAAGGAGAGAGCTCTATTGCCCAAATGGAACTGTCCAGTTGGTTCCCTAGAGGGCTGCCTCTGCTAATGGAAGGGAACAGTGTCTTGCTTCCCACTGGGAACCCCTCTGTTCCTAAGGGCTTCCCCACATGTAGGCCTTTCCTGAAAATGAGACTGGGTTTGGATCTGAGGGTCTTTATGGTTCTTGATGCCTGGTTGTAGATCCTGCTATTCTTAGGATTTCTCTAGTTGAACCTCAGTTTCCCTTTCTTAAAATAATGAGGATGATGGACTCCATGACTCATGGACTTTTGTATAATGTTGTTACTCCTAACCCTCTTTGCCCCCACCCCCAAACCTCACTCATTCCCTTAGTTTCTTCTTCTACCAAGGTAGAAAGAGATCTGGGAGAGGGTTGGACAGCATGGTCTCTAAGGGCCATCTTTGAGAGCTCTATTTCTCTGTACAGTTGAGGGCTCCTCCTTCCCCCCCCACACCCTTTGGGCCTCAGTCTCTCCTGCTGAAAAAGTCCTCAGGTGCCCCTCCTCATATATTTGTATATATATATATATGTGTGTGTGTGTGTATATGTATATATGTATTCTATGGGCCTCAGTTTCCTCTCTTTGCCCAGTGGGCCCCATGGGTCCTCAATACCCCTCTCCTTCCCTAGACTTCTGCTTCTATCTCCATTTACCTTGAAAGGCCATTTTCAAACTTGAAAAAAAAAGGCCTAGGTTCAGAAGTAGGCTCCTGCTGTCCCAGATCTGCTGCTGCTGCTGGGGCTGCTGGGGCTGCTGCTGTCTCCACTGCTGTTGCTGCTGCCGCCGCCCCCTAGTGTTCTCACCCAGGAACTGCTCTACCCCTCCACTAGAAGGCCATCTCTAAAGAGATTTAGCAATATTATCATCTCTACAAAATCATTCCCAGATCTTTTTCCAGCCTCAGTATTTCCTGAGCTCCAGTTTTGCAGCTCCCAGTGCCTCTCAAGCAGTTCCAACTGGATGTCCAGTCAACACTGTAAACTCATAATGTCTAAAAAACAATTTCTCTTTCCACTCAAATCCTCTCCTTTTCTCACTTCCCTAAAGTACCACCACTGTACCAGTCTCTCTGGCTCCTCCTCAGTTCCTCCTTATCTCTTCCCCCCATATCCAATCTCAGTTTCACCTTGTGGCATCTCTCGTCTGTCTCTACCCCTACCCTGGTACAAACCATGATCATCTCACACTTGGAGCTATTCCAAAAATTGATGGAAAGTTGACCTGCCTCCAGTCCAGGCCATCCTCCATTTAGTCACCAAATAATTTTCCTAAAATTCACGTCCAAGAACATCACTCTCCTACTCAATAATCTTCAGTGGCTGCCAGTCACCTCCAGGAACAAATTCAAAATTCTGTCTTTGGCCTTCAAAGCCCTTTTTAGCCAACCCCCCCCCTTACCTTTCCAGTCTCCTTAGACCTTACTCCTCAATATATACTCTTGAATCCAAAGTTACTGGCCTCCTGGCTGTTCCCCTTTTGGGATCTTTCTTCACTTGTTGGTTGAGGGGCTACAGCAGCTGGTAAGACAGTTGACAGGTCCCATGTTCCCAAAGGCTGATTGGCCAGATGACAGCTGGAGGGGTAGGGCCAGAAGTAATACCAATGATCCTGAGGAGGGGATTCCTGTTTGGGGGGTTCAGGGGCTCAGTTTGGGCCATCTTCTCCATTAGACGTTATGGGAAGTGGTGGTCAAGGGAGGGGAGAAGACTTAGTTGTGAGCATGAGAGTTATCTTCAATTATGTAAAAAGATTTGTTGAAAAGGGATCTTCTTTTGTTATAAAGAAAAACTTTCTAAAACTTAGACTTTCCCCAAAGTGTAGCCAGCTGCCTTAAAGGGCCAGTTGGCCTCTTACTAGACATCTTGTTTCAGGTACTAAGGATCTGTCTTTGCAGTTCTGAAATACTATGACCCTCTAGGCCAGAGGAACACCCTAGGCCACCCTGGTGTCAATCATTTTGCCATCTACTTTCCAGCCAAGAGCCAAGTCACTTTTGATTGATAGGGAAAGAGTGCACTGTGTTTTGACTTCTGGGACATCATGATCTTAGAACAGGTTTTCTGCGAATTTGTAGGTGGGAAGGATGTAGTGCTCTAGCCTAGTGCCATGTGACAGAAGTGAACCCCTGGCACCACTCTGGGCCTCAGTGATTCTCTCTCCACAGGGCCCCCCCTCCCACAACACATACGCCAGGTTACCATGACAATATTGGTTTTTGTTCCTGGTTACCATGACAACATCATGTCTTCTACACTTCACTCTCATCATACTAATGGACCTCCTCCTAAGAATCAGGTTCCTCCTAGAACAGGTCCATAACATTGACTAAAGGGTTTTCATGCTCCCCCCCCACCTCCAGGACACCTAGTGTTCCTTAGGGTCTAATTGAGAAGTGAAGAGAGAGTTGGGCAGGGGAACTAGAGTGGGGGATCTGGAAGGATGAGGGAAGGAGATTTAAGAGGATCTTTTGGAGGAACTGGAGATGGCAATTGGGGAAAAGAGAAGGGAATAAGCCTTCAGATATTCCAGACACCAATATAGTTGTTGAGTTGTTTCAATTGTATTTGACTCTCTGACCCAATTTGTGGTTTGCGTGGCAGAGATCTTGGAGTGGTTTGCCATTTCCTTCTCCAGAGGAGGAAACCAAGGCAAATGGGTGAAGTGACTTGCCCAGGGTCACACAGCTAGTAGGTTTTTACAAATATTATCTCATTTGATCCTTCCAATAATTCTGGACTTGACCTTTTTATAATCCTCATTTTATAGATGAGGAAACTGAGGTCAACCAATTTAATGACCTGCCCAGGCGCTCAATTTAGAAAGTATCTGAGGCATAATCTCAAGTCTTCCTGGACTGCAAGTCCAGCACACTATCCACTGTGCTGCCTAGCTAAGGAGAAGAGAAGACTTAGGGGCCATGTGATATGATGGATGATTCAGGATGTGGAGGGCTGCCTTGTGGAAGAGAGACCTAAAAGGTTCTGGAGCAGGGAAGGGGGAATCAAGTCTAGTCAAGAAGCATTTA